>NW_012101576.1:470017-471740 GCF_000951045.1 Mandrillus leucophaeus
GCCACTGCACTCCAGTCTGGGCAACAAAGTGAGACTCCATCTCAAAAAAAAAAAAAGACAGGCACTGTATTATTAATTTTTAAAGAGAAAGGAAAAGAAAAACTTCTGGTCTTTCTATAAAACCACAGTAGGAAAACTAATTAAATCAAAACCAGCATATCCTATCCACACTTGAGAAATAATGAACCAAATTACATAAGTACAGGGCTAGGGAAGAAATGTCTGTGTACCAACCACAGCAAATAAACTAGAAGTCACAGCAGGCCTTCTATAAAAGTGCCAAGCAACCTACAAGTAATAGGAAATGTGCATTTGCTACCACAAATCAGAATTAAATACTTGGTTGAGCTTGTCACTATCACACCTGCTTTCAAGGAGAAAGGCAAATATGACTAAAGTTTTTTTTATTGTAACCTAATAGCTATAAAAAGGCAGAAACTTAGACCAAAATGTATCTTATTAACTATTAAACAATACTATATCAATTTAACACCCTAAAAATTAAAAAGGAGGATTCTATCCCAAAGCAAAAACAGTCATTCAATAAACATTTAGGTAGCCAGTTAGATTAGATGCAGAAGGAAGAAAAGGGAAAAGAAAGATTGCTACGCTAAATTAATAGACGTTATAGCAAACAAAAGCACTACCAGATCTAGGCCTTATCATTCATCAAGTAACAACATATTTTTATTACAGTGAGTTCAGTAACATTCTATGGCTAACAATGGTTTGGGGATCTGAGCAAATACAGTTTTGCCTGATGTACCTCTGCCCAACTGTGGAAAAGGAGTGATGCTTATCTGGTCTAATGTTACCTAATATTTTGTGTTTATTATAAATTAAGGATATAACAAGAAATAAAACTTGATAGCAATTTAAGTTTTTATTCATAGACAATTTTCTAATCAAACAATAAAGATAACAGATAATTTTGCTTTGGGGTATACACATGCAAAAAGATACACAAAACTGATCACGGAGTGCTCTGAAAAGTCGGCACAGTCTCATGGACTGCTATGCAGTTTCATTAATGGCACAACTTACTCACTCAATGCCTATTTTCATGTCCAGTACTGGGCTACGTATAGTATGAACAGACATTAGGAATAGTATGGCTTAAAAAGCCCATTCACTACACAATAATTATATTACGTGGCACAGACTATAAGTTCAGGAGCTATTTAGAAAAGGGCTGTATCACTGTGGAAAAGGTAGGAAAAGCTTTAAGGAGGATATGCAACTTGAGCCCTGTATTTGTTTCGATTCTGGATCCTCAGGAAGAGGATGGCTTTTATTTTATAGAAAGGTAGCAGCATGTCTTGATTTAAAAATATATATATTTATTTATTTTTAGAGACAGAGTTTCACCATGTTGCCCAGGCTGGTCTCGAACTCCCAGGCTCAAGCTATCCACCCGCCTCAGCATCCTAACGTGCTGGGAAATCAGGTGTAAGCCACCATGCCTGGCTTTTTTTTTTTTTTTTTTTTTTTTGTCTTTTTAAGCAGCATGTCTTGAGATCAAGAGAGTGCAGAGTACAGGTTGATGGTATGGAATTATAGACTCCAAATCTTTATGCAAATCCCTGGAGATTCCATCATAAGGTGGGATCAGGTTAAACATGAGCCAAATGTAGCATGTATTAGCCTATCTACTCTCCCTTCTTAAGATCTTCATCAGAAATATAGGGCCTAAGGCTTAATAGTTTTCAGAGTAATAGCCTGT
>NW_012101576.1:471790-483502 GCF_000951045.1 Mandrillus leucophaeus
GGGGTATACACATGCAAAAAGATACACAAAACTGATCACGGAGTGCTCTGAAAAGTCGGCACAGTCTCATGGACTGCTATGCAGTTTCATTAATGGCACAACTTACTCACTCAATGCCTATTTTCATGTCCAGTACTGGGCTACGTATAGTATGAACAGACATTAGGAATAGTATGGCTTAAAAAGCCCATTCACTACACAATAATTATATTACGTGGCACAGACTATAAGTTCAGGAGCTATTTAGAAAAGGGCTGTATCACTGTGGAAAAGGTAGGAAAAGCTTTAAGGAGGATATGCAACTTGAGCCCTGTATTTGTTTCGATTCTGGATCCTCAGGAAGAGGATGGCTTTTATTTTATAGAAAGGTAGCAGCATGTCTTGATTTAAAAATATATATATTTATTTATTTTTAGAGACAGAGTTTCACCATGTTGCCCAGGCTGGTCTCGAACTCCCAGGCTCAAGCTATCCACCCGCCTCAGCATCCTAACGTGCTGGGAAATCAGGTGTAAGCCACCATGCCTGGCTTTTTTTTTTTTTTTTTTTTTTTTGTCTTTTTAAGCAGCATGTCTTGAGATCAAGAGAGTGCAGAGTACAGGTTGATGGTATGGAATTATAGACTCCAAATCTTTATGCAAATCCCTGGAGATTCCATCATAAGGTGGGATCAGGTTAAACATGAGCCAAATGTAGCATGTATTAGCCTATCTACTCTCCCTTCTTAAGATCTTCATCAGAAATATAGGGCCTAAGGCTTAATAGTTTTCAGAGTAATAGCCTGTCCTATGGGAGACTTTTATGACATCAAGCTACAAATCAAACTGAATTCTCTAAACCGTATATATAAATTGAAAACTGTGCCATTCACGAATACCACATATAATTTCTTTCATAGTTTTCATCTACATTATTTACCTGACACAGTGAACATTAGGTGATCAGTCAAAATTAGCAGCAAAATGCTGTTATGCTGCCAACTTAGCACCACTAAAGAGATGATGACAAAAAGTTACTTAAATACATATTGAGGGCCGGGTGCAGTGGCTCACACCTGTAATCCCAGCACTTTGGGAGCCTGAGGCGGGTGGATCACCTGAGGTCAGGAGTCCGAGACCAGCCTGACCAACATGGAGAAACCCCATCTCTACTAAAAATACAAAATTAGCCAGACATGGTGGCGCATGCCTGTAATCCCAGCTACTTGGGAGGCTGAGGCAGGAGAATCGCTTGAACCTGAGAGGCAGAAGTTGCAGTGAGCCGAGATCACTCCATTGCACTCTAGCCTGGGCAACAAGAGCAAAACTCTTATCTCAAAAAAAAAGAAAAAAACAAAAATTATTGAATAGTTATCCCAAATAGAGGTAGAAGACACACTAGTGATCTACAGAGCTGGAAATCTTCAAAATGGAATAATCGAGATTATGCTTCTATAAAATTTATAAAATTTACCCTGTCCCAGTGTCACTCTCTATATACCCCATCCTACATTTTTAAAAATGTATCACACCCTAACATAGAACGTATGCCAATTATTTTATTATTATTTTGTTCTTCTCTGCTAGGATGTAAGGGATTTTGCTTAGTTCAGTACTTTACCCTCAATGTTTACAAAAATGCTTGACGCACAACAGATGCTTACTGAATGAATGGAAATCACATTTGTTAAGAGGTTGTGTTTCTATGTAGTCACTGAAGTTTTTCTGTGGTCTTATTTTCTTTTTTCTTTCTTTTTTTTTTTTTTTTTGGAGACACAGTCTTGCTCTGTCGCCCAGGCTGGAGTGCAATGGCGCAATGTTGGCTCACTGCAACCTCCACTTCCTGGGTTCAAGCCATTCTCCTGCCTCAGCCTCCTGAGTAGCTGGGATTAGAAGCGTGCACCACCACGCCTGGCTAATTTTTGTATTTTTAGTAGAGACGGGGTTTCACCATGTTGTTCAAGCTGGTCTTGAACTCCTGACCTCATGATCCACCTGCCTCAGCCTCCCAAAGTGCTGGGATTACAGGTGTGAGCCACTGCGCCCAGCCTTCTATGGTCTTCTATACAAATAACTTGCTCCAAGAATCTAAGAAACAATGTTGCAAAGAAAAACACACATTTCACCAATGAATTCAGTTCACTAATAAAAAGGACAAACTTCACCTATGTTCAATGTATGGCTAGTCCTTCTACTTCTGTACACCAAAAATACCCTAAAAAATGAAAGATAACTAAAAAGTATAGGGAATTGAGGAGTGTAATCTTACCCTCCTACTCAGTTCTGACCATGTCTTTCCTAAAGGAGTTAAAATAAAACATAAAATTCTAGTTTTCACCATTAAAAAGACTTGGGAGAAGTTCCAACAGAAAACAGCATGGATGATTAAAGTATCTGAAAAATAAGACCTATACAGAAAGCGAAAGGAATAGAAATGTTTGGTTCAGAGAGGCAAAGACTGAGAAGCAAACTTTAATGATCTACAAGTACCTAAGAGGCTGCTTTCAAGTAATACAGGTGACCAATGTTTTCCAACCTCTATAAAGAAGAAACTAACGTAAATAAGGTTTTTAACTGATTTAATATACAAAAGAATTCATATAAAAATTAATGCATACTCAACTGTATATTACATATTAAGCACCCAAAAAGAACATTGCCTGGGATAAGGTAAACATTAACAAAATCTTAGTTTTTTAAGAAACTGTTTTTCGGCCGGGCGCTGTGGCTCAAGCCTGTAATCCCAGCACTTTGGGAGGCTGAGACGGGTGGATCACGAGGTCAGGAGATCGAGACCATCCTGGCTAATGCGGTGAAACCCCGTCTCTACTAAAAAAAAAATACAAAAAACTAGCCCGGCGAGGTGGCGGGCGCCTGTAGTCCCAGCTACTCGGGAGGCTGAGGCAGGAGAATGGCACAAACCCGGGAGGCGGAGCTTGCAGTGAGCTGAGATCCGGCCACTGCACTCCAGCCTGGGCGACAGAGCGAGACTCCGTCTCAAAACAAAACAAAACAAAACAAAACAAAACAAAACAAAACAAAAAAAAGAATCTGTTTTTCTCTGTAATCCTTGTGAAAACAATAGATTCTGCATAAACCTTGAATAGTTTAAATAGTCAGCCTAGGTTTTTTTCCTCTGCTCTTTCATTCATAAGAACTAAAAAGATAATAACTATTCACAATTAAAAAGGCCAAAGCAATAAAAGTATTTCTTAACCTTATATAAAAGATATTCCTTTTTATTTTTGTGCCTATAAAGTTAGTGCATTAGGCTATGATTCCTACCATTTTGGATTCTTAGCCCGTGAAAATATTTAAAATATAGTATATGGCCAAGAGTTATTTGAATGTAAAGGTGTACACTGTAAAACATGTATGTTGCCAGTTTAAATTTCTAATTATATTGTCCAAACAGAAAAGCTCTCTAATCCCTAAAACACAAGTTATTCCTAAAAAGATCTATGTTCTAGGCACTATCCTACACAATTAAATCTTAATTATCTGTGCCACTGAAGTAATAAAAGAAAGTGAAAATACACAATCTGCCTGTATTCCAGGCTAGTACAGCAGCCAAGTGTCCTAATTATCTAAAAGTACAGAAAATTAATATATTGTTAGTCCTCAATAGAAAGCAATAATACTTAGGAAAGAAATGAGAAAATAATTTAAAACTGTTGTACATTAATAGTTACCATATGATACTACACTTAATAAATTAGAAGATATAACCTATCCCCTAATATTGAAATGACCTTCCTTGTGTTCCTTTATCTCTTTTTATTCCATTATTTCATTGCTCATTAGTATTTCCATTACAGTGTAAGAATAAGTAAAAAGAGATAAACTTTTATTAGCACATGTTTAGAAAATTCATGAAAAGGGTGGGGAAAACAAAGGCTTGAAAGGTTTTGAGATTACTTGTAATTACTCTCCCTCATTAACAACTAATGTTTATTTTCCACCATAACAAATTAATTTCTAGTATCTAGGATCTCATAAGCTAAATGTAAAATGTAAACTGTTAGTACAAAACAAAAGAATTCCAGGTGAATTAAGCACACATTATAACAGCAGAAGAAACTTTCATTGAGCAAATTTCTTCAGTGCTACAATTCCCTATAATCTGTCAGAGTAGCTTTAATATTCCATCTAAAAAAACTTAAGATGATTAATAATGTAGCTACATGTACTGACAAATCCTATAAACCAGGTCACTTCAGTATCTACCAGTTTCTGATGTCCTTAGACCATTTAATTGCCAAATTTAAAAACTGTATGCCAAATTTTGGTTTCTAGAAATTTTGGTTTTTGGAAGGATTTTTTAACTATAAACATATATATCTGGGGCAGAGCCTTTTAATCAAGGCACCACAGATGAATGAGAATTTCTTGTATCTCTGGGAATTTGTCTTGAGAGAGAACTACTTCTCAAAAATCATATTTTGGGATGGACACAGTGGCTCATCTCTGTAATCCCAGCACTTTGGGAGGCTGAGGTGGATGGATCACTTGAGGTCCGACTTTGAGACATGCCTGGCCAACATCTTTACTAAAAATACAAAAATTAGCTGGGCATGGTGACAAGCACCTGTAGTCCCAGCTACTCAAGAGGCTGAGGCAGGAGAATCATTTGAACTTGGGAGGTGGTGGTTGCAGTGAGCCAAGATCACGCCACTGCACTCCAACCTGGGCAACAGAGTGAGACTCCATCTCAAAAATAAATACATAAATAAAAAATAAAAAATCATATTTTGAAAGCAACTTAGCACCTCCTAAAATGTTAAGAACCACTGGTTTCAGGGAATTTAAATAAAACCTCAAATCATACCAGTTAAAAATGGAAAGCATATTGTCTACTTGGCTCAATTTCCACTGTTACTTTCCATGAGCATATAAATATATCCTAATGAAAACACTTTCTTTAATTTTAAAAATTCAAAGACCAAGGGGTCTCTTTCAGACCATTCAACTACATCTGATTAAAAAACCAGCTAATGAGAATTTTTCATTATCAGCTTATCAACTTATCAGCTAATGAGAATTTGTAAAACCTTTGCATATCAAATACAGCATTATTAATTTTATACCAACTATGGAACAAAATTTCATATAAACTTGTGTACAGTTCTATTAAAAAATAATTTACCACTTTGGATTTTCTAGTTCTGTAAGCTCTAATGTGCTGACAGATCTTAAAATTGTTATCAGTTTTCACTAATCCTAGGACTCCTCTCCATCTTATTTGGATGTACAGGTGCTACACAGAATGAATAAATTAATAAATAATGAGGCAGAAGACTGCATAAAGTATCCCAAATGATATAAAATATAATTTTCTGTCTCTCATCTTTTTTTTTTTTTTGAGACGGAGTTTCTTTCTTGTTGTCCAGGCTGGAGTGCAATGGCGCTATCTCGGCTCACCACAACCTCCGCCTCCTGGGTTCAAGCGATTCTCCTGCCTCAGCCTCCTGAGTAGCTGGGATTACAGGCATGTGCCACCATGCCCGGCTAATTTCGTATTTTTAGTAGAGACGGGTTTCTCCATGTTAGGCTGGTCTCGAACTCCTGACCTAAGGTGATCCGCCCAGCTCGGCCTCCTAAAGTGCTGAGATTACAGGCATGAGCCACCACGCCCAGCCTCTCTCATCTTTTTATAATAACAGAAAATGTAAAGGTCACTACAAAATATAAGTACTTGCAAAATTTAAAAAAAAATCAGCAAATTAATTGGCATTAATACCTAGAATCCATATATAAATGAAGAAAATTGAACAGAGCCCCAGAGACCTGTGGGACACCAGCAATTATAGCAACATACACATAAATGGGAGTCCCAGAAGATGAGAGAAAAAGGGCAGGAAAAATACTTGAATAATGACCAAAAATAACTCAAAGATTATGAAACATTAGTTTACATAATGAATTCTAATTGTAACTCAATAAACAACAAGTAGAATAAAGTCGGGAAGATCCACACCTAGATACATCATAATCAAACTGACAAAACTTAAAGAGATAACGTTTATAGCAGCAAGAGAAAAATGACTTTTCACATACATAATGAAATCCTCAGTAAGATTAATGGCTAACCTGTCATCAGAAAACCATGGACGTAAGAAGACAAATGGGATGACATGTTGAAAGAAAAAGACTGTTAGCCAAGAATTCTATATCCAGCAAAACTCTCCTTCAAAAATGAAGAGGAAATTAAGACATTCCTAGATAAACACTGAAAGAATTTGTCATTAGCCAACCTGCCCTACAAGAAATACTAAAGAAATTCCTTTAGGTGGGAAGCTGAGGTGGGCAGATCACGAGGTCAGGAGACAGAGACCATCCTGGCTAACATGGTAAAACCCCATCTCTACAAAAAAATACAAAAAATTAGCCAGGTGTGGTGACAGGCACCTGTAGTCCCAGCTACTCAGGAGGCTAAGGCAGGAGAATGGTGTGAACCCAGGAGGTAGAGCTTGCAGTGAGCCTAGATCACACCACTGCACTCCAGCCTGGGCAACAAAGCGAGACTCCATCTCAAAAAAAAAAATTCCTTCAGGCTTTTGAAGAAATAAAAGGACGCCATACAGTGTCTCAAATCCACAAAGAGAAATAAAGAGCACATGTAAAGATAAATACACAAGTAAATATAAAAGACAGTATAAATGTATTTTTATTTATAACTCTTACTTTCCTCCTTTACAAGGCCAACTGCATAAAGCAATTACTGCAAAACTGTGTTGGTGAGCACATGATGTGTAGAGGTATAATTTGTATGACAATATCACAAAAAAGTGGGGAGTGAATAGATGTATACTGCGCCAAAATGTTGTATACTATTGAAATTTGGTTAGTATTAAACCAAACTAGATTGTCTCAGAATGCTAACTGTAATCCCCAGGATAGAGAGAGAGAGAGAGAGAAAGAAAGAGAGAAAGAAAGAGAGAGAGGAAGAGAGAGAGAGAGAGAGAAACAGAGAGAGAGAGAAGGAAGGAAAGGAAAAGGAAAAGGAAAAGGAAAGGAAGTAAAAAAAAAAAGTTAAATATAGTTAAAGAAACAAACGAATGAAAATGGCACCCTAGAAAACACCTATTTAACACAAAAAAAGTAGTGGAAAAGTGGAGGAATAAAAAAGACATAAGTCACAGAAAACAAATGGCAAAATGGCAGTTGTAAAGCCTACCTTACCAGTAATTACATTAAATATAAATGGTCAAACACTCTAATCAAAAAGGCGGAGACTGTAGAAATTATTTTCAAAACATGATCCAACTGCATGCTGTTTACAAGAGACACACTTTAGATTCAAATAGATTAAAAATAAAAGGATGGAAAAGATATATCATACCAAGAGTAACCAAAAGACAGCTGGAGTGGCTACACTAGTATCAGACAAAATTAACACAGAAATTGTGACTAGAGACAAAGGACCTTTTCAGGGCCATCTATAAAGAATATATAACAATTATAAACTTATATACACTTATCAACAGGGTCCTAAAATACATGAAGCAAGAACTTACAGAAATGAAGAGAGAAACAGACAATTCAATAATAGAGACTTCAGTCCCCCTTTAAAATAACAGAACAGACAGAAGATTAACAAGGAAATAGAAAACTTAAACAGCACCATAAACCAACCAGACCTAACAGACTTCTACAGAACACTGTACTTAACGGTAACAGAACACACATTCTTCTTAAGCACACATAAAACATTCTCCAGGACAGACTGTATATTAAGCCACTGTATAAGTCTCAGTAAGTTTAAAAGGATTGAAATCATACAAAACATATTCTCCATTCTGCAATTATAGAGGCAGTAAAAAAGAAAAACTTTAAGAAAAAAAGTATATTCTCTAAACATACTGGAATAAAATTAGAAATTAATAACAAGGAAATCTGGGAAAGTCACAAATAGGTAGAAATTAACACATTCCTAAATAACTAATGGATCAAAAGAAAAATCACTTAGGAAATTAGAAAATATTTTGAGCCAGGTGTGGTGGTGCACACCTGTAATCCCAGCACTTTGGGAACCAAGTGGGTGGGCTGCTTGAGCTCAGGTGTTCGAGACCAGCCTGGGCAACATGGTGAAATCCCATCTCTACTAAAAATACAAAAATTAGTAGGTGTCATGGCACACATCTGTAGTTGCAGCTACTTAGGAGGCTGAGGTGGGAGGATGGCTTGCACCCAGGAGGCAGAGGTTGCAGTGAGCTAAGATCACGCCACTTCACTCCACTCCAGCCTGGGTAACAGAACCAAATGCCGTCTCAAAAAAAAAAAGAAGAAAAAGAAAGGAAAACATAATGTATCAAAATTTATTGGTTCAAGCAAAAACTTATACATAGAACTGTTCATAACAGCTCTATTCACAATAGCCAAATGATGGAAATAATTTAAATGTCCATCAACTGGTAAGTGGATAAACAAATGTGGTATATCCATACAATGGAATAATTCATCCATTTTAAAAAGGAATGAAGTATTGACACAGATGACATTTATGATCCTTGAAAACATTATGCTAACTGAAAGAACCCAGAAACAAAAGCCCACATATTTCATAATTTCATTTATATGCAGATACCAGAATAGGCAAATCCAGAGACAGAAAGCAGATTGGTAGTTATCAGGGGCTGTAAAGAGAGGGGAACGGGGTGTGAGTGCTAAATGCCAATGGGGATTCCATTTGGGGTGATCGAAAAGTTATAGAATTAAAGAGTGGTGATGGGTTGTACAGCATGGCGAATGTACTTTGTGCTACTGAATTGTACACTTTAAAATGGTTTAAATGGTAAATATATATTAAGTGTATTTTATTACAATGAAAAAACATTGAAAAACAGTATTTGCATGAAAGAAAATAATGTTAAGAAAACCATAAAAGTTAAATATTTTACACAGACACTCAGAATCTAAATGAGAAAACCATGATTTCTGCAGAATAGCATAAATATAAAAACTGCCAATATGTAATTATGTTCCATACCTGTATGTGAGGCCAAGAGGCCTCAAGCGTGGGTTCATCCTCTTCTGGATCAAAATCCGGATTATCACTTGGAGGAAGTGTACGGAAGATGTTAGCACTGATCTGTAATGAAAAAATAATTTTATGTTCTTTGTTGTATGTGTAAATGAATTTGACAATTCAAAATGAAATATTTTAAAGATCACTTTAAGAAAAAAGTTATAGCTGTAAGCTTAGTTCAAAATCTATAAACCTCTCCAAGATACAAAGAAGGCAGGTGTTTGTTTCTCTCTTTTCTCTTATCCAATAACTTTGACTTCCTCAGACCTAAGCTCCTGAAGATTAGATAGAGCCTCTGGATTAATCTTCTTTAAATCATAAATTGTTCTTTCCGAATTTTACTCAAAAAGAAAGAGGGGGCCAGGCGAAGTGGTTCACACCTGTAATCTCAGCACTTTGGGAGGCCGAGGGGGCAGATTGTCTGAGGTTAGGAGTTCAAGACCAGCCTGGGCAACATGGTGAAACCCCATCTCTACAAAAACATAAAAATTAGCCAGGCATCATGGTGCATACTTGTGGTCCCAACTACTGGGGAGACTGAGGCAGGAGAATTGCTTGAGCCCAGAAGGTGGAGGTTGCAGTGAGCCAAGATCGTACCACTGCACTCCAACCTGGGTGACAGAGCCAGACCCTGTCTCCAAAAAAAAAAAAAAAAAAAAACAGAAGGGAAAGGGAGAATATAGAGGAAGGGAGTAAAGGGAATTCGAGGGAAAAAGTTATTAATTCTACTTATCTTTAATTTGATTCATTTCATCTTTCTACAATTCCTCCCATATTCCAACCTGGCCATATTCTATACTTGCCTTATAACTCAGAGTTTGGTAAAATATCTCCATTCTTATACATACCACACTAAGGGAGAGGTGGGCGAGGGTAGAATGCCTTCACTATTATTATAAATGTGTTTATAATACTTCTTGATGATTTAATTTACTGTATTTCATCTCATCTACTTTGAGACTTTTAAAAAACATATTAACCACCTTGAAATCAGGATGTTCTTCATTTTAGATCCAGTGAAATACAGTATTTATAATTTCATGCTTTGCATTATCTTAGTACTAAGGTAATATATATCCTTTTTCTCTAGCAAAGGATAGACTGTGATCTCAATCTACAATTTTTTGAAGAATAATGAACAGACTGATAGATCAAGTAGTTTAATAAATATTTAAGGCCCAACTACTAAGGGGCTGATCATTTTGAGATAAACTATTCCAGAGGTAGAGGATAAGACAAGAAATTGCAAGCAAATTCCCAACTATTCTTATGAAGTTGCATCTTTGGTACACAAATTACTGCTAATAGTCAATTACTATAACCATAAGACTTAATAAGAATAACCTAAAATTTCATCAGCCAGAACTCAAAGCCAGTACTTGAGGGCAAAGCGAATAAACAGTTTGATGGACATCAATTTCACAAAGAGTAGCAGCAAGCCATCGATAAAATTTGAAAACAAATATATCTCACAAGAGCACAGAATTTGTCCTTGAGATCACACTTATTATTGTCAGTAGTAAAAGAAAAAGTTAATCTTGTAGCTACTAATAAAATTAACTGTATATAACAAATATTCAGAAGAGCTTCAAGAGTCTAAATGGGTAAGATGACTCAAGTATTACTTAGATATTAAATTAAGTACTCATAAATTTTTAAGAAACCAACAAATATATAGCTACTATGTGCATACAGAAATCAAAATAAATTTAAGAAAGCAACAACAAACACACACCTTTTTACTTGGGCAAAGAAATTAAATCCCATAATTTATTAGTATATAGCAAATTTGACTCAAATATTTGAGACTTTCAATATCTGTCAACAATTTTAGAGATTAATTCCCGACTCTAAAAATTCTTGAATATAAGCCATTTGAAATCAGTAACAGTAGGAAATACTGCTTTTTCTCCCTGAACTTTTTAAATGATTAAAAAACAAAAAAAAACCTTGAAGAAGTCCACCAGTAATTAATATTTATGTTCTCAAACTATCACTTCCTTTTATTGTCTGTGGGAGTTTAAGCCAATTTCATTTTGATTAATGTTCTCTCTATAGCCAATCTTTAAATTTTTTTGAGGCTGGACATGGTGGCCCATGCATGTAAAACCAGCACTCTGGGAGGCCCAGACAGGAGGACTGCTTGAGGTCAGGAGTTTGAGACCAGCCTGGGCAATAGCAAGGCTCCACCTCTAAAAAAAAAGAAAATGAAAAAATTAATCGGGCATGGTGGTGCATGCTTGTAGTTCTACCTACTCAGGAGGCTTAGGCAGGAGGATAGCTTGTGCCCAGGAGGCCAAGGCTGCGGTGAGCTATGATTACGCCACTGCACTCTAGCCTGGGAAAAGAGACAGACTCTTATTTTTTTTTCTTTTTTTTGAGACAGGGTCTCATTCTGTCGCCCAGCCTGGAGTGCAGTGGCACAATCTTGGCTCACTGCAATCTCCACCTCCCAGGTTCTTCAAGCAATTTTCTGGCCTCAGCCTCCCAAGCAGTTGGGATTACAGGCATCCACCACCACACCTGGCTAATTTTTGTATTTTTAGCAGAGACGGGGTTTCACCATGTTGGCCAGACTGTTCTTAAACTCCTGACCTCAGGTGATCCACCCGCCTTGGCCTCCCAAAGTGCTGGGGTTATAGGCGTGAGCCACTGTGCCCAGCCAACTCTGTCTCAAAAAAAAAAAAAAAAAAACAGATTTCCTGG
>NW_012101576.1:484625-503855 GCF_000951045.1 Mandrillus leucophaeus
TGAACCCGGGACGCAGAGGTTGCAGTGAGCCGAGACTGCACCACTGCACTCCAGCCTGGGCTACAGAGTGAGACTCCGTCTCAAAACATAAATAAATAAATAAAAATAAATAAAAGTTATCAGTAACTATTCACCTCCATGACGTTAATTACCTATCGATCTGTATAATCCCAGGCCTAAATCCTTCTCTTAAGCTCTAGATCTGCACTATCCAATATGGGAGCCACCAGCCACTGTGACTCTCTCAATTCCCAAACTTGTATATGCAATGATGGTATCATTGGAATGGATGGGATAATCTTTCAAATGAACTATTTTTTAAAATTTGGGGGATGTATTGTACATTTATTTAAAATCAGTCTCATTAATCCATTATTATACCTCAGATCTTAAATTTACATACATCTGAGGAACATAAGTCTAGAGGCTTACCATTTTTACTATATCAGAATACGCTGATTCAACAATTACACCACGATTAGTTGAAACATACTCAACCAGTTCATTCAGTGTTGCTCTTTTAATTTCTTTGCTCTTCAAGTCTGAAACAGAGTCCATGAAATCAAACAGTATACAACACTGCTGCAACTTCTGACAGAAAAGATCTTGTTGTTCATTTGAAGTGGCATCTATAAATAAAAATAAAGAAAAACTTAGAAATAACCTACTCAGAAGTTACTTTTATATATTTATTAATTTTGTAGAAGCTATTCACATATGTAAAACTTCTTCCAAAAATCTAGTGAGAAATGTGCCCATCTAACCCCATCATTCAGGGATTCATACTGGACCCTTCTCTCTCTCTCATTACTCACAATCAATCATTAAAAAAATTGTTTTAAAGAAATGTGGTCTTGCTACGTTGCCCAAGATAGACTCAAACTCCTGGGCTCATGTGATCCTCCTGCCTCAGCCTCCAGAGTAGTAGAGATTATGTGCCACCATGCCCAACTAATCATTAAATGTTATTGATTCAACGTCTTTAACATATTTGAAATCTATCCTTGTCACTCCCATTGTCATTTCAGACTCTCACCATGCCTCATCTGGACTACAGCAATGATATTCTAATTGCTCCTCTTATCCCATAATCATTACCACTCCTGACATACCCTCCAAACTACTTCAAAATGAGAGTCGGTGTGCTCAAGTTCCATGTTTTTCAATGATACTCCAATAATTAAATAATAAAGTTCAAACTCCTCTGGGCTGTATACAAAGTGCAGCTGTCTACTGTCAAGAGTCATCTCTTAACCTTTCCAACATGCCTTTTCATTTTCGTTAAACCATACTCTATGCAGTTCCCCGAAGGTTACACAATGTTTCCTCTGTCTGGAATGCCCTTCTTCCCACATTCCCACCCCAGGAACACTACCTACTTATAAAGTTTCAGCATAAGTCCCTTCTTTTTTTTTTTAATTTCTATTTTTTTGAAACAAAGTCTTGCTCTGTCGCCCAGGCTGGAGTAGTTTTCAGAAGCTTTCCTTATGGTACTGAAGCTAAATTGGTTGGTTTATCCACTTTTACCCAAATATGTTTTAGGCGCATATCCCTATTATAGTATTTACTGTGCTTTACAGCAATTATATTTTACATATTCAGCACCCCTCAACTAAAAGCAGGAACCAACAGCCAGGCACAGTGGCTCACACCTATGTAATCCCAGCACTTTGGGAGGCCAAGGCAGACAGATCACTTGAAGTCAGGAGTTCGAGACCAGCCTTGCTAATATGGCAAAACACTGTCTTTACAAAAAATACAAAAATTATCAGGGCATGGTGGTGCGTGCCTGTAATCCCAGCTACTCCGGAGGCTGAGGTAAGAGAATCACTTGAACCCGGGAGGCTGGGGTTGCAGCGAGCCGAGATCGCACCACTGCATTCCAGTCTGGGCAACAGAGACGACGTCTCAATCAATCAATGCAGAAACCAAGTTTTATTTATCTAATTATTTCTGTCTTTCTATCTCTCTACTTCTCTTTATCTTTCTAGTATCTAATACAATACCTGGCATATAATAGGTACTCAAAAAATGGGCCGGTGTGGTGGCTCATGCCTGTAATCCCAGCACGTTGGAAGGCTGAGGCAGGCGGATGACTTGAGGTCAGGAGTTCAAGACCAGCCTGGGCAAATGGTGAAACCCCATCTCTACTAAAAATACAAAAATGAGCTGAATGTGGTGGGGGGCACCTGTAATCCCAACTACTGGGAAGGCAGAGGCAGGACAATCACTGGAACGCGGGAGGTGGGGGTTGCAGTGAGCCGAGATATAGTGCCACTACACTCCAGCCTGGGCCACAGAGTGAGACTCAAGTCTCGATTTGAAAAAGCTTATTGTTTTATATTCTACTTATTACAAAAATACGGACACATCGTATCGATTTGATTCTAACAAATGTTAAATCCTTTTGTATCTAACCTTCAAAACCATAAAACTTCAATTCTGAACTTCCATATCTATAAACAAGGACTTCAATTAGCTCAATCACTTAAGATTATTGAACTTCTGAGAGTAAAATTTAAAAATTCAACTCTGATATTTAGCTCATAATATACGAAACTATTCTTCCATTCAAAACCAGTACATACTTTATATAAAGATACAGGCAAAAATCTTCGTAAAGATGGTAACCTAATCAAGAATGCCTGTGCTTTGTAATTAACTCCAGGGCAGGAAGCTAAAAGGTAAAATTACCTTTCAATTATATTCAAGTTGCTGTCCTTAAAAAAGCTGATTTAGATAAGGTACTGCTGAACCGTAGTAGGTCAGGTATTCTAAGCATGTTCACACAAAGTCACAAGACATAAGGCACATTCTTTTCATTGGTCAATTATTATTAAATAATTTTACAATAAAACAAATGTGGATATATTATAAAGAACAGCAAAAGTCACATGATTTTTGAAGTAAAAATATGAAGACTTGAATTTGCTGCAGTTCATTTGTGGCTATGCCAGTAAAATAAGATAGCTCCACACTTACAAAGAACTTATATTTAACACTTCTTGTTCCAAAATCAATAATGACTCTCTGCTTTATGAAGGCTAAAGTCTATAATCCTAAGATTGGCATTCAGAGTCCATGTAATATTGACATATATGACATTTTTCACTACCAATTTGGTAGTTTTTGATTCAGGGTCACTTTTTTTTTTTTTTTTTTTTTGAGACGGAGTCTCACTGTGTTGCCCAGGCTAGAGTGTGGTAGTGTGATCTCGGCTCACTGCAACCCCCGCCTCCTCCCAGGTTCATGTAATTCTCCTGCCTAAGCCTCCCAAGTAGCTGGGATTACAGGCCTGCACCACCACGCCCAGCTAATTTTTGTATTTTCTTTTAGTAGAGATGAAGTTTCACCATGTTGGCCAGCCTGGTCTCAAACTCCTGACCTTGAATGATCTGCCTGCCTTGGCCTCCCAAAGTGCTGGGATTACAGGTGTGAGCCACCACATCCTAATTCAGGATCACCTTTTATGAAACTGTTCTTAGGTGGGAATATTTTGATTTTTGATTAAAAAATATTTGATTTAAAAAAATTAAATTTGCAGCTATTTTTAATACTAAGTAATATGTCAAACAGTTGTCTTTATCCCAGAATTAAAATTAATTCTATTGGGGGTGAAAATGAAGCATGAGCCAACATACATGCTACATATAACCAGCAGTCTTATGTTTACTACCTTTTTTTATCCCAAAATGGCCATTAGTCATTCTAAGCAGAATCTGATGCTTCTCTGTAAAATCAGTTGTTTCTTGAATGGCCCTTTTCTTAAATCTTCTGGGGCTTTTTACCCTTAAAGTTAAAATGGTTATGTGCATTTAATTTCCATTAATAAATGATGTCTCCTAATAATTTATTTCAACTAACAAAAAGATGTCTGCTTGATATTACCACTTAGTTTGAAAACTAGAGATGGACACCTCTGCTTATGTATGTACTACACACTAAATGAGATACATGTTGACTATGTGGGCTATAAGACTCCTTCTCGATTCATAGTGTACAGGAAATCCCTATAGTTTTGTCAGTTATTCAGTAGTATCTTTATAGTTATCTATTTTCAAAGATATCTATATCCTTAATATATGGCTTTATTTTATAATATATATCTTTATAATTAATATAAATTCCATAATGATGACTTGGTGAAATAGTTGCCATACCTTGAGAGGCTGCATTCTAACAGAGTTTTAAGATATATTTTAACTCTTTCTCCCTAACACTAATAGTAATACAAACTCACACAAGATCCCACTTCAATTATGTGAATACCTTATATAGCCAGTCCTCTTCTCTCCTTCCTCCCACTACCACCTCCTCAATGTGAAACCAGCTCTCTTAATATCTAAAGGCCGTGTGTTTGTTCAAAGTCTTTTCCCTACCTGAAATACTTCACTAGATTTCCTCCCCTATCTTTCCATATCCTACTTGCCCTTTAAGAACAAACTTAAATCTCACATTCTCCACAAAATTTCCCTTAGGTAGGTCAGGATATAATGATCTCTCCCACCTCTCATGATCTATAGTGTTCACAACCTCAATTATGTATTTGAGTACCCATTATCTTTAGGCCTATATTCAACAGATGTTTCTTTCATCAACCACCAAAAGATTTCAGGCTTCTCAAGGGGAAGGATTATTCACTGAGCAGGATTTCCTTTTTATTTCTTTTTTATCTAGGATAGGGTATATAAGGAGTTAATAAATACTTACTTGATGCTTCAAAAAACTCTCTGAATTTAAAGAATAAAGATACTGCACTGAAAAACAGTCTACTGAACAAGGAGAAGTTCAAAATTGGTGCTGGCTATTAACAGTGACATAAATAATGAATTACAACAACATGCCTATGTTTAAGAATTAATAACGCCGCGTGCGGTCGTGCCTGTAATCCCAGCACTTTGGGAGGCCTAGGCGGGCAGATCACAAGGTCAGAAGATCAAGACCATCCTGGCTAACATGGTGAAACCCCGTCTCTACTAAAAATACAAAATATTAGCCAGGCATGGTGTTGGGTGCCTGTAATCCCAGCTACTCGGGAGGCTGAGGCAGGAGAATGGCATGAACCTGGGACGCAGAGCTTGCAGTGAGCCAAGATTGCACCACTGCACTCCAGCCTGGGTAACAAAGCGAGACTATGTTTAAAAAAAAAAAAAAAAGAATCGTAATGACCATTTTTATGAACAATCTACCTTGATGGTAGAATTAAATGGATTGAGATAACAATCATGAACATGAGTGCATATATTTCAAGGTGAAATACAAATGGAAAGTCTGTTTTTCTAACACTACAGGCTAAGTAGCCTGTGGCTAGCACAAAAAAAGACACAAAATAACTTTCAGGATTGGAAAATACAGTCATGCACCGCATAACAAAGTTTTGTCAACAACAGACTGCATATGTAATGGTGGTCCCATATAAACCGTATTTTTACTGTACTTTTTCTTGTTTAGATACACATATACTTACTTTTCAAATTGCCTACAGTATTCAAACAGTAACATGCTGTGCAGGTTTGTACACAGCCTAGATGTGTAGTAAGCTATACCATTTAAGTTTGTGGAAGTATACTCTATGATGTTTGCACAATGACAAAACTGTCTAATAATGAATTTCTCAGTACATAGCCCCATCATTAAGCACAATCATAGTAGGTTTAAGAACATGTTACCCTTTTTTTTTTTTTTTTTGAGACGGAGTCTCGTTCTGTCACCCAGGTTGGAGTGCAGTGGTACAATCTCTGCTCACTGCAACCTCCGCCTCCCAGGTTCAAGAGATTCTCCTGCCTCAGCCTCCCAAGTAGCTGGGATTACAGGCGCTCACCACCACGCCCGGCTAATTTTTGTATTTTTAGTAGAGATGGCATTTCACCATGTTGGTCAGGCTGGTCACCATCTCCTGACCTCGTGATCCACCCACCTCAGCCTCCCAAAGTGCTGGGATTACAGGGGAGAGCAACCATGCCCAGCCCCATGTTACACATTTTTTAAAAAAGACTGTTTCTGGACACCTAACTCTTGGGTCTCCTCCTCCAGAAAGAAATTAATGTTTTTCCATAGCTTATCCATTCAGTAATCCATTTCTTAGCCTGAAGATGCATTTAAATTTGTTTTTGTTTTTTCTCCCCCAGAACTATATCCCAGTATTACATAATGCTTGGGTGGGATAGGTCACATCTGAATTCTCCCAAACATCAGAAGTATTTAGAAGCAGTTAATGTTACAACTCCACTGGCTCTGGGTTAAAACAGAAGTTTCCAATTCTTGATTATTTTTAGGTATTATGATATAGAAAGATCTTTTCCTACTAAACCCTTCCCATTAAGTACATAACGTCTATTGAGCAGTCTGCTGTGCTCCATATTAAAATACAGTACTACTGCTAACGTTAGTACTTCATTCCAAAGACAATTCTAAGTGTTTTATATGCACTAATTTCACTCTCACAACAATCTTTTGAAGCAAATTCTGAAAGACATGATTTCCTGCCTTCAAAAGACTAGAAGCAAGTTGAGAAGGGAAGATACAGAACACAGAAAGTAATGCTATCAGGCAAAACGGAAAACGTACTACCACAGTATATATTTACCACATCTATACTGACTACTCTCCACACAATCTGGAATCAAAAAGAATTCAAGAGTGCTTACAAGATTAAATATAAACAGAAAAATTAAAAATGAAATCAGAGGGCTGGGAGCAGTGGCTCATGCCTGTCATCCCAGCACTTTGGGAGGCTGAGGTGGGTGGATCACGAGGTCAGGAGATCGAGACCATACTGGCTAACACGGTGAAACCCTGTCTCTATTAAAAATAAAAAAAATTAGCCGGGCGTGGTGGTGGGAGCCTGTAGTCCCAGCTACTCAGGAGGCTGAGGCAGGAGAATGGTGTGAACCCGGGAGGTGGAGCTTGCAGTGAGCCCAGATCCTGCCACTGCACTCCAGCCTGGGCAACAGAGCAAGACTCCATCTCAAAAAAAAATAAAATAAAATAAAATAAATTTAAAAAATGAAATCACAATTAATTAAATGCAAGAAAGCTTTACAAGATATTTGACTGCTATATTTAAGGGCTTTTGTTTTTACTAAGTTTCTTGGCAGCTAAGGTAAAACAGTTGTGAAGAGTAAGCCATACTGTAAACGGTTAAATGAGAGAAGAGAAGCTGCTGTTATGTACTGCTGGTTGGCCTACTTGTAGGTTCAAGACATGAAACATTTTTATATAGGTCAAAAACATTTTTATGGTAGTTATCCTGTAAGAAAAGATGATAATCATAGTTTTCATTATTTAAAAAATTATGAAATATTTTGCATTTGTAGATGCTTAATATGTCCCAACTCTAGTACATTTGTGAAACAGTAACACTGAATTTTCTCATAAGAAAAAAGAGCAGAAAATATAAATAGGTTGAAAAAAGATCAGCCTATCTTCTTGTCATATTTCATAAACATGAGTAACAATCTGTAAGAAAAAGAGCACATAGGCCAGGCATGGTGGCTCACGCCTGTAGTCCCAGCACTTTGGGAGGCTGAGACGGGCGGATCACCTGAGGTCAGGAGTTTGAGACCAGCCTGGTCAACATGGTGAAACCCCACCTCTACTAAAAATACAAAATGTTAGCCGGGCGTGGTGGTGCACATCTGTAATCCCAGCTACTTGGGAGACTGAAGCAGGAGAATCGCTTGAACCCAGGAGGCAGAGGTTGCAGTCAGCTGAGATCACACCATTGCATTCCGACCTAGGCAACGAGAGCAAAACTCCGTCTCAAAAAAAAAAGAAAAGAAAAAGAACACATAATAAATCTGTTAAATGTAAAAAGCACAGACAATATCTGCACTGGCCACTTTATTCTTCAGCTTCTCCGTTTTAAGAATTCTTGCAAATGAAGTCTGTCATAATGATGTTTCAGTCTGGCAATTGGGCTGATGCTGATTATCCATTTGCCATTCTCACTACGGATGATAACGTCCATTCTGATTCCTATGGTGACAGCTTGCTCACCTGGCATTCTCCCTGCAAGAGATGCTGATATTTTCTATCAGAATTTCACTTAAAGGTTTAAAAATGAAAACGTCTTTAGAAACAAACAAGTTCACAGGAAAAATTCACACCACCTTACAGCGCTGCATCATCAGCAACTAGAGTTGTGGCTGACAAGGTAACTTTTGGATCATGCCCTGAGTACTACAACACAGTAGTTTGCTCAGTCACTCCGAATTTAATTATTATAAGAGGTCCAAGTTTTGTTGGGACAATTTTAACCAGGTTTTCTTGAACCGATGACATATATCTGTTTCAAATGGATGCTGATTTCTTCCAAAATGTATAAACAAATGAGTAAATAAGGGATGCATATTTAAGGTCCTAGTGACCTCTATTTAAATGAAGAGAATGTCCTACATGTAAACTTATAAGTATACAGTTGATCTGCATTATCCATGGGGACAAGTTCCTGGACTCCCCTAGATACCAAAATCTGAGGATGCTCAAGTCCCTCATGTAAAATGGTCTAGTATTTCCATCAACCTATGCATAGCCTCCTGTATACTTTAAATCATGTCTATATTACTTACACCTAACACAATGTAAATGCTATGTAAACAGTTGTTATACTATATTATCTAAGGAATAATGAGCTGAAAAAAAGTCTGTACATATTCTGTATAGACTCTTCCTCCCTCCCCTGGAGTATTTTTGATGCAAGGTTGGTTGAATCCACAGATGTGGAACCCACAGATATGGAGGGGCAACTGTATTTTGATCTTCCCAAGTATTTACCAAGGAACAATTCAGACTACTATCTACTATCATGGTGTATCATATTTAACCATTTCCAATGCCTTAAGTCTTTGTGTTGCCTCAAGGAAATTTGACTACGCACTTACTTAATATATGTAATAACCTGCAGCATCAATTTGTGGTCATCTCTTCAGCATCAGAGTTAGGATTTATTAAAAGCATTCTTCCAAAAATAAAAAATAAAATTTAAAAACAGCATTCTTCTAGAAAGTATCACTAAATCCACAATATAAAGAGCTCTGCATGAATATTATGAAAGGTACAACAAACTGCACAATCTAGGAATTATCTTTTAAAAAAAACAGATATGCCTTGCTTTGCTAAATACATAATTAATTTAAATTTGGCTAAAAGATGTGTTTTTAAAGCACATTTTAAACTGTATTTCAATTTATTATTGACTGCCACTTGATCTCACTAAAGATAATTCTCAACACTGTAAAAATCCCTGCATGGCCTCAAGCCAAGGGTGACTCAAGATAACTCTAGGGAAGGGCAGAATTTCACCTTTGGAGGATTATTAACACACCTTTTAAAACTCACAAAAGCCCTGCTAGGTTTTTCCTAAATTCTTAACGTTTTTTTCAATACTCAACTTGAAAATATATCTGGCTCACACTTTTTTTTTTTTTTTTTTTGAGACTGAGTCTCAGCTCACTGCAACCTCTGCCTCCTGGGTTCAAGTGATTCTCCTGCCTCAGCCTCCCAAGTACCTGGGACTACAGGTGCCCACTACCACGCTCAGCTAATTTTTGTATTTTTAGTAGAGATGAGGTTTCACCATCTTGGTCAGACTGGTCTCAAACTCCTGACCTTGTGATTCGCCCGCCTTGGCCTCCTAAAATGCTGGGAATATAGGCATGAGCCACTGAACCTGGCCCAGGCTCACATTTTTAAGAAACACTGCTCTAGTATACTGTTTTTCAAAGTGTAGGTTGCACACCATTGGTGGGCAGTAAGATCAAGTTAGTGGGTCACAACCAGAGTTTAAAAAAAAAAAATTCAGAGTGCATTGCACGTAAGGATATTATGTCATGGAAGTATGTAAGTTGTGAAGTAAAATGTATTTCTCACTATAGTTTACAGTCAAAGAGAGTTTGAAAACCATTGCTTTACAATATGTGAAGTACTTCAGGTTCCCACACTACACAGCATGCCCAAGATGATAAAGCAAATTTGTACTGAAGCTAGGACTTAAACCACCTAGAATGTAAGGTGAACAAGTATGAGAATACTGTTTTTGAAATATCAAATGTTCCTTTAAAAGCTGTATCCTAAATCGTTACCCATTAGAGATTCACAGTACATATCACTTAAAAATGGCAATTTTGTTTATTTTCTCTCCTTCTCTCTAAAATAAAAGTAGACCCCCCCACCAAAAAAAAAAAAAAAAAGATAAAAACCCACAGTAACAGAGAACAGAATAGGCCCTTAGGCAAGAGACTTCAACAAATTTCAGGGAAAACTCAAAGTAGGTGGAGAAGTGGTAATGGCAAAACTAAGAGGAAGTCACGTCCTAGAATAAAAAGAAGGGGGAATACAGACAAGGGTCCTACAGAAACTTCAGATTAGCGGGAATACAGACAAGGGTCCTACAGAAACTTCAGATTAGCGGGAATACAGACAAGGGTCCTACAGAACTTCAGATTAGTTCAAGATTAAGAAATATCTAGTGAAACAGAGGAAAGGATTAAGACATGAACTAAAATGGGGGATTAAATAAAAGTCTGGATTTGCTGAAGAGTCTACCATCCCATTCCAAAAGACAGTCAAGCATTCATGCTTCAGGCAAGAAAATTAGAAGGTTCTTCCCTACCGAAACTGAATAGTGCCAGAGGAGGATTCCTACATTCCAACATTTAACTAGTTCCCTAACCAATTACTCTAAACAAAACCAGATAATCAATAAACCCCAACCAACTCTTACAGTAATTTTTTGTTTATCCATACATATTAATGGAAAATAAAGGATCACCAGACATTCAAGGAAAAACTACAACATGACATAAAACCAAATACAGAGAAAAACATGATCCCAAAGGGATAATTCAGCACATCACTGAAAATTCAGATGCCCAGGAGAGAAGAATAAAAGCTTTCAGATTAAAAAAAAAAAAAAAAAGTCATCCACAAAGGAATCAGAGGTTAAATATCCATGGAATTTCTTATCAGCAAAAAGTCATGCCAGAAGATAATGGGGCTATCCTATTAGAATTCTAATGCCAGTCTAGAACTCTATAACTAGTCAACTATCAATTAAGTACAGAGGTTCAGGAAGGGCATTTTTAGACATGTTCTGGATTAGGCTTTGGCTTAAGGAAATGTTATGGCTGTTTGATCTTCTATTCAGACCACTCAAACTTTCTCCAAATCAGCAGTAAGGCTGTTCTGCTTTCCTATCATGCATGTGGTCACTGGAGTAGCACTTTTAATGTCCTTCAAGAGTTTTTCCTTTGCATTCACAACTTAGCTATTTGGTACAAGAAGCCTAGCTTTTGGCCAATCACAGCTTTCAACATGCCTTCCTCACTAAGCTTAATCATTTCTAGTTTCTGATTTAAAGTGAGGTGTGAGACTCTCCTTTCACTTCAACACTTAGCAGCCATTGCAGAGGTATTTCATTGGGAATAGGGAGGCCCGGGGAGAGGAAGAGAGACCGGGAAATGGCTGGTTGGTGGAGCCGTCAGAACACAAACAATACCTACTGATTAAGTTTGACATCTTATATGGGTATGGTTCATGATGCCCCAAAACAATTACAATAGTAACATTAAAGATCACTAATCGGAGACGACCATAATAGATAGAATAATGCAAAAGTTTGTAATATTGTGAGAATCTCCAAAACGTGACACAGACACACAAAGTTAGCACATGCTATTGGAAAAATGGGACCAACAGACTTGCTCAATGCAGGTTTGCAAAAACCTTCCATTGTTTTAAAAAAATAAAACCCACAATATCTGGGAAATGCAATAAAGTGAAGCACAATACAATGAGATGTACTTGTATGTATACTTCATATTTACATAAAATGAAAATATCAGAGAAATAATCTATATAGTTGAGTACATAGCCTGGCTTATTTCAATGACTCATTCAATATTAGCAAACTTTGTGAGAATTTTTTGAAGTAAATTAGAATCTTTAGGAAACTGCTGCAAAGTTTTACATTATGTTCTTGAATGTCAATTTATGAAACCTACTTAGGAAGACTGTACAACTAAATTAAGAGGTCTTCAAGACAAGTTTGGGTGTTTTAACTCAGACATATATCTGACTACAGAAATGTCACGCAAAATGAAACCTCATTCTCAACCATGCAGGGATGTTAGTATACCCTCAAAAGAGAGTAAGTCCAGTTTCCCAAGGAGCTTAGTGTTCATGATGAATTTTCAATGTCTGAGTCTATTCCTCTGCCTTACAAACTCAGCTGTTTTTTAAAATCATACATAACACAAATTCCCCAAGCTCACAAAACAGTAATAAATACCAATTTATTAATCCAGGATGAGAAACTATTCCCCATATACTATATTAGAATATTCTGATTATGTGTTCCCATAGGAAACTTATAAAACAAGCCAAATCATAAGCATAATGATGCCTGGGGTATTCATTTTCTATTCTTAGTAACAAATTATCCCAAAACTCTGCGGCTTAAAACAATTAATGGGCTGGGCGTGGTGGCTTATGCCTGTAATCCCAACACTTTGGGAGGCTGAGGCAGGAGAACTGCTTGAGCCCAGGAGCTGAAGACCAACTTGGGCAACATAGCGAGAACTTGTCTCTACAAAAAATTTAAAATTTAGCCAGACTTGGCTGGGCACAGTAGCTCATGCCTGTAATCTCAGCACTTTGGGAGGCTGAGGCGGGCAGATCACTTCAAGTCAGGAGTTGAGACCAACCTGGCCAATATGGTGAAACCCCATCTCTACTAAAATACAAAAAAAAATTAGCCAGGCATGGTGGCATGTGCCGGTCCCAGCTACTCAGGAGGCTGAGGCAGGATAATAGCTTGAGCCCGGGAAGCGGAGGTTGCAGTGAGCAGAGACTGAGCCACTGCACTTCAGCCTGGGCATCGCAGCGAGACTCCATCTCAAAAAAAAAAAAAAAATTAGGCTTGATGGCACACACCTGTAGTTCCAGCTACTTGGAGGCTGAAGTGGGAAGATCACTTGAGGCCAGAGGGTTGAAGCTGCAGTAAGCTGTGATCATGCACTCTAGCCTGGGCAACAAAGCAAGAACCCATCTTAATTTAAAACAAAACAAAACAAAACACTACCTTTCTCAATTTGTGTCAGGGATTCAGAAAGGGCAGAACAGGGATACCTTATCTCTGCTCCGTGATGCCTAAGGCCTCAGCTAAAGGACTAGAAAGCTAGAGGATGGAATTCTGAGAAGGCTAAATCACTCATATGTCTGGTAGATGGCTTTTGACTGACAGACTAGCTGGGGCTAGTACCAGAACCTCCAACATATAACCTCTCCATGCGGTCTGAGCTCCCTCCTAATATGGTGACTGTGTTCCAAGGGCAATGAATCTGAGAAGTCTAATGAAAAACAAGCAAGGCTCTTATGAATATAATTATAAAACATTCTTGAAATGTATTAAAGAGATAAATAAATGGAGATATACTATATTCATGGGTGAGAAGAATCAATGTTTTCCCCCAATGAATCTATACAAGGAACACAATTCAGATTAAATTCTCAATAGGGTATTTTGGTGGAACCATTAGAGTTGTTCTTAAAAATGCGCCTGGAAAAATAAAGTGAAAAAGAATAGCCAAGATGATTTTTAAGAAGATGAAGAAGGGAAGAGTCATCTTACCACATTTAGTAATTAAAACCACATGGTATTGTGCAGGAATTTACAGACCACTGAGGAAAAAAAATAAGGCACTTAGAAACATGCCAGCTACACATACAAAAGGTTAGTATATAATAGGGTTGGTGTTTTAAAAAAAAAAAAAAAAGTCAGTAGGAAATATTTAAAATTCAATAAATTATTCCAACTACTCATATGAAAAAAATTAAAATTAGACCCTTCACACACAAAAATTAGTCCCAAGAGAACTAAAAAATTAAATGTGGACAAGAAATTGGTATACAGAGTGTACAAAAGAACACCTACAAATCATTAAGAAAAAAAACAAAATCTATAGGAAAAAAAGGTCACATGAAACATAAATGACTGATAAGCATATGAAAAGATATTCAACCACACTGGTAACCAAAAAAATGTAAGTATGTATGAATGGTATACATGAATTTATACATGAAATGTCATACATCACTTTATACCTATTGGGTAAGAATGACAAAAAGTGTGGGCAAGACTTCTTCCAGAAGACTAACCTTCCCACTGTAAACTACTAAAAACTGAACAAAATACATAAAACAATAGTTTTCAGATGCTGGAAACAGGCAGTAGAGGACTGTGATCCCTGTGGGAAGGAAAACAAAGCCCCACAATCACACCAGCTTCCTACCTGCTACAGCTCTCCAGAAGAGAGAAGGCACAGGAAAAAAAAATCCCTAAAAGAACAAGCAGATTTAATGAGCAAAATAAAGACTACAGATAGGGCTACTGAGGTGGCTAGGATTTGCATAGAAAAGTACTAAAGAGAAGGCAACTATACAGAGAAGGAACTTTCTATTTTCTCTATTTATGTTGAAGTGATACTTTTTATTTTATTCTATTTATGTAACAAAACTTTTTTTAATGTAAAACCAGCCTTGCATTCCTGGCATAAATCCCACATGATCAAAATGTTGCATTCTATTTATATATTTCAAATTCAATTTGTTAATATTTTGTACACAACTTTATTGTTCAAGTTGGGCGTGGTGGCTCACGCCTATAATCCCAGCACTTTGGGAGACAGAGGCGGGTAGATCACGAGGTCGGGAGATCGAGACCATCTTGGCTAACACAGTGAAACCCCGTCTCTACTAAAAATACAAAAAACTTAGCCAGGCGTGGTGGCGGGCACCTGTACTCCCAGCCACTCGGGAGGCTGAGGCAGGAGAATGGCGTGAACTCGGGAGGCGGAACCTTCAGTGAGCCAAGATCACGCCACTGCACTCCAGCCTGAGGGACAGAGAGAGACTCCGTCTCAAAAAAACAAAAAACAAAAAAAAAGACAAAAAAAACTATGTTCATAAGGGATGTTGGTCTATAATTTTCTTGTAATTTCCCTCTTGGGGTTTTAAATTAGGAATCAGTCAAATAGGTATACAACTATTCAGATTTTTGTTTCTTCTTGTGTCCGTTTCAGAAAGCTGTTTATTTCAAGGAATTTTCCCATTTCCTCTTAGGTTTTCAGATTTATTCGCATGATTATGTACCTGAAAGCTATGAAGTCCTAAATAAGGCGAAGGTACTAATTATTACTACAAAAAAAAGCTAACATTGTAGTCCAGAGGGATATCAACTTCTGACAAGACAAGGTGAGAAGTTCCACAGACCTACTCACCAGGGAAACTGATAGAAGTTATGTTTAAAACAGCCATTTTTATAGCCTCTGAAATGGTCCTAAGGGCAAACAGCAAAAAAACATTTATTCAGGAATATCTATGAAAATTCGGTTAGAATAGCAAGAGCTAGTGGTACAGTCGTGCATCACTTAAAACGACAGAAATACATTCTGAGAATGCATCCTCAGGCGGTTTCATCATTGTGTGAACATCACAGAATGTATTACACAAACTTAGATGGCACAGCCTACTACACGCCTAGGTTATATGGTAGAACCTACGACTCCTAGGCTACAAACCTGTAAGCATGCTACTATACTAAATACTATAGGCAATTTGTAAGTGTATCCAAATATAGAAAGGTATGATAAAAAATATGGTATAAAAGATTTAAAAATGGCACTTAACATGAATAGAGCTTACAAGACTGGAAGGTGCTCTGGAGGAGTAAGTGGTAAGTGAATGTGAAGGCCTAGGACATTATTGCACACTACTACAGACTCTATAAACTGTATACTTAGGCTACCCTAAATTTATTTAAAACATTTTCTTTCTCCAATAATAACCTTAGCTTACTGTAACTTTTTTACTTTATATAAACTTTAAAATTTTAGCTTTTTTACTCTTTTGCAATAACATAGCTTAAAACACACACTGTACAGCTATATAAAAATATTTTTTCTATCAGTAGTCTATAAGCTTTTTTCTATTTTTCAGACTTTTTAACTTTTCAAACTTTTTTGTTAAAAACTAAGACACAAACACATATTGGCTTAGGCCTACAGACGGTCAGGATCATCCACATCACTGTCTCATCTCCACATCTTCTAGAAAACCTCCTGAAGGGCCTGCCTGAGGCTGCTTTACAGCTAACTTTTTTTTTACTTTTTTTTTTAATAAGTAGAAGGAGTACACTCTAAAATAATGATAAAAAATAGTATAATAAATACATAAGCCAGTAACATTTATTATCAAGTATTATGTATTGTACATAATTGTGTATATATATATATACTTTTATATGATAGTGCAGTTGGTTTTTTTAGACTGGCATCACCATAAACACGTGAGTCACACCTTGTTCTATGAGCTAAAGCTACATCACTAGGGGATAGGAATTTTTCAGCTCCATTGTAATATTATGGGACCACCATCCTATATACCGCATCATGGACCAAAACATCGTTATGCAGCACATGACTATATTTTAACCAAGACTGCTCCTTCCCCCTTGGCTCTGCTATGTAGAAAGGCAGCCGAGAACACAGGGATCCTCCTCTACTTCTAGCTCCCAGACATCTTTAGGTAAGGAGTAGGACATATCAGCATTTCTCATCCTTTCCACAGCTACTTATTGTTGCTAAGGATAAGTTCTAGACAAGTGCATCTGAAAGGCAGGCCTCCTTTCTTCTGCCCAACCTCCACGCATGGGGCAGAGGCTCTACCTTTTGTGCAACACTGCTAAAAAATACTGAGGCCTCAATTACCTTTGCTCTGGCCTATAAAGTGGTGATTCCACACTGGAAGAGGCAAGCCAAAAAGACCTCAGGCTACTGCCCCCACTTTCCCCAACTGCTCCTAAAGCAGGGTTTCAGAGAGAAGCATACTATTGTCCCCACCCCTAACTCAGAGCCTTGACTCTAGAGATTTTGCCTGGGGGGAGAAGTAGGCCATAAAACAGTTAGCTCTTCATCTTTTCTCAGAACAACTGACTTCTTTACAACAGGGCATTAAAAAAAAAGTTCAAGCCTAAGGGTACTCTTAAAAACAGTGGAGGTTTTGGTGAAAGATAATGGTGAAATTTGTAAATTCAATGAGGATACAGACTAAACTGTAGGCTATTTTTCAGGAGAGACCAAAAAAATAAAAAAAAATAAAAAATAAAAATAAAACCCAGCAGTGTGGATGTTAGAACAAATATCACCACACACTGACCTTGGGAACTATTCCTTCAAAGGAGCCTGGATTTGATTGGATTACTCCATAGAACAATGTGTGCCCCAAAGCATTATTGAAAACAATTGAGAATCAGCTGAAAATCAATGGAACTTAACAGCTGGCAGTATGGTCAGGAAAAGACAAAGAGAACCCTGCCAAAACCACTGTCATCCCAAGGTGCCTGGGCATATCCAAAGCTGTACCTCTCTGAGGAACAAGATCAGAGGCTTTACAACGTATGGGGGAAAACTACACCCAGTCACTAAACAAATAAACAAGTGACAATAACAAGGTTGATACCCAGACTTGCTACCATATATTATTTAAAACAGCCGAGTCCAACCCTTAGGATGCGAGGACCTTTTTGCTTATCTGTGGTGGTGGGTATCACAAAAATTATGCACGGACTGTTTTTTTTTCTTTTAGCTCGTCAGCTATTGTTAGTGTTAGTGTATTTTATGTGTGGCCCAAGACAATTCTCCCAATGTGGCCCAGGGAAGCCAAAAGGTTGGATACCTGTTATTTTAAATGTCCAGTTAATAACAAAATGGACAAAGAAACAGGAAAAGTATAACCCATGTGCCAGAAAAAAAGAAGGCTGTAGAACCTGCTTGTGAGAGTGACCATATGTTGGATTTAACATAATATATGACTTTAAAGTAGTCATTATAAATATGTTCAAAGAACTAAACTATGATTAAACAGTAAAGAAAGGTACGATGACAATGTCACATCAAATAGAGCATATCATAAAGAGATAGAATTTACAAAAAAAAAAAAAAGGAATCAAATGCAAATCCTGGAGTTGAAAAACATAACAGCAAAATAAACTAAAGGGACCCATGAGGAGATGCGAACTGGCATTAGAAAGAATTGGGGAACGTGAAAATACATCAATAGAAATTATGCAATCTGAAGAACAGAAAGAAAAAAGAATGAAGAAAAATGAACAGATTCAGAGACCTGTAGGACACCATTAAGTGTAACAACATACAGCTGGGTGTGGTGGCTCACGCCTGTAATCCCAGCACTTTGGGAGGCCAAGGCGGGAGGATCACCTGAAGTCAGGAGTTTGAGACCAGCCTGGCCAGCATGGCAAAACCCCATCTCTACTAAAAGTACAAAACTTAGCCAGGCATGGTGGCAGGTGCCTGTAGTCCCAACTACTCAGGAGGGTGAGGCAGGAGAATCACTTGAATCTGGGAGGCAGAGGTTGCAGTGAGCCAAGATCATGCCACTGTACTCCAGCCTGGGCAACAGAGCAAGACTCCATCTCAAAAAAAAAAAAAAAAAAAAAAAAGTGTACCAACATAACGTATTGAATAACACAAACCTAACACAAGAAACTCCAAGAAGGATAAACAACAAGATCCACAAATAAACATCACGGTAAAAATGATGAAAGTCAAAGACAAGGAGAAAACCTTGAAAGCAGCAAGAGAAAAACAACTAGTTACTTTCAAGGGCTAAGATTAACAACTAACTTCTTAGCAAAAACAACTGAGGCCAGAAAACAGTGGAATAACATATTCAAAATGCTCAAAGAAAAAAAAAAACTGTTACCAAAAATCCTGTATCCAATAAAACGATCTTTCAAAACTGAAGGCTTGGGAGCTGAGGCAGGTGGACTGCTTGAGCTCAGGAGCTCAAGATCAGCCTGAGCAACAGTTGAGACCTTGTCTCTACAAAAAATACAAAAATTAGCCAGGTGTGGTGGCAGATATTCTGAGGCAAGAAGATAACTTCTTAGAGGCTGAGGCAAGAAGATAACTTGAGCTCGAGAGGTAGAGGTTGCAGTGAGCCAAGATTGCACCACTGCACTCCAGCCTGGGCACTAGAGTGAGACCTTATCTCGAAAAGTATTTAAATCTTTAAAAAATGAAGGCAAAGGCCGGGCACGGTGGCTCACGCCTGTAATCCCAGCACTTTGGGAGGCTGAGACGGGTGGATCACGAGGTCAGGAGATCGAGACCATCCTGGTGCCAGAAAAAAAGAAGGCTGTAGAACCTGCTT
>NW_012101576.1:504830-524119 GCF_000951045.1 Mandrillus leucophaeus
GAAAAATAATCATTACACAAGGTTAAATGCTGCATTAGAAAACATTCACTTAATACTAAGGAAAACAGAAAAAGAATACAATAAAATAGAAAAAAAAATACAGAACAAAAAAAGACATGAGGTACAGAGAAAACGAAAAGTAAAATGGCAGACATAAATCCAACTATATGAACAACTACATTAAGTGTAAATGGATTAACCGGAGGGGTGCGGTGACTCACACCTGTAATCCCAGCACTTTGGGAGGCCCAGGCAGGTGGATCACGAGGTCAGGAGTTCAAGACCAGCCTGGCCAAGATGGCGAAATCCCGTTTCCACTAAAAACTACAAAAAAAATGAGCCAGGCATGGTGGCAGGTACCTGTAAGCCCAGCTACTCGGGAGGCTGAGGCAGGAGAACCGCTTGAACCCTGTCGGCAGAGGTTGCAGTAAGCAGAGATTGTGCCACTGCACTCCATCCTGGGAGACAGAGCGAGACTCCATTTCAAACAATAAATAAATAAATAAATGTAAATGGATTAACCAAGCCCATCAAAAGGTAGAGACTGTCAAACTGAATTTTTAAAAAATGATCTAAGTCTCCAGAAGATACAATTTAAATTTAAAAATACAAGTAGATTGAAAATAAAAAGATGAAGAATAATATATCATGCAAACAACCACAAGAAAGCTGGAATGGCTATACCAATATTAGATAAAATAGACTTTAAAAAATAGGTAAGTGTTTGACATATACAGACAAAACAGACTTTAAAAACTTCTGTCTCTTATATCTTACACAGACATGGATATATATCAAACTATATATATTTTTAAAGTCTGTTTTGTTTAATATTAGTGTGGGATATGATGAGGTTTCTCTTCAAATAATCCGATTAATCTTTTATTCTTTAATTCATAGTTACCTCCCACTCAATTTTTCTCCTTTTTTCTTCTTTTCCCTTCTTGCCTTTGTTAAATGCCCAGGCCCTCCACACTACAAAGAGTTATCAGTACCAGCTCACATTCCTTTCCTTATTTGGAAGGAGGACTAACTTTCTGGCTCATTACAGACACCCCTTCCCCTGTTCCCTCCACTTTCCTTTACGTGCCCACCCTATCTAAAAAAAAAATAAAACGTTTAGCCAACCAGGATTAGTTTAGATTGTACGACCCAACCCCGGCCAATGGGGAAAGGGTACAGGGGCAGGACTTGCGTCAGGAATAAAGGCTCTTTGTTGCCCCTTTGTTCAGGTGTGCTCTCATGGCAACTGGCCAGGGAGCCACCCCTCTGCACATAAGTAAAATTGCTTTGCTAAGACTCCTTTGTTCAAGTATTCAATTTCCTTAGGATTTTGAGCATTATTCCTAACATTAGTATAGCCACTTCAGTTTTCTTGTGGTTGTTTGAATATATATTATTTTTCATCCTTAGATCTTACTTAGATATAAATATCATTATATAAATATACTCTTTATCTCATATCTAAAGAGCGTCATTTTGTAATGATGGAAGGGTCAGTCTCTCAGGAAGAGGGTAACAATTATAAACATATTTGCACCTACTAACACAGTACCAAAATATATGAAGAAAGACTGACAGAAACAAAGAGAGAAACAGAAAATTCAAAAGCAATAATAGTTGAAGCCTTCAACACCTCCTTTCAATAATGGATAGAACAATTAGGTGGAAGATCAATGAAGAGACAGAAAACTTTGAACATACATAAATTAACTACACCTAACAGGTGTCTATGGAACACTATAGAATTTATACTCACTATATAACACTCCACCCAACAACAGGAGAATATATATTCAAGCGCATATGGTACATTCCCCAGGACAGACCAGACCACATACCAGATAGTAAAACCTCAAAAATTTCAAAAGAACAGAAATACAAACTATGTTCTCTGACCACAAAGGAATAAAGCTAGAAATCAGTAACATTAAAAAATTGGGGGCAGGGCATGGTGGCTCACACCTGTAATCCCGGCACTCAGGGAGGCAGGGGCAGGTGGCTCACAAGGTCAGGAGATTGACACCAGCCTGGCCAACATGGTGAAACCCCATCTCTACTAAAAATACAAAAATTAGCTAGGCATGGTGGCGTGTGCCTGCAGTCCCAGCTACTCAGGAGGCTGAGGCAGGAGAATCGCTTGAACCTGGAAGGTGGAGGTTGCAGTGAGCCAAGATCATGCCACTGCACTCCAGCCTGGGCAACAGAGACTCCATCTCAAAAAAAAAAAAAAAAAACAAAAAAAACCTGGGGCGGGGCTTGGTAGCATGAACCTATAGGCTCAGTTACTTGAGAGGCTGAGGCAATGAGGATCTCTTTGAGGCCAGGAGTTAAGAGGCCACAGCGTACTATTATAGCATCTGTGAACAGTCACTGCACTCAAGCCTGGGCAACATAGTGAGACCCCATCTCTCTCTTTTTTTTTTGAGACAGAGTTTTGCTCTTGTTGTGCAGGCTGGAGTGTAATGGCGTGATCTTGGCTCATCTCAACCTCCACCTCCCGGGTTCAAGAGATTCTCCTGCCTCAGCCTCCCAAGTAGCTGGGATTACAGGCATGTGCCACCACCCCAGCTAATTTTGTATTTTTAGTAGAGACGGGGCTTCTCCATGTTGGTCAGGCTGGTCTTGAACTTCCGACTTCAGGTGATCCGCCTGCCTTGGCCTCCTGAAGTGCTGGGATTACAGGCATGAGCCACCGCACCCGGTTAACCCCTTCTCTTAAAAAAGAGAAGTTAAAACATTTTTGGGAAATTCAAAAATATTTGGAAATTCAATGATTCTTAAACAACTAATGGGTCAAAGAAGAAACCTAAAAGAAAATAAAACATACATTAAGACAAATGAAAATGAAGACATAACAACCAAAATTTAAGGGTGTTTAGAAAGATATAGCTGTAAATGTCTATATAAAAAAGAACAAAAGATCTTAAATCTGAAACCTAACCTTTGCAATTATAAGTAGCCCAATAACAGCCAAAACAATCCTGAAAAAGAAAAACAAAGTAGGAAGATTCACACTATCACATTTCAAAACTTACTACATAAAACAAGTAGTCAAGACAGTGTGGTACTGACACAAGAACAGACATATAGATCAATGGGACAGAATTGAGAATCCAGAAATAAAACCATCTGCTAATTTTCAACAAAAAGGCCAAGACCATCTAATGGGGAAAGAAGTATTTTCAACAAGTGGTGTGGAGATAAATGTGATAACTACATGCAAAAGAATGAATTTGAATCCTTACGTCTTACCCTATATAAAAATTAACTCAAAATGGCCAAAGACCTAAATGTAAAGGTTAAAATTATAAAATTCTTAGAAGAAAACATAGGGGTAAATCTTCATAACCTCATATTTGGGAAAGGATCCTTAGAAAATGACTCCAAAAGCATGAGTAACAAGAAAAAAGAGAATTTAGACTTAATCAAAATGTAAAACATTTGTGCTTCAAAAGATACCACCAAGAAAGTGAAAAGACACAAGGGACTTATATCAGGATATATAAAGAATTTTTACAACTCGATAAAAAGACAAATAACAATTCAAAAGTGGGCAAAGGATCTAAAGAGCCATTTCTCCAAGGAAGATATACAAATGGCCAATAAGCATGTTCAAAGACACTTGACATCATTAGTAATTAGGGAAATGCAAATCATAACCACGAGGAGATACTACTTCACATTCATTAGGATGGCTATAATCAGAAAGTCAAAATAAGAAGTACTGGTAAGGATGTGGAGCAATGAGAACCCTCATATACCACAAGTGGGAGTGTAAAATAGTGCAGCCACTATGGAAAAAACTGTGGCAATTTCTCAAGTGACTAAGCCCAGAATTACCTTATGACCAAGCAGTTTCACTCCCACATGTATACTCAAGAGAAATGAAAACATATGTCCACACAAAAACTTGTATACAAATGTTCATAGCAGCATTATTCACAACCAAACAGTAGAAAGAACTGAAATGTCTATCAACTGAGGAATGGATAAATAAAACATGGTATAACCATACGATAGAATATTATTCAGTCATAAAAAGGAATGAAGTCCTAACACATGCTACAACATGAATAAATCCTTGAAAACATTATGCAAAGTGAATGAAAGAAGTCTATTATGAAAGACCACGTACTATAATACTCCATTTACATGAAATGTCCAGAATAGGGAAATCTAGAGACGGAAAGTAAATTAATGGTTGCTCAGGAAATCCCGAAAGGAAGAGGGGGTGATAGTTAAAGGGCATGAGATTTCTTTTTGAGATGATGAAACTATTCTAAAATTGACTGTGGTGGTAGCTGCACATGTCTGTGAATATACTAAAAGCCATGGAATTGTATACTTTAAATGGGGAATTACGTGGTATATGAATTATATCTCAATGGAGCTGTTTAAAAAATTTAGTCCAGTTCTGGTCTCTAAAATACTTTCATATCAAATATCCAAAACATTGCTGAGAGACAGTAAAAGTTTAAAGATCAATTGCAGCAATGCCACTGACCAATAATCACATAAACTTCATTCCACCACCAATGTCTATACAACACATACATAGAATCCACTAGTTTTGTCTTTATGCTGCCTATAACTTATAATACTAAATTACATTAATAAAAATTTTCAAGGAACATGTAAATGAAATCCCAAAACCAACACATAAAATGAAAAAGAGGTAGTAATAATAACTTATTAAGATGACCACAGAGGGCTGGTTTTAAGAACAGTTAACCAATTTTTTTTAATACCATACAGTAAGATAATTTGTAGTTTTCCCCCTGTAATGCGGTTTTGCTTGTACTGTTTCAAATGCATCTTTCCAGAAAACCTAATCTCTATTCATTTCTCTCAAGATTTCAAATACCAAGTAGAACATTGAAATTTTAATATATTCATTATCATAAAGCCTTCCTTTTCTTGCCCATCTTCATTAAGTCAGTGATAAAATAAACTTCTGAGGTGACAACCAAGTTATTTCAAGTTGTCCATTGTTAATTCTCTACATTTAATGATAAATAATTCGAAGTAGCAGGTATCATTTGTAACAAATAATAATTTTATAGCTATAATTTTCCTTAGAGGAAAACATCCCTAATTACTGCTGCTAACATACTTGAAATCTAAAGTAAGATCTCATATAGGATTCATGCTACAAATTATAGAACAAGCACTGTATCATAGCAACCCAGCAATACCACTACAGTGACACGCTGAGGATGCAATCCAAGATTCTAATTTAAGAAACTGGCACAGAATATAGGACATGTAGCTTTTTTTGGCAATACCCCTAGAACATTAATAACTAAAAATCTAAAATCAGCTTTTATTTGAAACTTTAGAGAGCAGGCTATTATAAAGTAACAATGGAAATGTTTATTAACAAATGATTCACAGCACTGTGACTAAATACGACTTATTAAGGTTCTGTGATTTCATTAAAATTGAAAATGGTGGGAAAAAAATTGTAGACATCACATTTTAGGAAATTTGAACACATACGCACTACCAGTTTGATAATGTTCTAATATATAAATGTATGCATTATTTTAAGAAAACCCCTACAATACTAAAACTTTCAAGAACATAAATATTTCCATGCTTTAATCAATTACCATTCAAATGCAAGTATATCCGCAACTACTGCTATTTTTTATTTCAAAAAATTAACTGGGCTGGGCATGGTGGATCACGCCTGTAATCCCAGCACTTTGCGGGGTCAATGTGGGCAGATCACTTGAGGTCAGGATTTCGAGACCAGACTGGCCCACATGGCGAAACCCTGTCTCTCCTAAAAATACAAAAATCAGCCAGGCGTGATGGCTCGCACCTGTAATCCCAGCTTCTCAGAAGGCTGAGGTAGGAGAATTGCTTGAACCCAGAAGGCAGAAGTTGCAGTGAGAAGATTGCACCACTGCAATCTAGCTTGGGTGACAGAGCGAGACCCTGTCTCAAACAAACAAACAAAAACAAACAAGGTGTTCAATTCTCTAGAGCAGAACCTAAGCTCTACAGATGTCCCACTTCCTTCTACCATCAGCATAGATGGGCTTTGGGATGGTGGTGGTGGGGAAATCCAAGAACCCTGAAAATTACATAAAGTATTATATACATATTTTAAAATGGCACATTCTTTAAATTGGATTTTCCAAGAGATTCACACATAATCTCCATGAAATTAAATACTAGTACTCTTAGAAATTATTTCCTTTCCTTTAAACATAAGAAACTTATAACCAAGGTTTCAAATGAGCTGGTTCAGTATTTCCAGAAATAAAAACTTTATTCACAAACAATTCTAAATTGATTCTAATATTTTTCATTCAGAAATTTGCTATTTGTAATATTCTATTAACAGAAAATAATAGGCTATTGAACAATACACACAGTATGATCCCACTCATGGGTAAATATGAGAAGATGCTCAAAAATTTAAAAGAGATTTCCTCTGGGTGGGAATTTTTACTTTCTACCATTGTAAGATTCTCCTTTGAGTTGTTTTAACAGTGAGTCTATAAGTTTTTACAAAAATAATACATAATGGGGTAGTTTAAAATATGACACTTCCCATTACATATTCTTTAAATGAGTTTATTTTAGAAAACCATGAAAACTGAGATTCGCTTATGACTCACAGCAAGTATTGTATTATAACCTAAAATAGTCATTTCTGTTCTATAGAAGTTACTTCTCTAGATCTTAAACAAATTAGTTCTTAAAAATATACAGAGAGTATCCAGGTGATCCAAATTAAAAATAGATTATCGAAACAGATGAAGTACCAAAACCAATGACTAGATACACGGCAGCTAGGTGAAGGCTGAGTTATTTTTACCTTTCCTACATGAATAATCAAAATTTCTTATGGGCCGGGTGCAGTGGCTCACACCTGTAATCCCTGCACTTTAGGAGGCAGAGGCAGGCGGATCACTTGAGGTCAGGGGTTCGAGACCAGTATGGCCAAAATGGCAAAACCCTGTATCTACTAAAATACAAAAATTAGTCGGTTGTGGTGGCAGGAGCCTGTAATCACAGCTACTCGGGAGGCTGAGGCAGAAGAACTGCTTGAACCCAGGATGTGGAGGTTGCAGTGAGCGGAGATCAAATCACTGAACTCCAGCCTGGGGGACAGAGCAAGACCCTGTCTCGAAAAAAAAGACAAAAAAAAAAAAAAAAGTCTTATGAAGGCAATATGACTGTGGGAAATAAATGCATCTTAAAAGCACTTCATTGTTATATTTGCTACTTTATGTTCACTCTGGATTCAAAATTAGGTTGGTTCATTCACGGGAAGCACAAATGCATGTGGAAAACTATTTGAGGAGATGATATCTAACTTTAATTTCAGCTTGTCTGGAAGTTTTAGTGGAAGAATAAAATCAGTCAAGTGGTAGATTAACCCAATTGACTTTTATTTCCAAGTCTCTGTTATCTTTACCTAACTTTTTTCCTCTCTCAAATTGAGAAGAAATGATCAGAAAGATAGTACTATGCTAACGTGGAAGAGTATTTTAAAAAGTTTTCAAAAACTTTCTGTAAAAGGGGACCAGAATATGCCGAACATTTCCAAAAGAGGCAAAAATAAGTAGATTCTAATCAGTTCTTGATAATCTACAATAATTTCAAGTTAATTACAGATCATTATAACTTTGAGTGGTGACTCCAAAATCTAACTGTGACACAAATGTGCTGAATGATTAACAATTCACTTCATCTTATTTCTCAGTACTCATTCATAAAACAAATGCTCTCATATTTTTTTGAGAAAAACTTTAGGTTACCTAAAAAGGAGAGAGAGGACAGTGCTAAAAAGAAGACCTCAAAGAAGACCAATGAAGCATTTTTATATCAGAAGAATTTAAGAAACAAAAATCCCTTGCTTTAACGGTTCTTAGAAAAATCTACATTCAATACTGGCTTACTTGCCCAGCACCTATAGTCTAAAGGTCTAAAGACTATAGTCTATAGACTTAGTCTTAGTCTTTAGTTAGACTAAAGACTATAGTCTAAAGACTTACTCATTCAGCTTTTACAATTTCTACTCACCTTACGCAAATCTCATCTCAAGTTACCAGAAAGAAACGTACTGGTTGGGTGCCGTGGCTCACACCTGTAACCCAGCACTTTGGGAGGCCAGGGTGGGTTGATCACGAGGTCAGGAGTTTAAGACCAGGCTGGCCAACATAGTGAAACCCTGTCTCTACTAAAAATACCAAAAAAAATTAGGGAGGCGTGGTGGCAGGTGCTTGTAATCCCAGCTACTCGGGAGGCTGAGGCAGGAGAATCACTTGAACCCGGGAGGCGGAGGTTGCAGTGAGCAGAGATTGTGCCACCACACTCCAGCCTGGGCGACAGAGTGAGACTCGGTCTCAAAAAAAAAAAAAAAAAAAAATTTTCTCTTGATAAGGTTCTCAATTATAAATATTTATCAGTTGCACTCTAAGGAAATAAGGTACTAAACTTTGCTTCAGTCCAGGCAACAAACATCTTCCATTTAATAGAGGAATCAGCAACCAACTGAGAAGAGCAAGTCATACATGACCGGCACAAGAATATAACCTACCTAGGTTTTGGTGTTTTCATCTATAAAATGCTAACCAGTTTAGTGTTGCAGGTAAACATTACTCAGTTATAAATCATCCTAAAATTGTAAATTATTTTATGATATAAAATGATGTTTTTCTTTCAATCAATTTAACAGCTTTTGCTTCATTCTTTCATTCAATAAATATAAAACAGCACTGACTATCTAAATGCTGTGTAGGAAGATATGGCTCTTGGGTCTCAAAGCACTTATAGTCTAAACACAAAAAGCAGGCACTTTAAGTAATTCATGCAACTTGTCCCAGCAAGATTTTGTGATCTTCTTCATGCACATAACAATGACATCTTCTCATGCAGTGTACACAGAAGACGTTCTACTGAGTAGGGAATAGATAATCCCAATTTGGCCAGGAGACTATGTGGCCAGCAACCCAAACTATTAGTGCCTTCTTATAACCAAATCTGAAAGTCTTGGCAGGCCATTAAAGAATATAGTTAAAGACTATACATAAAGAAACATTAACTATATTCTTTATTATATTTATATATTTATATATATATGTTTACAAGTCATAGAAATTACCAAATGGGCACTCTTTGATTCACATATGCAGTGGTCTATTTTATATTTACAACTGGGTTTCTAAATGGCATCTCAATTTTAAAATTTCCAAAATACAACTCTGGATTTTCCCTCTATACCTGGTTCCCCCTCCAGTATACTCCTTTCTCGCTGGTGGGACACATTCCTATCTACCCAGGTGTCCAAGCTAAAGCATCTGAGAGAGTCATCCTTGACTCCTACACCTCTGCCTTTCCATCTCCTCCCAAACAATTCATTAACAAGGTCCTATTTAAGATATATCTCAAATGCATCTTTCTGTCTCTATCTTGGGCTACTACCCTAGCCCAAGTCACGTAATGTCTTACCTGGCTTATTAATCTCGTAACTTGTCCTCCTAAAAATCTTGTTCTGCTACAATGCATTCTCTACCCAGTAGAGATAGTAATTTTTAACTGCCAAACTTTCTGAAAGAGTTGTCCATACTTACTCATTCAGCTTTTACAAGTTCCACTCACCATCCACCTTACACAAATCTCATTTCACGTTATCAGTCCCCCAAACGCCTCTCATGTCACCAATGTTGCCTAAAGACTAACAAACCCATGGAAACTTTTCAGTTCTCATTGGGCTTGTCCACAGTTATCCACTGTTACTACTTTCCCCATCCATCCTCCAGTTTGTAAAGACTCTCTTCCCCTGACAGCCTCGTCTCCACTCTCTCCTGTCTTCTGTGGCCTCCACTCCAGCTGTCTCTCTTGGCTCTTGGTTGTACCTTTTCCCCTTACCCATTATCTCAATGTTGGTATTCCTTGGCGTCTTCTCATTCTATCCATTTTCAGTGGGCAGTCATTTCTACTTCAAGTGCTTCAAATGCCACGTATAAGCCAAAGACTCTCAAATTACCTCTAGCACATTGCTTCATATCCAAATAATCCACCTTCCTACTAGGCAGCTTCACTTCAATTTCCCATCGACACTCGACCTGTCCAAAAAATAACCATTATCTTCTCCTCCCAAATCTAATGTCTCCCCCATTTTTCCCTTTCAACTGCTATCATACATCCAGTTGCCCAAGTTAGAAATGTATCATCGATGATTGTTCCCTCTCACCGGATTTTGCCTGTGATACCACCCCATCCCCACTTGGACAAGCACCTTTATCTCTTGTCTGAATTACCGTGTCAGTATCCTCACTAGTGTTACTCACTCTCATTTCCCAATACACTCTTCATGGTACTGTAAGGTATAAATGCAATAAAGTGCCTACATCCATTCTTCAACATAGCAACAAGACTATGCACTAGACCCTAAATGTTGTTCCACTTCTCTAGTGATATAGAATGTATCACATAGAGATATAGAATGTAACCTATATTCTAGATCACAGCTATGTAAACCGCTGGTAATTCCCAAAATATACTACGCTGAATTACCTCTGGGTCTTCATATATTGTCTTTTGGGTGGACCTCTTAGCCCATCTATCTTGGCTTAACACCTTCTGGCCTTTTAGATGGCAGTTTACCTGTCACTTTCTCCAGGAAACTTGCCCTGATCTCTCCCCTACCACACCAAAACAGGACTGAGTCCTTCACCTACTCCCTTAACATTTTAGAGCTTATTCTTATCATGACACTTATCACATTACTTGAAACTGCCTGCTTACAAGTCTGTATTCGCCACCAACTATAAACTCCTAAAGACGTTAAATTTGAAAAGAAAAAGCATTCATAATTTGATTCACTTTACTAAGCTTTAATCTCTGCAGTGGTTCACCAAAATTTTATGCACTATGGAAAACCAAAGAAAGGAAAAGATTTCAGTACTAGATTTTTGAAAATAAAGTGTGTGTCTAATTTCACAGCAAACAAAATCTTTGCCTCTGGTCAATTTAAAGAAAAATGGTAGGGCAACTTTGTTGTTGTTGTTGTTGTCGTTTGTTTTAATAAAATCAGAAACATATTCCTACAGAAGTTATGTCTTATTTTACTTTTAACTTCAATAGATATTTTTCTTTAGAAAAGCCTGTCTGAAAAGTTGTTTTAAAAATCTACTCAGTTTTGCTAATCAAAATTCAGGAGTTATAACAAAAACTGTCTCACCTTTTTCACTTTTATCAATTTAGAGGCAGGGGATTAACAATGAGTTCAAACAATCATTGATTTATGGTAATAGCTATAATTATGGAATATCCTTGATACAATGTGAAACGAAGGCAAAACCAATTAGACAAAATATACAATTTTTTAAAATCTGCGTTCTGCTGAAAAAATACACAATTTTAGATTTGATACTTTCCTCCCTACCTTAAAGAAAACTTCTCTGATGAAATGGCACGATATTTATTAGAATAACAAGAGTGAAATCAATCCCCAAGGGAGGCTAAACCAGAATGACTTCCGAGATCCCATTCAGCACTGGAAAGCTCAACGAGATATAACACACAGTCAGGTTATAGTAGCTGCAATTAGCATCACCATTCCAGTAGGAGGAGTGTGTTTCCAAGAAATCCCTTGTCTTCAGTACCCAAGTTAGACTACCCTCACCAAAAAAAAAAAAAAAATCCCAGTATGTTTCTTCAGGAAACCCAATCAAAATTACGGGATTTCTAAAATTCTTCATTACTCACTTAAAAGGCCCACATAAATAAAATCCTTCAGGTAACAGTTCAAAAAGACAGATATAAAAACGAGGCTTGAAACTGCTTATTAGTCAACATCCTGCTCAGAGAAGTAGAGTTTATTTTGCATAATCCCAGTCTGTCATGTACAACTCTTTCAGCAAAGCATTTAGATTCCTTGTTACATAATAATACACTAAAAGTAATTATATATTTCAAATCTGTTCCTTTTACCTCCCTTCAAGGACATCCTTATAAAAAAAGATTGCATCTCAAACTTAGAAATTACTGCAAACAAATTGTTTCAGTTATTTTATATACACATGTCCACCTCTAGGAGTCAACCCAGTATTACTTTTCCTCACACATTTTATACAGTAACTTTCATAGCAACAAATCACTCAATAATGTTACATGTCACTCATACTGTTCATTGGCAAAATACAAATAATCTTTTGTTTTTTACCTACATTTACTATTTACTGCCAAGATATTAAGGACCCAGAATTCATTTACTTTAAATCAAGCTTGTCCAACCCACCTTATTTTGTTGTTGTTGTTCTGTTTCATTTTGTTTTAGGCTTTTAGCATCCTGAAGACATAGTTTTTAGTTTCTGTCTCTAGTGATAAGCAGAAAAGAGGGATGAGGAAGGGGCTTTACTGGCACAACCAAAAACAGAAACTAAGAACCCATGACTGTATTCTCTCCCTTGGATACCCCTGTTTTAAATAATCCTGAATCAGTTTTAGGCATAAATATATTAAAACCAAAAAACTGGGTGAGGCAGTGATTCACACCTGGAATCCCAGCTTTTGGGAAGCCAAAGACGAAGGATCACATGAAGTCAGGAGTTCAAGACCAGTCAGGGTAACATAGCGAGAACCTGTCTGTACAAGAATAAAAATAAAAAACAGCTGGGTGTGGCAGCACACACCTGTAGTCCTAGCTACTTGGGAGAATTGCTTGATCCCAGAAGTTTGAGGCTGCAGTGAGTTATAATTGTGCCACTATACTCCAGCCTGGGTGATAGAGCAAGACCCTGTTTCAAGAAAATACAGAAAACCAAAAAACAAAACAGAAGAGAATCAATCTCTGGTAGCACCAAACATCACTAAAAGCAGCACAATCAACAAAGGAGAAGGGGTGACTAGAAGAAAACCAACAGATAATTTCTTCATCAAAACCATGATTCTGTCTCTATGACCACATTGTGCACAAAATACTGTATTTGGTACCTTAACAGGATTTGAAAAAACAGATAATAACTTCTGCTTTCATGGAAAAATTCACCATCTCATTCTGGAGAGAGAGCATCACAACACAACAGCTGAACACCCACCCAAACAACAAATCAACTAACACAAGTATCATTCAAACTGGTTATCAGAAAAGACAAAGACAAAATAGGAATATGGAACATAAGCAGCCCTGAGTTCTCACTGCCCTACCTTCGATAAAAAGCTGTGGTCAAGATTAAGTTAGAAGATAGACACGCAAAACACTCTGGAGAAAAACATTTCTTGATGTGAAATAAAAATAAGGCATGACCAAAATGAAGTAAAGTTGAAGAATAGCTCCTTTGTTCAATATCTTGTATTTAACACATACAACAGTAGTATCAGGTCTAGATCTTCAAGAAACAGAACAGTGTTGTGAGCATACAGAGGAAACTAGTTTTACATCCCAAAGTGGTTGAAATCGTTACTTATTATCCTGAACGATGGGATTAAAATTAAGCAAACCTGTATCATATGTTCTCGGTTTTATTGCCAGCTCCAAAAATCACAGAGAAAACAAAACTGACGACCTTACATCAAATAATAGTTGGGCTTTAATTATGGTAATGACAACAAACCAACAGAATCATCCCATCATACCTAAAACTCCAGAATCTAATGGCACTATCTCCCCTTCAGGAAAGCACTTAATAAGCCATAGGGGGCAGCAAAGTTAAGAGAGTGAAATGTAAATAGCAGGAGGTGAAGCCAGGGCAGGAAATGTTAATAGGCTGGGTAATGAACCATGAGTATCAGAGAGAAAAGGACAAAGTCTCAATTAATGAATTAAATCAATAGAAAGACAATGCTAACCCAGTGATTCTCAATCCTGGCTGCACGTCAAAATCACCCTGGGAACTTTTAAAAATACTGTAAGTGGATTTTACCTTAGGCCAATTAATTTACAGTCTCTTGGGGATGTGCCTAGGTATTGATTTTTTGTTTTGTTTTGTTTTAAACTCTCCAAGTATAGGCCAGGTGCAGTGGTTCACGCCTGTAATCCCAGCACTTTGGGAGGCCAAGGCAGGCAGAACACCTGGCGTCAGGAGTTTGAAACCAGCCTGATCAGCCATGGCGAAACCCCCATCTCTACTAAAAATACAGAAAGTAGCTGGGCACGGTGGTGCATGCAAGAGAATTGCTTGAACCTGGGAGGCAGAAGTGGCAGTGAGCTGAGAGATCGTGCCACTGCACTCCAGCCTGGGAACAGAGTGAGAACTCAGTCTGAAAGAAAAATTAAAAAATAAAAAAAAAAACCCTCTCCAGGTATAGCCAGTATTGGGAACCACAGTGCTAAACACATAAAAACAAACTAGTCTTTATCTCCAGCTTTTTACAAAAAGCTAACTTTTAAAAATGAAGCACAAAAATCTAAATGTGTTATTTTTGTTAGTAAACCTGTCTTTGAAATCCAAAGCAGCAGTAACTCCTTAAAGACTAATTCATCTTTGTAATTTTATCAAGAGAAAAATGTTATTCTTGCAGGTGAAAATGGCTAAACTGAAGCTAAAAGGAATGAGTCATCACTCATGCAGGAAGACAACTTAAATCTACTGTTTACATGACAGTAACATACCACAATGGTTACATTATTTTGCCAAATACATTTTATTGGATTAGCACTTTATTCAGTTAGACACTTCATAAAATAATCCATAATTAACAATTCGATAAGATAATAAAATGGAGGGAAGGAAGAGATGATCCTAAACAGGAATTCTAAAGATGTTAACATAGGTTTAAATAGGAAAGTTTTTCCTGTATGTGACGACTAGCAGTGAACACTTTATTTAGCAATTTCTCTTAAATATATCCTAAAAATGTTTTAAGTTTTTTAAAAATAAATCTTCCAGAAGAGATATCTCAGAAAATAGTCCTAAAATGACTAAAATGTTATTTCCCTTTGTAAACAATTTTCTTAACATCTTCAGATGAATCTGAACTCTCCTCTAATTGTATCCCAATTGTGTTTAGATGGAATGACAGTAACTTTGAGAAGATCTATAAACCTTAAAAGTTGAGTGAGTAGTACTATTTTCTCTCCACGAAAAGGTTTAGCTATAGAACTTAAGATAATGTCAGTGTTCTTGTTCCACAATTACCTTAGATCACCTACTCTAGAAAACACACACATTTTACTCTCTAAAGGTAAGGAAGCACTGCAATCAACACCCACTATTACTGGCCTCAATACCTCCAGTGGGACCCAGTTGTTAAGAAAGAACCAACAAAGAATCTGAGTGCTACTGGGGAAAGTTTTATCTCTTCTGAAGGGGATTTCAATCTCAAAGCCAGTTTCAGCTTGATCTTGCTATTTATTTCCTGGCTGTCTCCTACGAGGACTGCATATCTATACAATTCTACTGGTTAGTCGGATTTCTTCGCTTGGTAAAAAAATCTTACCACAGCTTTTAATATTTTAAAGAGTCTGACTTAATCCTAGGTCCATTTCTACACTCATGCTGAAAGATGTTACAGCTGCACTTCACATAAATCATATCTGAAAACTGATTATAAATAAAATCACACTTTAAATACACTAGGAAAGTTTACCATTTAAGTAAGTAATCCTATTAATAATCCTTCATTTAAAGATATTTTTAATCTGGATTTTCAAATATTTAAGAGAATGAGAACTAACATTCTTTGCCTATTTTTAGGTACTTAAATTATTTCCCTTAATCCCCACAGACCTGGGGAGATTGAAGGTATTATCCCCATTTTATAGATAAGGAAAACGACTTAGAAAGATTAAAAATTTACCTTTGACCCAGGACTAACCCCAAAGACCCAACTCTATCACACTGCTTCAAATTTACGTAAAACAGTTAACAGCACAAATACTGAAATCGTTTAACCTAGGTCCCAGTGTCAGTTGCAACATCATCCAGATAAGTAATCACAGGCCAGAAAACTTCTTTTTAGGCTTCACCTTTCTCATCAATAAAACGAGACTACTGATCTTGCAAAAAGTTCAGGGATGACCCAACGAATAGGATGTTTGTAAAAATACATTGAGCCACGGATTATCAAATAACAGTATTACCCTTAATAGGTGTGAAAAAGCAGGAGAGACACAGGTATTAAGGGTTACACATCTTTGGATTGTTTCACTTGGTATGAACAATACTGTTCTATAATTTAAGAAAATGTTTAAGGTAAAATAATTTTAAAATGCTAAAATGTTATATGAATGTAAGGCATCAATATAAATGTAAGGCATCAACTACTTTACCAAACCAGTCCTTCCAGAATCTTAAACAAAATAGGTTAAACAGACTGAAAAGCCTTTTAACAAGGCTTGTTTATTAAATACTTTCAATTATAGAACAATTTATTCTGAACATTGTTGCCATTAAAATCCTACAACCCACTTACCAAATGATTTTGCACAAATACTTCTTACAGGTGAAAAAGTTGGATTATTTTGTTAATCCTTACTATGCTTTGAGGAAAACTAGTTGGCACTTTTCCAGTTAAGATGCATGTGGTCAAAGTGTAACACAAGCAGGCTGGTATAAACACTTAAAAGATCTTGGAGTCCATGGATATCTGAATCACTCCACAGTAAGATGGTATTTCAGACGAGGAAGAAAATTCTCTTTCATACACATACTAAAGGGCTTTCCACTGGTTTTGTGAAGGCCACAAATGGAAAAAACTACCACTCGCAGAAAAAACACAACACTGTGGTATCAAGTACACTGCCAAAGTTCCAATTGAAGCAATTGAATGTCTTTTTTTTTTTTTTTTTTAAATCACTTTCAAGCATTTTGGCATCTGGAGTAAAAGAAGTTGTTCTTATTAGTTTGTAATCCAAGTAAGGGTCTTATTTCCTCAATTAAATTTGCATAAATTTATCCTGAATACATAATTTTCCTTATGATGAATACTGTATTTTCATGCAAATATCTACAATTAAAGTTCCAATTTACTTTTTTCTTTACTAGTGACCAAATACTATATGGCACCTTCAACCTGTTGAACCCTACATCATATAACTTAGATGATTACTGACTCTATCCATATTTTTGCCAGGTTTTTAAAAGCAAAATGTGGCCAGGCGCGTTGGCTCACGCCTGTAATCCCAACACTTTGGAAGGCTGAGGTGGCCCGATCACCTGAGGTCAGGAGTTGGAGACCAGCCTGACCAACATGGTGAAACCTCATCTCTACTAAGAATACAAAATTAGCGGGCCGTGGTGGCCCATGCCTGTAATCCCAGTTAGTTGGGATTAGTTGGGAGGCTGAGGCAGGAGAATTGTTTGAATCCGGGAGGCGCAGGTTGCAATGAGCCGAGATCGTGCCATTGCACTCCAGCCCAGGCAACAAGAGTGAAACTCCGTCTCAAAAAAATAAAATAAAATTAAATTAAATTAAAAAAAACAAAATAAAAAAAAAAAGCAAAACGTATCAAAGCTGCATCTCCTGGCCTGAAAACAACCAAATGTTTAATATTCAATTATTTTTATTAAAGTATACTATTAAGAAGTACAATACTAAGAAACTAGAATATCTTACTAAAAAGCAAATTAAATAACTATGAAATAACCCTAGCACGAAAATTTAAACTACGTAGTTTGACAATTTAATGAGGAAAAAAAATCAGTAGTGTAAAAAAACTATGATATTTTAAATAAGTGTAAAATTTAAAATCTATGAATAGCAAAGACGATATTCTTTTATAGCTATGACATCATTCAAGAATTAAAGTCTTGGCAATGCCTATCATTACAGTCTACCATTTTGCTATGTAAATTTTAACAATTTTTGTATGCTAAAGAGCAATCAAATGATAAATTCGATAACACAGACTAATCATATCTCTAAACCTCTTTTCAAAAGCCAGTTTGATTCTAACGGTGAGATGTCATGATTTAGAACCACTCCAAGAGTCAGGGCAAGGTAGGGTCTCAATAGGGTTCTGGAGCTGTTGTAGGTCAGCTGTGATTTGATCTGGGTTTTCTTTAGACTCCTTGCCAAACTAAGGCTGGATTCACAGGCCCAAAGACAAATGAGAACCAGACTGGCCTTGAAGGAGATGCTGCAGCTTTTTCAAATGAATTGAAAAATCTGAACATCTGATGATATGGATCTCCGTCAGGTTGCAAATTTTATTTAAAAATGTAGGAGCATTATCATCTTGTTCCATCATTTCTATCTCATAAAATGCAAGGACATTATTAAACATACTGAGTAATACACAAAGAATAAACTAGAACACCAGGAAATAACATCGAAAATCCTCTAAACCTAGTGGGAAAAGTGAGCCAAAAAGAGTGCCAAGTTCTCCTGCAAGGCATTAGGCACGGATACCAATTTGAATTCCTGTACAAACCTACAAAGTCCCTGGAATCACTGCCTGGCAAACTAAGTTCCCATTCGATTGCAAAGCAACACTACCTACTTCTTTATATTTCCAAATAGATCGTGTGTATCATCTCAGACAACAGAATATTTTAAATATTTCTGTTCTTTGAGCTACAGGGTACCATTTAAACCTAACGATCCAGTGAATAAGATACTACACTGGTCAAATTTTTAGGCTTTTTCTTTATAAATACATCCAAAGGCCAGCTAACTCTTCGCCGATGTTTGCATTCGGATTCCTGGTTTGATGACTCTTAGGGGCAATCAATGGGAAGTGGAATTGAGAAGAGGGTGGGTGCACACGGCTTTATAACTGTAAAAGTAAAGGACTAGCTAAAAGTGGCTGAACAGAGGAGCTGACACTCGGGAAAGTGAAGGTCGGGGAAGGTTCGTGCGGTTGTTAAAGCAAGACCGGGAAAGGGCAAACCTGGAAGAAGAGTGAAGGGCTCTACCTCGCGGGACGCAAAATAGGAAGTGCAGGTTAAGCAAGCGCGCAGGTGGGGAGGGGTGTTGGCCTCCTCGAGGATGGAAAGAGTTCAGGTGAGAATTAGAAGGAAAGAGCCAAGACTTCACAGAAAACCTGTTTGAATAAGGAGGAGGGGGTGAGGGGACGCCAAGGCATCGTGGGGAACTCGGCTCACACACTAGGAGTCCCAGCTGAGAGAAGCCCAGAAGGAAATGGCTCTGCTTGCGCAGAGGCAAGCGTTGCCAGCCCCTGCGCTCGCTCCCGGGGCTGCGCCCTCGGAGGTTACCTTTGAGCTGGGGCAGCGGGTGCAGCTCTGCCTGGCTGCCCTGGCTGCGAAACTGCGACGAGCCCTGGGAGCGCTTCTGCCTCTGCGCCTTGCGGACCGATTTCCGGGTGAAGCCGTCCACTTTCTCCGAGGCCGAGATGGCGGCGCTGGCAGCCCCCGCCG
>NW_012101576.1:525019-544012 GCF_000951045.1 Mandrillus leucophaeus
GGGGTCCCGCCCGCCTCTCGGTGCGGCGGCGGGGGAGGGGGCGGGAAAGCATGCCCGTCTTGTTAGCCAATCGCACGGCTAAGCGGCAGCGACGGCGTGAGGTGCGGCCTCTTGAGGCAGAGGAGTGGGGCGGGCTGTGTGACGGGCTTTGGCCACAGCCAATCGTAAGTGAAGAAGGCGAGCGGGGTGCCCCTGCGTCACAACAAATGTGGCAAATCTCTTGGGAGGGAGGGGAAGCGCCCCTCCGCCAGCTGGCACTTTTGCGCTCATGCGCGACTGCTCCAGGCTGTCATTGCTCTCCGGGCCATCTGCGAGAAGACCGGGAAATTTGAGAGGGTGCGTTCAGAGAGCAAAATTGAGCGCCCCTTCCCTTCGCTCTCCTCTCTGCTGGCCAGTGAGGAACTGAAGCGATTGGTGGGGCGCCGGAGGGCTGGGGCGCGAAAGAGCGCCAGGTGTTATGCCACTGAAAGGGGGCGCAGCAAAGGTCGGGTGGCGAGCAAGCAGTGTGATTGATGGGCGAGGGAGCCCCGGGGGAGGCGAGGAGTTGAGCTCGTCCAATCGTTGCGAGGTACTGGACACCTGGGCGGGTCTTGGCGCCTCACTGGCCCCCAACCGCGTAATTGGTAGTTGCGGAATAAATTTGTAGTTCTTGGGAGGTTCGGACTCCGCAACTCCAGAGAGCTACTCTCGTGTGGGGTTTGGGCAGTATAGCATCTACTGCTTCAAAGAGTTCTGTAAGTCCACGCCCTCTAAAAAGAGAGTTCTCATTCCCAATTTAGTATCCTGCTAATTTTCACCCCTCCTTGAGCCAAAGGCCCTCGACTACTCCAACGGGAAGAGTACAAATTCATTGGTCAGTGGTTTGTAGATATGGAAGCTTGCCATGTACTCTTACTGGAATCTCTTTCTTGGAGATTCCGTCTAGATTTTGAATTTCTTAAGGATAAGGACTGGTCATCTTAGTTTTTTTTGTGCAGTGCTTTCCATACAGCGGCCGTTAATAATTATTAATCTGAACAGTCTGCCTCCCTTTGCGGCAATAGACCGAAATCTGTAATCCCCTCCCTGGAACTCCAGACCTTTTCCTTTCAACATAATAAAAGTAGTTGTCGTATATTTAAACGAAGCCACCTGATGCATATGTACAGAATATTTCAAATTTGGTAGGAAGTTGAATTCTAGACCTAGAACCAAACATGCTATCCTCAAAACGTTTCCTCCTTCAGGTTTGCTGGGTGGTGAAATTGTACATAATCTTCCCAGTCAAGGAGGTTCAAACCTCAGCAGCGTTTCTGACACTTTTCGCTTTCTCACATAGTCAAGCTCCAGATCTTGTTAAATCTACTTTCACAATTGGCCTTTCTCCCAGTGTGTACAAAGACCACCAAATGTAGTTCAGGGCTTTCAAACTCACTGCCACATCAATCTTTTAAGATCACTTTTATCTTACCTGCGTGTTTGAAGAACCACCCAATACCTGCAGAATAGAGTCCAAACCCAAGGCTCTCTGCAATCTGACTCCTGTCTTTCCAAGTGTAAATTCCTACGTGTGCCCACACAAACTCTTTTTAGTTCAGGCACATCGTTCCACATATTGATCCCCTAAAAGAAGTTATGCATCCTCAACACTTAGTCTTTGCTGTTCCAACATCTTGAAATAATCCACTCTTTTTTTTCTTTTTCTTTTTTGAGACAGAGTCAGCTCTGTCACCCAGGCTGCAGTGCAATGGCGGCACGATCTCGGCTCGCTGCAAGCTGCGCCTCCTGGGTTCAAGCGATTCTCCTGCCTCAGCCTCCCGAGTAGCTGGGATTACAGGCACCTGCCACCACACCCGGCTAATTTTTTGTATTTTTAGTAGCGACAGGGTTTCACCATGTTGGCCAGGCTTGTCTCGAACTCCTGACCTCGTGATTCGCCCACCTCTGCCTCCCAAAGCGCTGGGATTACAGGCGTGAGCCACCGCGCCCGGCGCACTTTTTTTTTTTCATCTTTTTGAAATTTCTTTTCTTCAAACCCCCTATCTTTTACGAAGCATGACAATCCAGCCACAAGTGATGCCTCCCTTCTTTGTATTCGTATTGCATTTAGTGTCCACACCGCTCACAGCTATCATCACATACTGTCTGACATGGCAGACAGTATCCCTTTCTCCCCTGAAAGTTTGTCAACACCAAGAGAGCAAGAACTCAGTTATTTTACACCTCTGTTTCCCTCAGTGAACAGAGGATAACAATCACATTTTTAGTTCTCAGCAGCAGAATTTCTGAAAGTGTGGTTACTGGATCACCTGCATCAGCATGCTCTGGGGGGTGCTTATTGAAAATGCAGATTCCTGGACCCCCCCCCCGGCTCCCCCCCACCACACAGAATTGTAACCTATGGGAAAAGCACTGAGAAGTCTATTTTTAATAACTTCCCTAGGTTATTCTTATGTACACAAAAGTTTGGAACTACTATTCTCTAGTCATCTGGAAGTTATTAAAAATAGATTGTAAATGTCTATAAGTCAGGAGTAGTATTATTTATAATAATTTACATAAAATAAGAAAGCGAGACAAATAGTAGAAAGAAAATCAGTACAGGCCGGGCGCGGTGGCTCACGCCTGTAATCTCAGCACTTTGGGAGGCCAAGGGGGGCGGATCACGAGGTCAGGAGATTGAGACCAACCTGGCCAACATAGGGAAACCCCGTTTCTACTAAAAAAATAAAATACCCGGGCGTGGTGGTACAAGCCTGTAGTCCCAGCTACTCAGGAGGCTGAAGCAGAAGAATCGCTTGAACCCGGGAGGCGGAGGTTGCAGTGAGCCAAGATTGCGCCACTGCACTCCAGCCTGGGCGACAGAGTGAGACTCGGTCTCAAAAAAAAAAAAAAGAAAAGAAAAGAAAAGAAAAAATTAATACAATAAAGCAAATTCTGTAAGTCAATACAATAAATCATATTCCATGTTCATACTGGAATATGATATATAATAGATACTGGTTAGAATAGATGGAAAATACTGGAAGCAAGTTTTGGGGAGTCTTGGAACCAGCAAAAACCATCTGGACTTTGTCTGAAACAGCCTCTTGGGGAATAATTTTAAGCATAATTTTAAAGATCAAGTCAAAACCTGAAAAGAGAGGCTGGCATTCCAGATCAAGTCACTATGCATTTTCCAGGGGGAAGAACAATAGCCCAAGAATCAAAATGCCTGACTCTGTGTTACTTATCAATAGAATGACCCTGTCCAGTGACTTTGTCCACATGTGTACATCAGAACAACAATAACAAAAAAGACAACCTGCTTCACAGGGCTGGCATGAGTTTTAAATATGACCCGAGAAAAAACACTCGGGGAAATAAAAATTATGCAGATGAAAATGTTATGCATACATGTATATCAAACATTTATTTTCCGACCACTATTTTGAGTAAATAAGGTATCTGAGTCCTAGACAGAGATTTGGTCACTAAGAATCATCTAATAGAAAACTGCAATGACAGTACTAATCTGTATGTGCCCCTGAAGCAGAAGAGTGTCTTTGATTCCATGTCATAGAATTTCTGATCCTTCCCATATGTGAAGCTCCTTGGTCAAGAGCAATTTAGAGGCCAGGACTGCATGACTAACAAATTCCTTGGATGGTTTGTGCTCACATTACTTGACTTCCTTAGTTTATAAACGTATATACACTTACCTTATTCTTTTGTTGAGAAAAATGATGCAAGAAACAGTAATATCCACAACATCAAAATAGTGGTTGTGTAATGGTTTTAAAGAGCACATCCTGTACAGAGAGTGTTCTTTTCAAATCACTGTGAAATTCTCTAAAGCATATCCAAGCAAAATTTCAACTGTCAACATTCTTTTTCCTTAAGAGTCATGATTCCCAAACTGCTCCAATAGAACACCAGACCAAGGTGCCAGATCTACAGAATCAAAGAGTAGTAGTATTTTCCAAATTTACACAGAATTTCTCACATGGCCAGGCACAGTGGCTCACGCCTGTGATCCCAGCACTTTGGGGGGCCAAGATGGGAGGATCACTTGAGCCAGGAATTCAAGACCGGCCTGGGCAACATGGCAAAACCCCATCTCTACTAAAAATACAGAAAATTAGCTGAGCGTGGTGGTGTGCACTTGTAGTCCCAGTGACTCAGGAGGCTGAGGTGGGAGAATCACCTGATCCCGGGAAGTCGAGGCTGCAGTGAGCACTGATGGTGCCACTGCAGTCTAGCCTGGTCAAAACAGTGAGACTTTATCTCAAAAAAAAATTATCTCATATCTCTCTAAAATGTTTGTGTCTTACTACCACTTTACTAGAATCAAAATCAAGATACTATCTGACTTATAAAAATACGCTAATTTTTAGTGCCTCATTTCTCTTTATTTAAATACATTCACATTATTTAAAATTCAAAAGGAGTAAAAGGGCAACAGGAAACATCTCACTCCCACCCATGCTTCCCAACATCTAGTTCCCCACTTTGGGGACAACCACTGTTATCAGTTTCTTATATATGTTTCCAGAGATATAATGTGTTTAATTGCTTAAGGCTTAGCAAATTCACACTTCAAGAAGCTGCAGGAGAGAGCACCAAATCCTAACTGCTATTCCAGCAGAGAAATTAATATTGTTAAAATGTTCATACTATCCAAAGCAATATATAGATTTAACCCAATCCCTATCAAAATTCCAATGGCATTCTTCACAGAAATAGAAAAAGCAATAAAATTCATTTGCAACCACAAAAAATCCCAAATAGCCAAAGCAATACTGAAAAAGGAAAAGTTAGAGGTATCATACTTCCTGATTTAAAAGTATATTACAAAGCTATAGTAATCAAAACAGAATAGTTGGGGCATAAAAACAGACACATAAACCAGTGGAACAGAATAGAGAGCCCAGAAATAAATTCAACTGTATATGACAGTCTCTTCCATAAAGGTGCTAGGAAAACCATACATCTACATACAAAACAATGAAATTGGACCTTTATACCATACACTAAAATCATCTCAAAATCAGCATAGGGAAAATGCTCCTTGACATTGGCCTTGGCAATGATTTTTTTAAAAATTATACCAAAAACTCGGTACAAAAGCAAAAATAAATAAATGGGACACATCAAACCAAAAAGCTGCACGGCAAAGGAACAATCAACAAAATGAAAAGGTAACCTATGGAATGGAAAAAAATATTTGCAAACCACATATCTGATAAGGGGTTAGTATCCAAAATGTATAAAGGACTCTTACAACTCAATAGCAGAAAAACAAATAACCTGACTGAAGGCTGGGCATGGCAGCTCACATCTGTAATCCCAGCACTTTGGGAGACCGAGGCAAGCAGATCACTTGAGGCCAGGAGTTTGAGACCAGCCTGGTCAACATGGCAAAACCCTGTCTCTACTAAATATGCAAAAGTTAATCGGTTTTGGTGGTGCACACCTGTAGTCCCAGCTACTTGGGAGGCTGAGACATGAGAATCACTTGAACCCAGAAGGCAGAGGTTGCAGTGAGCCGAGATAGTGCCACTGCACTCCAGCCTGGGTGACAGAGGGAGACTCTGTCTCAAAAATAAGTAAATAAAAATAGACAAAAGACCTGAACAGACATTTCTCTAAAGAAGACATAAAAATGGTCAACAGGTGCCAGGCACGGTGGCTCATGCCTGTAATCCCAGTACTTTGGGAGGCTGAGGTGGGTGGATCACCTGAGTTCAAGAGTTTGAGACCAGCCTGGCCAACATGGTGAAACCCCGTCTCTACTAAAAAAAAATACAAAAAATTAGCCAGGCATTATCGTGGGTCCCTGTAATCCCAGCAACTTGGGAGGCTGAGGCAGGAGAATCCCTTGAACCCAGGAGACGGAGGTTACATGAGCCGAGATTGCACCATTGCACTCCAGCCTAAGAAACAAGAGTGAAACTGCCTCAAAAAAAAAAAAAAAAAAAAGGTCAACAGGTATATGAAAAGGTACTCGACATCACTATCATCAGGGAAATGCAAATTAAAACCACTAAAGATATCAGTTCACATCCATAAGGATAGCTATTACCAAAAAGACAATAGGCAACAAATGTTGGCAAGGGTATAGAGAAAAGGGAACCCTAGTACACAATTGGTGGGAATATAGAGTAGAATCATTATAAAAACCGCATGGAGTTCCTGAAGAAATTCAAAATAGAACTACCTTATGACCCAGCAATCCTTCTAGTAGATGTATGTCTAGAGGATATGAAATACCACTTGGTAAAGATATGTGCATTCCCAATGTTAAGTGCAGCATTATTCACAATAGGCAATACGTGGAAACAACCTAAATGTCCATCAATGGACAAACATACAAAGAAAATCATATGTACATGTATAATGGGATATTATTTATATATATAATATATATACACACATGCATTATATGCATTATACAGACACATTTTATATATGTTTTTTATATATATATATAATGGAATATTGTTCAGCCCTCTAACAGGAGATCCTGCCATTTGCCACAACATGGATGGACCTAGAGGATGTTATGCTAAATGAAATAAGCCAGACACAGAAAAATATTGCATAATCTCATTTATATGTAGATTAAAAAAAAGAGTTCAAATACACAGAGAATGAAACAGTGGGATGCAGTGAGGAAGAGGAAATGGGGAGATGTAGGTCAAATGATGCAAAATAGCATATATGTAAGATGAATAAGTTTAGAGATCTAATGTAGAAGGAAAGTTAATAAAAACTATTATATTCGGGGTTTTTTGTTAAATAAGTAGATCATAGCTGCTCTTGTCACAAAAGGGTAACTATGTAAGAGGGTAGGTCTATTAATCTGCTTCACTAGAGTAACCATTTTACTCTCTACTTTTCTAGATTTTTTTTTTTTAAGAATTCTAATTCCATATTGTCTATCTGGCCATTTTACAAGCACAAGAACATATTGATATGATTAGAAGTCGTGGTTTTCAATTGCTGCCATTTTTGCTTTTTAACTTTAAACTTACTTTAGTTAAGCGTATTATGATTCACTTCATTTGTTGTGGGCTACTGTACAGGCTATTGTGTTGGTCAGCCAGGAGCTTAGACTAGGCCAGTGGCAGTAGAGATGGCTAGACTGGAGATTTATTTTGGACGAGGAGTATATAGGATTTGCAGATGGACTGAATGTGGGCTGTCGATACAGCAGAGTTATTATTAATCACCCAAAGCCTGCTCCTGTAGTTACACTTTCTGATTATCACGGAATCATCTTTCCATAACTATGAAATCTTTTGCCCCACCTAAATGGGCTGTAGTCATAAATGTTCAATAGCCCCTGGTCTACCCAGTTCCTTACCTGCATAGATGAGGAACCAGGACATAGTTTGAAGGGGCTCAACTCATGCCAATATACCCTTGCCCTTGCAGAGTGGGATGAAAGAACCTGATGTTAGCAAACTCTCCACACTTTAATTCAACCCTGCAAGCATTTTCCAAGTGCCTTCTGTTTGTCAGGCAATATGCCAGTCACTAGGAATGAAGAGGCAGATAAGGATGGGCCTTAAAATCAATCTAGTGAGGAGGGACAACATAAACAAATGAACAAACAATTATCAGGAATATTTTTTGTGGTGTGGTGGCAAAACAGTGGAATAAAGGATCTAATTTGGTTTGGGAAGAAAGAGGAAATTTAACAGAAAAAGTAATGTTTGAAGTCAGTCTTGAAACAAAACAAAGGCCAGGCTTAGTGGCCCATACCTGTAATCCCAGCAGTTTGGGAGGCCAAGGCATGCGGATCACCTGAGGTCAGGAGTTTGAGACCAGCCTGACCAACATGGTGAAACCCATCTCTACTAAAAATATAAAAATTATCTGGGTGTGGTGGCATGTGCCTGTAATCCCAGCTACTCGGGAGGCTGAGACAGGAGAATCGCTTGAACCTGGGAGGCAGAGGCTGCAGTGAGCTGAGATCACGCTATTGCACTCCAGCCTGGGCAACAAGAGCAAAACTCCATCTCAAAAAAAAAAAGAAAAGAAAAGAAAAGAAACAAAATTTTCATATGGAGAAGACCAAAAAAAGAAGAAAAATGCCTGCCATTCAAGAAATTAGCTTACCACATTTCTCCATCACTATGAAGATTTCTGTATCTCAATGAATTTACTTATTCCACACAACTATTACCAAAAAGTAAAATTTCATTGCAAGAAGAGAATATATTATGCCACACCTTGTGTCGGAATTTGACCTGGAAGTTGATGGGCAAAGAAAAAGTAGAGATTAACTTCAACACATAACTGTCCTCTGGGCATATCATAAAGAGCAGTGATTGCAAAAGTGCTATATGGTTCCTTCATGTTCCTCTAATATGCATGTTTTATGTAAATCTATAAGTGGTCTTCTGCTTTCATCCATCTGAAGGCAGCATCTAGTAGGTTTTGAGGCAGTCCCTGTCTTAAAATACCTAGCTGCTGAATGTCAGCAATGTATTCTCTCTCATTGGCTTACTATTTTGGATCAAATTACTTTGAAAATCCTACAAACTCACTATTGTCTTCTATGTAAGGTGTTGTCTACAGTTTGATAAAATAATACTGGTAGTACTGAGAGTTTTCAGGAATTATTAAATTGGAAATTAATGTTTTCAGACCCTATGCTTTGACTTCTACAGCAAACAATATGGCTTTTTCAAAAATTTGTGTGTCTGTAGGTAAGTGTAAATATAATCTTGGCCAGGTGCAGTGTCTCACGCCTGTGATTCCAGCACTTTGGGAGGCCAAGGTGGGTGGATCACCTGAGATCGGGAGTTTGAGACCAGCCTGGGCAAGATAGTGAAACCCCACCTCTACTAAAAATACAAAATTTAGCTGGGCGTGGTGGCGGGTGCCTGTAGTCCCAGCTACTTGGGAGGCTGAGGCAGGAGAATCACTTGAACCCGGGAGGTGGAGGTTGCAGTAAGCTGAGATCGTGCCACTGTACTCCAGCCTGGGGGACAGAGCGAGACTCTGTCTCAAAATAAAATAAACTAAATACACGTATAATCTCTAACATAAATTTAACACCTATATGCTATATGCTAGGCACCATTCATATAAAGAATCTGGCAGAAAGAGATCAAATGAGATCCCCACTTAAAGTTTCTCTCATCTATGTGACACTCCTCTTTTTTCCCTTAGGAGTTTGGTCTTGGTGACTTCTGCCATGTTCAGGAGCAATTTTTTGTATTCTAGCATCTCTGGAGTTCTCCATTCTTATAAACATCAGTGGAAATTCAAGGCTGTCTTTATTCACTCTGTACAAAGACATTTACAAAAAAATGAAATTAGAATGGATTAGCATAAGATCATTATTCTTACCTAGCACTTTAAAAATTTTGTGTTTATGGAACTTTGGAGCCTACTACCTAGAAGGAAAGTGAGATTATCAAGAGATGTAATGGTGCTTAATGTTTTCTTTTCATTCCATCAAAAAGCATTAATTAACCTCCTATAATGTGCCTGGCCTGTTCCAGGTGCTTGGAATATAGTGGTGAATGAGATGAAGTCAGCCTGCATGGAGCTTGGCTCCAATGATGAAAGCGCACGTCAATTAAAGTTCAGATGTGGAAACAAAGCAGGGAATATGTACCAGAGGAAACACCATGTGACTGCACACACAGACCTTCAAAGCTGCTTAGGAGAACCTCTAGGGTGACCAACTCATCCTGGTTTGCTAGAGACTTTTCCAGTTCTAGTACTGAAAATCCCATGTCCCAGGAACCCCCTCAGTTTTGGGCAAACGAGGATGATTAGTCACTCTATGAACTAAACATGCAGCAACACATTTATTCAAGGCCCACTATGAGGAAGGCCCATGGCTAAACACTGTGGCCTCCACCCTAAGAGAGCACAAGCTCTAGGGGAAGAGATGAGATGAGGCATGCATTCACAAAAAGATAACTTCTCGTTCAGAACACTATTTGATGAGAGCCAAGATAGAACATTTGGAAGGAGGTCATAGGTGGTGTATGTGCTCAGGTGGAGAAGACGGAATTCAAGCTGGACCTAGAGGTTCAGGCATAATTACATAAATAGAGAAAAGGATAAGAGAGAAGGGAAAGCACTATCCAACTGCTTACTGCATGCCTCTTAAACTCGAAGTTTTCGAATTACTATGTTGACCTCCTCCTCCCCTCTCTGTCTCACTGTATCGCTGTCCACCAGTCAACAAAGGGAGAAATGACATGGAGGTGTGGAAGTGGAAAGAACAAATATGTAGATGGGAGGTTAAAAGATGTATTGACTGGAGAAGATGGTTTTTGGAGGTAATAGTGGGAGGGAAAACTGGAAAAGGTACAATTATGTACTTATTCAACAAATGTTCAGTGTTTATTATTGGCTGTTTTCTGGTCTAGGTTCTGGGTATAGAAAGGAAAAAAAAAAATACAATTCTTTCCTTCAGAGAGTTTGGAGAGGGAAAGAAAAAGCCCTCCAAACGCCATACCCACTGCAGATAGTATCATAAATGCTGTGACAGAGATAAGCACAGAGGAGGAGTACAGAATCTCTGGCGTGGAGAGCAAGAAAGGCTTTCTAGAGGAAGATGCTCTAGATCTGAGAATTGAAAAACCAGAAGCAGTTAGGAAGACAAAAAAAGAGGAAATCATTCCAAGCAATGGGAATATAACTTCTAAGGTGCAGAACCCTGAGCGAAGGGGCTACATATGGAAATCAAAGGAATTTGGTATAAGCTTTCTTCAGTGGGCAGAAGTTGTGTCTATTGAGGAGGGCAGAGTGGGTCATGAAGGGCTTTGTGTGCAGTTATTGGGCTTTATCCTCAAGTCAGTGGGGAGACACTGAAGGATTTTAATAAGCAGGAGAGTGGCATGATCAGATTTGCATTCTAGAAAAATTACACTGTTGGCAGTGTGGAGGATGAACTGATTACAGAGGGCAAGGCCAGAGAAAGGGAGACCTGTGGGCCAGAAGACAAATGGTAAGAGTCTGTGTCAGGCATCTGAGATGGAATGGCGAGATCAGACTCAGGAAATATTATAAATAAATAAAATGACTTAGTGACTTATTGGGCATGGATAAGGGTATGGGACACAGAAGAGCAAAGGTTGATTCCCAGATATCCAGACTGAGTGACTGGTGGGCAGCAATGCCATGTAGTGAGACAGGGAAGGGAGGAAAAGGTGGACATAATAAGTTGGACGCTTTGAGAATAAGCAGTTGGATAGTACAGGCTTGCAGGAAAGGGATCTGTACTGAAGGTAGAGATCTGGTAGTCATCAGTATACAGATAGGAGATGGAACTCTAAGAATACCCTTGTTCTTCTGGGTGGAGTGTATAGAATAAGGAAAGAGGGTGAGAAAACCCCTGGGGTACCCTTACTTGAGGACACTGCAGAGAAAGAAGATGGTATCAAATTATGGAGTGTCACCAAGTTTGGGCCTGATCCTGAAGTCAGTCAGGAGATGCTGGAGACTATTTGAATAGAAAGTGTCATGTTGAAGTAGTGTTTTAAGATCACCAGGTGAAGGCAATAGAAGCCAAAGAGATTGGCTGGAGATGATTACAGGTGTCCAGGCAGCCAGAGCTTGAATGAGTGGTGCTAAACAGTGTGTGTCAGTGGCACCCATGGAGTTTTCCAAGCTATAACTTCCTGGCTTCCCAGTGGACATGAGAATCTTGGGGTAGAAGAGGCAAAACGTGTAGTTTGAAAAAAATCCCAAGTGATACTCCAGTCCCCTCCCACTATCCTATCCTCCATTTCTTGGTGATGAATGGCTTGAACTGAAAATGGCCATGGGAATAGATGTGAGAGATACTACAAAAGAATACTACACTAGAAAGATTTGACTAAAGGTGGAGGAGGGAGGTGGCAGGTCAAAGAGGAGAATTACAAATGATGCCAAGGTTTTGAATTGGGTGACCAAATAAACTGGGGGCCTTTAACAAAAGTCCAGTAGCTGATCCAGTTTTCTTTTGTGGGAGGAGGTAGAGAGGGGTGTCAGAGGAAGGAAGGGAAAGAGAAGCAAACATGAGTCTGAGGTTAGAAATGTTGAGTTAAAAGAGCTTTTTAAGGTCGTTGAAGCTGAAGAGCTGGATCTTTATTTTTAAAAAGAGGTGATGACATGTTGTATATTAATTTGGAGAAAGAAGACGACTAGAATGGCTGACAGCCTGGCATAGGCCAAAGCAAAGAAGGAAATTACACAAACAACACAAGCCTCTTTTTCCTCTTTAAGGAAAAAAAAATCATGACAGAAACAAACGGTCAAAAGATGGCCTGTCATGTGCCTCTGCGTTCTCCAGTGCCAAACGGTCAGTAGAACTGCACGGGAGAGGACCAGACCCAGGGCAACCCCTTATATCTGCTGTGGCTGTGGGCCAAAGATCAGGAGCAATGCAGCCCTCACTCTGGGCATACCATGTGCACACACACAGACACACACACACTCACCCTGTGTTCTAAATTCTTAACCACCTTCTAAGCAAAACTATACCTAGATCTTTTTATGATGCCTTTAGAGAGGAAGGAAAAAAATCAATTTACCAACTGAGTACCTCCTCCTAGTTTCAGGCAAGATCTGTGCAAAGTCTTCCAGCTTTCCCAGCTTCTTGATTAGTTAAGGCCTCTTCTTACACTCAGCAGGTAAGTCCAACTCCCTCACACTGAATTACAGTGATTGTTTCTCAGCTTACTTTGGGTCAAGGATATGGGCTAGGACTAGAGAATGACCTTAGCCTTTCAGACTGAAAGATGCAATTTCAGTCCTTATACACATTGGGCATGTTTCAGTGCGAATTATTTGCATATTGGCCTTAAGAGAGAAAGTACCACATCAATTCAATGATTTAATACAGCACTATATCCTTCTGGGTGCTAGGGAAGCAAAGTTGAGGAGGACACAGCTTGTGCTCTCTTGGAGTTTACAGTTTCATGATGAAGAAAAGTCAAGCACACAGAGAATCACTGTATAATTCAAGAAGGGAAGAGATGTACCAACAAAATGCAATTGGGGCTAAAAGAGGAAAAATAATATTATGATTGGGAAATGAAGAACAAGGGACAGGGAGGAGCTGGAAATTTAAAATTGACTTTGAAAAGTGCACAGAATTTCAGTGGGTAGCTAGGTAGAGGAAAGGAGAACATTCAGGTAAGGGAAACAGCATGAGCAAGGTCACGAGAGAGGAATATGTGTGGCATATTTGGAGAAAAGCAAATAGCTTGGTTTGGCTGGGATATAGGAAAAAAGTAGGAGATAAAGCAAAGCTAGGAACATAGGTCAGGGACCTACTGCAGAGGACTTCAAATGCCAGGGTGAGGAGTTTGTACTTAATTCTTCAAGTAGTGGGAAGCTATTGAAGACTTTGGGGCAGGACAGCAGTTGATTAGACTTGGATCTAAGAGGTTTTAATCCCATATCTGTTAACTGGGAGGAAAAGAGGGGAGAAGCTACAGACAGGACAAAATTTTAGACATGTGTTTAACATGTCTGTGCACTCTCTGAATAAAGATGCTCATTAACACTTGGAATGAGGGTCTGAGATTCAGGAGAAAGGTATGGTTAAGGTCTTTGTAGCCTTAGTTTCTTTACTCTGAGGATTGTTTTGGGAATCAGAAGATAATGCTTTGAAAAACACATATAACAGTTCCTGACTCGTAATGGGCACATGAGACAGATGTGATGGTACTTGTGGCAGTGGTAGCGTCGGTAGTAGCTGTACAGTTAGTTCTTCCTTGTAACCGTTTTGTTCTTCCCAGAATTCTGCCATGAGTTCAGGAAACAAAACCAAATGGCAAACTCTTGCTGTAGCCAGAATTGCTCTTCTCCTAAGATGACCATGGCTGTATATTAATTGAGTCAAACAGTTGTACTGGCTCCTTTTCCGCCACCCCCCCCCACCTCCCAAGATAACCCACTCTACTGGGAAAACACTTAGCCTCTGGCAAATAGAGTCCTGTTGAGTGTCTCTGGTTTGTCTATTGCATTCAGACACAGAAGCTCAGAAAAGCTATAACCCTGGATGGAAGAATGAGTGGAGCTAAAAACATGTAAAATGCTTTTTATTGTTTAGGGATATATAGCTCATATAAATATATGCATACACACACAATTGTATATATATGTATATATTTATAAACATTCCTGTATACATAATGGGAATTGAAAACACCAAATTGAGAAAACTGGTTACTTCCTAGAAGGCAGGCAGGAAGGAAAATATAAATGAGAGGGATACACTGAAGGCTTCAGCTATATCTGAATGCTTTATATTTTTTTCAGCTAGGTGTTGGATTGATGTGTGTTTATTATATTATTCTCTAGAGTTTGTATGTAAGAAATGATGTGTATATATAATATATATATTTTTAATTTTGGAATGAGGAAAGTAGGGTCTCTACATTTTAGAAATGATGAGCTTGAGCTGATATTTGGGCACTTACAAAAGGGGAAATTGACTATGGAGAGAATCCTTTTCAGCATGCATTTGATCCAGCCAGCAGATGACTGCCAAGCCTCATGCACCACAGTAGGAATCCCCAAAAGGAGCTGAATAACGGAAAGCCTCAAGCCCTACCCCTAGAGGTTACCCACCACAGGAAAAGTGACACTGAAGTAGCACCAGCAGAGGAAAAGCTAGAGGAACAGATGGTTGCTATAACAAAACAAAGGAAATGTAATTCCTTAGATGCTTGAGGGGAAAAGGATAGATTAGAAAGTAATCTGTCAGTAGCAGCAGGGAAGAAAGAAAGAGAAGATACTTGGACTTCTCTGGAAAATACTTGTATTGACTTATCAAGAACAATTCTAGCAGTGCAAAAACCGATTACTATGAAAAAACTTCTACTTCCAGACGTGAAAAGTAACTGGAATTTGACTTGCCCTCTCACTGGCAACAACTAGAAAATTGGCCATAATATACGAAACAGTTGTTTTCATTGTACAATACACAGTAAGGAATTGTGATCCCTGAGAAAAGAGAAAGAAATGAAAAGATCGCTACAATATTCCTGGCTTTCTGCCTGGAGGCACTTTCCAGACCACAAAGAAGGGGACCCAAGTAGACATGACAATCCTGCTATGATGAGGACAAAAAAGATCAGAGTTTGAGGAGACTGAGGAGGCTGGAATTTGTGAGGCAGAGTACCAGAGAAGACAGAGGTATGCAGAGAAAGAGCTCCAGAAATCTTGAGCCCCCTTGAGTCCATGCAACTCCATGACACTGGGCAAAAATAGATAAATAAAAAAACTCTTAGGGAGCTGTAAGCTAAACAATTTCCTGAGCTCCCACTGGGCTGGGAAACATTCCAGTTCCAACCAGGGAGAATGGAAAGACCTTGTTGAACCTTTGTGGCATTCAGAAGAGACCCCAGAAGGGCTTCATGGTTATGCAGTAGGGCTAAACTAGCCCTAAAGTAAAGGCTACTCTAGACCTTCCCTAACCAATCTTAAAAGCAAGCATCAAAAAAGATCAAACTGATCTGCTAGTTTTGACCAGACGCCAAGCCATATAGAAATCCAATATCCAACATCCAATCAAAAATTACTAGATATCCAAAAAGAAGGAAAATGTGGTTCATAAACAAGAGAAAAAAAAAAATCAGTCAACAGAAACAGACCCAGAAATAATAGAAGAATATGCGATTGGGTAACAAGAGCTATAAAAAAGCTATTGTCAATATGTTTAAGAATTTAAGGGAAAACATAAAAATGTTGAGCAAGACAAACTATAAAAAAGAATACAATGGAATTTCTAGAGTTGAAAAGTACAATGTCTGAAATAAAATATTCATTGAATGGGCTTAACAGCAGCTTAAATAATGAAGAAGAAAAGATCAGTGGACTTGAACATATAGCAATAGTAACTATCCACATGGCAGAGAGGACGAAAACGAGAAGAAGAAAAAAAAAAGACAGGTTGGGCACATTGGCCCATGCCTGTAATCCCAGCACTTTGGGAGGCTGAGGCGGGAGGATCACTTGAGGCCAGGAGTTTGAGACCAGCCTGGCCAACATGGCAAAACCCTGTCTCTACTAAAAATACAAAAAAAATTAGCTGGGTGTGGTGGCATGCACCTGTAGTACCAGCTACTTGGGAGGCTGAGGCATGAAAATCGCTTGAACCTGAGAGGTGGAGGTTGCAGTGAGCTGGAGGTTGCAGTGAGCCAAGATTGCACCACTGCACTCCAGCCTGGGGGACAGAGTGAGATAGCCCATTCGATGATTTTTTTTTAATTTCAGATATTGTACTTTTCAGCTCTAGAAATTCCACTGTATTCTTTTTTATAGTTTCAATTTTGCTCCTCAACATTTTTTATGTTTTCCCTTAAATTCTTAAACATATTGACAATAGTTTTTTTAAGGCTGGGCGCGGTGGCTCACGCCTGTAATCCCAACACTTTGGGAGGCCGAGGCAAGTGGATCACGAGGTCAGGAGATCCAGACCATCCTGGCTAACATGGTGAAATCCCGTCTCTACTAAAAATACAAAAAATTAGCTGGGCGTGGTGGCGGGCGCCTGTAGTCCCAGCTACTTGGGAGGCTGAGGCAGGAAAACGTCGTGAACCTGGGAGGTGGAGCTTGCGGTGAGCCGAGATCGTGCCACTGCACTCCAGCCTGGGCGACAGAGCAACACTCTAGGAAAAAAAAAAAAAAAAAAGTTTTTTTATAGTTCTTGTTAGCCAATCGTATATTCTCCTATCAAAAAAAAAAAAAAAAAAAAAAAAACACAAATAGAACCTCAGTGACCCATGAAAAAATGTCAAATGTTCTAAAATAGTGTAACTAAAATCCTAAAAGAGGGCTGAGAGAACACAAATACTATTTGAAGAAATAATGGCAGAACATTTTTCAAATTTGATGAAAACTATAAACTCATACATTCAAGAAATCCAACAAACCCTAAGTAGAATAAAAATCAATTTAGGTAGAGAAGGCATTCTGAGTATTTTTAATAATGGAGTGATTTTCTGAATGGACTGGACCTAAAGGCACTAGTCCAGGGAGGAGAGGGAAAGGTTTGCAAGATGTAGGGAACTGTACAACTTTTGAAAAAGTGGAAACCCACCTACAAGGCACAAACACTAAAAGATAATAAAAGAGAAGAGATGGACCATCTGGAGGAACCAAATACTTCGAAGGTGCAGACAAACTGCAGAGTAAGGAGAGAAAGTCATGAGAATAAAAGAATAGAGTGGCATCTCCAGCTTTCAGCCTTTCCTTGTTCCCATACCTCATTTTTGGACAACAGTCATCTCAGAACTGAACTTGAAGCTGCATTCTTTTCTGCTTTTTCTTGCCTTCATTGAGCCTAGGTCTTTGTGTGTCTTTGGACCACAACAATTAGAAGTGGTTTATGCTTCACTTGTCTCCTTTCACTTCTAAGTAGACCCATGCCTCTCCTTTCAGCCTCTTACTTGCCTGGAGTCTTGGTGGGATCTCTTGACCCAGTTTATAGACCTTGAACCTGGTAGGCCACAAGGATATCTCCTAGCAGCCAGAACGCCTTGTTTGAGAGGCAATGAGGGGTTGAGGAAGGGATACTGACTTAGAATCAGGATTTGAATGATAGCTCCTCAGCTTCTGCCGCTAAGAGATATTCTAGAGCTGTGTTGTCGAATATATGTTAGCCACTAGACAAATGTAGCTACTGAGCATTTGAAATGTGACAGTTGTGACTGAGGAATTGAATTTTATATTTAATTTTAATTTAATTTTAATCAAAAACCGGAGACACTGAAAATCATTTTTCCGTTAAACACAATGTGGAAAATATTGTTATATTGTAACAATAATATAAATAATTAATATAAACAATAATATAAATAATATATAACAATAATATAATTAAAATGCTTATTTTAATTTTAATTATATAATAAACTAGGTTTTTAGTTTAAAAAATGAGTATGGAAAATTTTTAATATTTAAAATGAAGACATTCTACTGATACAGAATTGAATAGGGATTCAGCAGCTAGTAAGTACTATGACTGGACCATAAAGAAAAGAGACTGGGCTGTGCACAGTGGCTCACGCTTGTAATCCCAGCACTTTGGGAGGCTGAGGCGGGCGGATTCCCTGAGGTCAGGAGTTCAAGACCAGCCTGGCCAAAACGGTGAAACCCCGTCTCTACTAAAAATATAAAAATTAGCCAGACATGGTGGTGTGTGCCTGTAATCTCAGCTACTCAGGAGGCTGAGACGGGAGAATCCATTGAACCCAGAAGGTGGAGGTTGCAGTGAGCCAAGATTATGCCGCTGCATTCCAGCCTGGGTGACAGGGCAAGACTCTGTCTCAAAAAGAAGAAAAAGAAAAGAGACTGGCTGGGTGCAGTGGCTCACGCCTATAACACCAACATTTTGGGAGGCTGAGGCAGGAGTTTGAAACCAGCCTGGGCAACATAATGAAACCCCATATCTACAAAAAAAAAAAAAAATACAAAAAATTAGCCAGGCATGGTGATGCACACTTGTAGTCCCAGTTATTTGGGAGGCAGAGGTGGGAGGATCACTGGAGCCTAGGAAGTTGAGGATGCAGTGAATCATGATTGGGGCACTACAATCCAGCCTGGGTGACACAGCAAGACACTGTCTCAACAAAAAAGAGACTGGAAGAAGTCAAGTCACAAATTTACGAAGCAAACAGCAATTGCAATTTGCTGCAGCAGAGCAAAATTTAAAAGCTATTTATTTTATTTAAAAAAATAAAGATAAAGTAAACAGGCCGGGTGCAGTGGCTCACGCCTGTACTCTCAGCACTTTGGGAGGCCGAGGCAGGTGGATCACTTCAGGAAAGGAGTTCAAGACCAGCCTGGCCAACATGGTGAAACCCCATCTCTACTAAAAATACAAAAATTAGCCAGTCATGGAGCACACGCCTGTAATCCCAGCTACTCGGGAGGCTGAGGCAGGATAATTGCTTGAACCCAGGAGGTAGAGGTTGCAGTGAGCCAAGATTGCACCACTGCACTCCAGCCTGGGGGACAGAGTGAGATAGCCCATTCGATGATTTTTTTTAATTTCAGATATTG
>NW_012101576.1:544062-556496 GCF_000951045.1 Mandrillus leucophaeus
CCATCTCAAAAAAAAAAAAAAAAAAAGTAAACAATAGTACAAGACATTTTCAGCAAATATATAGTGAACTTGATAAGACATTTGCTCTCAACAGTTAGAAGAGAACCAATATTGGTTGCCTGAAATTAGAATTATATGCCCAACAAATATTTTAAACAATTTTTCGCGGGATCTGAGCATATAATGTTGGCCTACTATAAGATGACTTAGATTCTTACACAAAAAAGAAAGTCATTTTTAGATAGAGAGGTAATAAAAGAAATTATTTTAGTCATGAATATATTAGTGGAAGAGTATAAGAAAAAATGTAAAATACATTTTACAAGAAGTTAAAGCATGGTATAGCCATTATGGAAAACAGCACAGAGGTTCCTAAAACAATTGAAAAACAGAACTATCATATGATCAAGCAACCCTATTTCTGGGTATATATTCAAAGGAAATGAAATCAGTATCTGAAAGAGATATCTGCACTTCATTCACTGCAGCATTATTTACAACTTAAGTGCCCATTGATAGAGGCATTGATAAAGAAAATATGATACACACACACAGGAATATTATTTAGCCTAAAACATAAAAGAAAATCCTGCCATTTCTGACAACATAGATGAACCTGGAGGACATTATGCTAAGTGAAAAAAGCTAGACACAGAAAGGCAAATAATGTGTGACCTCACTTATGTGAAATCTAAAAAAGTCAAACATAGAAACAGTGAGTTGGCCAGGCATGGTGACTCACGCCTCTAATCCCAGCACTTTGGGAGGCTGAGGCTGGTGGATCACCTGAGGCCAGGAGTTCGAGACCAGCCTGGCTAACATGGTGAAACCCTGTCTCTACTAAAAATACAAAAATTAGCTGGGTGTGGTGGTGTGCACCTGTAGTACCAGCTATTCAAGAGGCTGAGGCAGGAGAATCGCTGGAACCTGGGAGGCGGAGGTTGCATCGAGCCGAGATTGCGCCACTGCCCTCCAGCCTGGGCAACACAGCGAGACTGTCTAAAAAAATAATACTAATAGGCCAGGTGCGGTGGCTCACGCCTGTAATCCTAGCACTTTGGGAGTCCAAGGTGGGTGGATCACAAGGTCAGGAGTTTGAGACAAGCCTGGCCAACGTGGTGAAACCCTGTCTCTACTAAAAAATACAAAAATTAGCTGGGTGTGGTGGTATGTGCCTGTAGTCCCAGCTACTCGGGAGGCTGAGGCAGAAGAATCGCTGGAACCTGGGAGGCAGAGGTTGCAGTGAGCCGAGACTGTGCCACTGCACTCCAGCCTGGGTGACAGAGTGAGACTGCATCTCAAAAATAAATAAATAAAATAATAATAATTAAAAATAAATAAAATAAAAACAGTGAATTGAATGGTTGTTACCAGGGATGGAGGGTGAGGGAAATAGGGAGATACTGGTCAAAGGGTACAAACTTTCCTTATAAGATGAATAAGTTCTGAAGATCTAATGTATAGCATGATGACTATAGTTAATAATAATGTAGTGTATACTTAAAATTTGCTAACAGAGTATATCTTAAGTGTTCTCACCACACACACAAAAAAGGTTGTTATGTGAGGTGCTAGTATGTTAGCTTGATTGTGATAGTTATTTCACAATATATATCAAATCATCGCATCGTGTATCTTAAATATATACGATTTTTGCCAATTATACCTCAATAAAACTGGGAGGAGGGGAATGAAAGCCCTTCAATTAACCTGCCAAACAATTGCCTATTGAATACAAAATTTTTCTAACAATATCAAAGTTCAATTGATTTAAGTTTTGGAAAATTACAAGGACTTTCTTCTACTTTGAGAAGTTATATAAGAGGCACTGCCCAACTAATACTTTGAATGTGTTTTGTCTTAAAAGGACTTTCAAACTTATAAAAAACAAGTATTATTATTTTGCAGCCTTTTTAGTGAACTGACTGGTGTAGATGTTTTTGAGTTTTTTATTCCTGTCAAAGAAAACAATCAGCTAGATAAAACACAGATTCTATCACAAAGAAGGGTGCTCTAGCTATGTTAAGTCAAAAGTCTAGATTTATTATCATTTTAAAGCAAGAAACTGATATTTCTTCTATGACTTTGTTGCTCTTATACATATTGAAGATATTTATGTTCAGTTTTCTGAACAGTGTCATGATACATTTGTAAAATATATGTGCAAATGCTATGAATCATCAGCTTGTGGAACTGTAGAAATACATGAAAAAAAATAAATGTAATGATCTTGTGCTCTTTTCCAATGCCCATTGGTTGACTAGTGGAGAGATCTTTACAAAGGTTTAATGTACTGTTAATTCTCATTTAAAATTTTCTGGAAACAAAAGGAATACTCTCCAAATATTTAATAATAAAAGACCAAAACCAGCAGTGTGATTTTGTTTTCTCATTGATATCACACAGCATATGAATGAGCTAAATTTGAAGCTTCAAGGAAAGGAAAAGTCTTATCTGTGACCTAGCTAGACAAGTACAAAAATCTATGTTTAAACTGAAATTTTTCATAATACAAATCAATAACAATCTTATACATTCTTCTAACAAATTAACATGCAAATTTTCATTATAATAAAGAGCATTATGCAAATTTGTTGCAAAACTAAGAAGATATGAATATATTATAATAATTGATGAATGTATCATTTATTTTCAACTTATGTAATACCCCTTTGAATTCAACTTTAATAATACTGAGTTGACACAAGAGTTACTCAATTAAATAGACATAATTTGAAACTGATAATAGTTTGCTTCAAAGTCAAGTTAATTCTTCTAAAAATAAAGAAACCAGATTTGACAATATGTATGCAAATGTTAAAATTATTTTTGGTACTCAACTTAGTTATTGGAAAACTTTTAAGTATGTTTGGAATAACTTGGGTATGTGAATCTATTTTTTCAACTATAAAGTGTATGAAATATACAGATCAAATACTTCTGATGTAAATTTAGCATTTGAATTGAAATATGCTGTAAGTTTAAAAATACTCAATTCAGAGATTTCACATTAAAAAGAATATAACATATATTTAATAATTTTTAATACAGATTACATGTTGAAATAATATTTTGGTTGGGCATGGTAGTCCAAGCTACTTGGGAGGCTGAGGTGGGAGGATCTCCTGAGCCCAGGAGTTTGAGGCTGCAGTAAGCTATGATTGCACCATTGCACTTCAGCCTGGGTGACAGAGCAAGACTGTCTCTAAAAACATAAAACATAAAAATGAATTTTAAAATACTTTGGAGATATTTGGTTAAATAAAATACATTATTAAAATTAATTTTACTTGTTTCTTTTTATTTTTTAATGTGGCTACTAGAACATTTAAAATTATGTATATGCCTCACATTTGTGGCTCACAGTACATTTCTATTAGCAGCTTTGCTTTAGAGGCTTCTGAGGCTGGGCTCTGAAACTAGACTGCCTGAATTCAAATGTCTAGTTTCTGACATTCCTTAGTTGTATACCTTAGGCAGGTGTTTTATCTCCACACTTCAGTTTTTCCCATCTAAAAATGGGGTTAACAAGAGTTTTTACTTCATAGAGTTGTTATAAGAATACTTAAATAGTGTCTGGCATATAGTAATTACCATGTGTAATTGCTATTATTATTATTAACTATGTGATCTTGAGAAGTTCCTTAACCATTAATTTACTCATATGTAAAATGGTGATAACATTTACCTCACAAGACTACTTCTTGAATTAAGTGAGATATGATATATGAGATTGCTTGGCAGGAGGTAGGTGATCACAACATTGCTGAAACTTCCAGATCTTTGATGGTATTCAGAAGGTTCTGGAATCTGGCTCATCTTGCCACTCTTAAATTCAATTGTGTTTGTGTGTTTGTGTGTGTGTGTGTGTATGTGTGTGTGTGAGAAAAGTTGTAAATTATAAGGTGCTCTTTAGTTGTTAAACATTATTTTTATTATCCCCTACCATAAAACTCTCTCTCCAAGTATATGTTCCCTAAACTTGCCTTACTTAAAGCCTTCCTAGCCGCACTTGCTTACCAGCTAGACTGAAAATTTGCTTTTCCATGAGGCCCTCACCGTGAATTACAGCCCCAGTATGATCTCCTAACCCTCTAAATTCCTGAAACATTTCCCACCCATTGTATATTGTTGTCAGTTAATCCTATACTACTTTGTATTATTGTTTAATATTATCATATGTATGTCTCCCTGGTCAGACTACAGTGACTGTTTTATAACTTGTGAATTTCCCAACAGCACATGATCATTGCTCAAAAAAATATTTGGCCACCAAGTGGGAACATTTGGAAAAGTTAGAAGGAAAAAAGGAGTTTTGACCCTGGAGATCTGGTTATACTCTGCAAAGGACAAAAAGTGTCATGGGATAGAGGGAGTTTTATGCAAAAGTTTGAGATAAGCTTGAAAGGGCTGAATACAGCTGATATGGAAAAAGAAGGGCGGAGGTGGTGGTTAAGGACAGAGCAGAGATTAGGAGCAAAGTGGACACCTGCCTTGCAGGACAGTCCTGGAACTCAAAGCAGAGCTCCGTCTTTCCCATGGTTCCCCCAACAGCTATTTCCAGCCACACCCAATTTTAGAAGGTGCCACAAGACCTCATCCAATCAATTATCTTGCCAATCTCAGGCAACTTATTCTGAGAGTTGCCTTCCTCTTGCCCTGGGAGCTTTCCCCACACTCAGGCATTTAAAATGTTTTGAAATTCTTTCTTCTGCATGAAGGTTTTGCTGACTGCCTGACAGTGAATGAAAGCAGGTGCCCTACTCTACTGCCTTCTGAACTCATAAATTCCTCCTGGTACTCTATCAGGACAAAATACCCTACCACCTGAGTCACTGCAGAATCTACCATCTCTAAACACAGTGCCTACTCCATAACATGATGAATTGATGTCACCAAGTTGATGCTTGTTTGGGCCACAGTGAAGGAAAAACACAGCTAACATGGAGAAAAAGAAACTGCTGTTCAACCGTGACTCATGGGCTTACCTCACAACACAAGGTTCAGGTTTGTTTTGCATTTTTGTGGCTCCAAGGCGATAGTGAATTGGCAAGGAGAAAGGGAGACAGCATGGTGGAAGTCAGGAGAGGTGTGATTCAGTTCTTGTCACCAACTGCAGTATGAATTGGGCTGGGTATGAACTCATTTGAGTTTCAAAAATACAGAGTGCCTTACCGCCTCAAAATTTTATTATTCAAAGTTAGTCTGTTCCCACTAGGCATGCTGCCCCAAAGACAATCACACCTGAAGGGGTCTGACACGATCCTTGGGAAAGGATCACTAATTTCTGGGGAAGTAGGACATGCCAAGTCTGGTTACCTTGGCCACCTGGCTCAAGAATGTGGAACTAACAGAGACCCAGCATACATGACTAGGGACCCAGCTGGCTTGATCTTTCACGCTGCTCTTTTTTTTTTTTTTCCTTTTTAAATCCAACCAGGTTCAGCCAGACTCTTCCTCTCTCCTTCAAACTTTATTCCCAGCCCCAGGTCAAAATCTGATGACATAATTAGGCACCCAGTAAGTGTTCTCTGATGCTGATTTTTAATGAACTTGGACAATGCTGCTTCCTGTTTTGAAAGAGACAAACACATTTGAAAAGCTAGCCTGTGCCCCCAGTACCCACAGCATCTTGGAAATCAAATGGGCATTTTAATCACTTTAGAGGCAAAACAATCAGATATAAATAGGTTAAAGTTCTTACAACTTTAAGAGGGCGGCTGTTGAAAAATTTGGTAGCAGGATACTATTGTGAAGCCAAAACTAGTACTGGCTGATCTATCTATCTATCTATCTATCTATCTATCTATCTATCTATCTATCTATCTATCTATCTATCCATCCATCCATCCTTCCTAGTCACAGATTGTTCTGGGCTAATATCAAGATTATGAGGCCTGGCGAGGTAGCTCATGCCTGTAATTCCAGCACTTTGGGAGGTCAAGGCAGGAGGATTGCTTGAGCCCAGGAGTTTAAAATCAGCCTGGACAATATGGTGAGAACCCATCTCTACAAAGAATGAAAATATTAGCTGGGTGTGGTGGTACATGCCTATAGTCCTGGGTACTCAGGAGGCTGGGGTGGGAGGATCACTTGAGCCCAGGAGGTCAAGGTTGCAGTGAGCTGTGATTATGCCACTGCACTCCAGCCTGGGTGACAGAGCAAGACCTTGTCTCAAAAAAAAAAAAAAAAAAAAAAAATTATGACTATACTGACTGTAGTCTACCATTTTCCTGATATTTTGGAATGGCAGATAAAAGATATTTGTAAGACTTTGGATGGCATCTTCCTAACAAATCACTTCTCGGTCTCCTGGGTAACTTTAGAGGGCACTTTGGAGTTAATTCTAGGCCGTTTTAAGTGCCACACCAGGCCTGGTGATGTTCCTTAGTGGAAGTAGAATTAGGCTGACTTTCCCAGTATTTTTGGTATGTGTTCAATAGTACAAGAGGCATGAGGAAAAGGAAACATTGGAGGTAGTAGGCTTACTGGGAGAAAGGGTAGACATTGAGAAGGGGTGTGGTAGTTATTTGCCATAAAAGCTGTTTTATCTTCTCACCCTATATCCATGACTACAACTCAGGATTAAATGCTAACACTATTATTTCCTTGCTTAAAACCTTTCATCTGAACAATGCTTCCCACTGCATCCTTGGTCTGACATTCAAATTCAAATTGGGTTCTGCCTGTATCTTCAAATTCATTTCTCAACACTCCCTGTCACTAAACATTACTTACAGTTCCCAGTGAGATGGGAACTCTCTTTTATGCCTTTCAGATTGAGCTCTAAGGTTGCCTTTTTCCCACCTTCTTTACCATCTATTTTCTATGTGTTCTTTAAGATAACTCAGGTGCCACCATCCGTGACACCCTCCTGAGCTCAGTCTCCCTCCTCTGTTACCTCTGAGCACCGCAGGCAGATCTCTATCATAGTCACAGGATACTGTAATCATCTCTTTGCTTTTTTGTCCACAACTAGACTGGATCATAGACTCTTTGAAGGTAAAACTATTAAGCTTCATTATATTTCTGTGACTTGTACAATGCCAGTCACTTGTAGAAACTCAATAAATGTTGATGAATTAATTAATTTGGTATAGATTGGGGGGTAGAACCGTCCCAACCAACTGGCGTTGCACAATGCTATAGACTAGAGCTGGCCTCATCTCCATTTCTCTCCTGGGCACTGGCCTGGAGCTCCACTGGCACCCTAGGAGCTGGGTCCTGTGTCTACATACAGACTCACATTATTCTCTCCATCTAGACTTGGAATCTCCAACTCCAAGCTCCATGCTCTCCCTCTTTCCTCTTTTGGAAATTTGTTTCTTTTTCTTTTTTTTTTCTTTTCTTTTCTTTTTTTCTTTTTTCTTCTCGAGATGGAGTTTCGCTCTTGTTGCCCAGGATGTAGTGCAATGGCATGATCTTGGCTCATCGCAACCTCTGCCTCCCAAGTTCAAGCGATTCTCCTGCCTCAGCCTCCCGAGTAGCTGGGATTACAGGCATGTGCCACCATGCCTGGCTAATTTTGTATTTTTGGTAGAGATGGGGTTTCTCCATGTTGGTCAGGCTGGTGTCGAACTCCCGACTTCAGTTGATCCACCCGCCTCAGCCTCCCAAAGTGCTGGGATTACAGGTGTGAGCCGCCACGCCTGGCCAGAAATTTGTTTCTTGTTTAAATGCACTTGGTTCTTTTCCCTTTGTCTCTCTGCCCTCCCACCATTATGTACACAATGTTTTGATTGCATGTTTTTGTCTGTTTTTGCATGCATGCATGTGTGCCGTCTCCTCCAAAGTTCAGGCCAAAGTTCACAGACGGCCATGGCTTTCCACCAAGCCCACTGCAGTGCTGTGTGCACAGTGGAGGTTGCCTCCTTCACTGGCCCAGAGCCTGTTTGGGATCATTCACAATCCCTACAGTCTGTAGCCATCTGTACAAGAGGCCAGTTTGTATAGCTTTTCCTCATAGTATTCATTTCCACTGTATTCTGTATCCTGTACTGGATCTGTGCTGAGTTACTGAACATAAAGATTTCACTTCTGTCTCGGAGACGTCTGATGAGAAGGTGGTGTGTCGTGACCTCAAACCGCTCAGAACAATTAAACAAAATGTGACATCTCAACTGGATTGGAACACTTCTACCATTTCCCAGGAATACCTTTTGGGAGAGAAGGAGTAAATTTGCAGCTGGGCCTTTCAGGGATTGGGATTCACTGAGATACCAGGTCTCTTCTATTGCAAATAGAAAGCAGTTTTCATATAAGGGTTGTAACTCTTGCCCATCCGTCTGCAGAGCACATGCTTTTATGGGTTATTTATTTAAAAAAAAAAAATTAAAGAGTTGTGTTAAACCTTTTTTCTCTCTTTTTTTTTTGAGACAGGGTCTTGTTCTGTCACCCAGGCTGCAGTGCAGTGGCACAATCTTGGCTCACTGCAGCCTTGACCTCCTAGGCACAAGTGATCCTCCCACCTCGGTCTCCTGAGTAGCTGGGACTATAGGTGCACACCACCATGCCCAGCTAATTTTTAACAAATATTTTTTGTAGAGATGGAGTCTCACTATGTTGCCCAGGCTGGTCTCAAACTCCTGAGCTCATGCATTCCCCCTGTCTCAGCCTCCCAAAGTGCTGGGATTACAGGCATGAGCCATCACGCCCAGCCTAAGCCATTTTTGTTCTCATCCAATGGTCTGAAGTTGAGAACCGTTGGTCAAAGTTAGGAGTGCTGCCTGTGACACTGGAGTGGATGGAAGTACACTGGCCCACAAAGGAATCAGATTCGTGACCTTGGCCCTATTACCACTAAACCAACTAGGATGCTGGCCCAGAGGCCTGGCAAAGATGGAGCTTGGCCACAACTCCCTTGAGAAACAGCAGGCTACTCTGCAGATGACCAGTTCCAGATCCCCATGGTTTCTGGGCAGTCTTACCCCAGGTCCCTGTTGACCAGCTTCCCCTCACCCCAAATGGCTTCCTGTTTGAAATGGTCTTCCTACTTCATCAGGTGGGAATAAGTCAAGATAAATGCCACTCAAGCATATGTCAAGATGGTTAAGAGGAGGGGACTGGGAACTAGGTACATCTGAATCTGCACCCCAGTGCTGCTGCTTGGTGCTACCTGGTCTTGGGCAAGTTGCTTCACCTCTCTAAACCTTATTTCCTCATGTGTAAAAAGGGGATTGTGATAGCTGCTACTTCATGTGTTTGCTGGGTGATTAAATGAGAAAAGGCATGTAATGTGTGGAGGACTATGCTTGGAAGACAGTAGGTACTCACTTGGTGGTAGCTCTTCTTCATACCTTCATAATATTGTGAATAGTGATAAGAAGAAACCATATTGAAAGTGATTACAACAAGATAGGGCCACGTTGGCCATGCTCTCAGGACACAACCCCAGTCACTCCTGCCTGCTTTCTCCCAAGGTGACCCAGTTAGACAGTGGCAGCTTTGTTGGGGGCTGCTGAGTGAGGTGAAAATCCTGGCCTGCATCAGGCTGCCTGGGCATGACGCCTGCACCAGCAGCTATGGGAGGGGAGCAGAAGGGGCAGGGGAGAAAGAGGGTGCTAGTGGGAAGGCTGGGACTTTGAGGAGGAAGTGGGTTTGTGGTAGGGAGAGGGTGGGGTAAAGAAGAGGGATGGGCAGAGCTTGAGAGATTTTTAGCAGGAAGGAAGGCAGTTGAGCAAAAAAAAAAAAAAAAAAAAAAAATCCACTTGTGTCTTATTGGCCTCTTGCTGTCATTTGCTGAAAATGAGGACTCAGATAAACCAACACAAGTCTTCTCGGGTATCACAAAACTGAGGCCTTTCTCTTTTTGTGTCTTTTGTGGGGCATAAGAGAGGTGTGGTCTTATCATTGTCCTATATGCAGCTCCAAAGAAGAAAAAATGGGCTGTGTTTTTCAGATGGTCAGACCATCAGACCAAGATCTAACATGCTTTTTTCAGCCTAAAAGTCTTGTTGCACAACCTGGTGGTATTTCCACAGGCAATTGAAGTAACTCTGCTCTTGAAATCCTGCCCCATGTGACTTTTTCTTGTTTGTTAGCCCAGTAACTAAATAGTCATGACAGGAAAAGAATACCCCTGTTCTGTAAGGCAGGGACCTGGGAGGTCAGCAGCACCCCGTGGACATCTCCAGGGAGGGCACATTACATCCTGTGTACTTGGGACGGGGAAACAGAGCTGCTCCCGACTCTCGGGGGCCTAGCTTAATGCTCCGTGTCGTTCTTCAGCCACACAGTTATCCAACCGAGAGGCAGCTGGGTGTAGACAGAATGACTCTAGAGCCATGCCCCATGGAACACTGGGCAGGTTCTCCTATCACAACAGGAAGCAAAGTCACAGGAGAGCAGGATGTCAAAAGCGAGGTTTCTTCAGCACCTGTGGAGACACCAAGTTGCCTCCTCACCCTCCCCCATAGTTTCATCTTTGCTAGACCACTCACTTTCCCAGATTCATTTTCAGACCTTTATCCTTAAACTTCAATCAGGTTTTTATGGGGAAGGGGCCAGGGTGAATGATTTCACCCCAGTGGATCTATTTGATTCCTCATCTCCTCATCTCACCCCTGAAATGGCCTATTGTTTGAAATATCTCAGCTTGGCTGCTCTGTTTTCACCTCATTTTGCACGTTCAAAATCAACCCCTAATCCTCATCTCCCAAATCATCTGAGTTTCCTTATTTCCATTAAACAGGACTGCCATTTATCCTGTTGTTCAAGTACTACTTTGCCTCACCCATACTAGCTTCATAAATGGTCACCAGCAGATTCTGCTGATTCTTGATTCATCTGAAATGTCCCTTGTCACTGTCACTCCTATACAATGCAAGCTTTTATTGCTTCCTCATGCCTGGACCTGGGTAACAGCCCCTTACCAGACCTCTCGGACTCATGCCAGCATTATCCACATTAATCTGCCTGGAACACAGATTGCATCACTCTCTTTGCACAGAAGCGTCATCATTGACTACAGTACAAGGTCCAGCTGGTCACCCAGCCTGGCATTCCCTACATTCTTCTGCAGTCTGGCCACCAACTTCCCCAGGCAATATCCCACCTCCCCAAAAGATACCCACACTCCTGCCATGCTGTTTTAATACCATGCCCTACCTGGTATGGGAGATGCTAACACACAGGAAGGGAGAGAGGGAGGGAGGGAGGAAGGGAGGAAGGAAATGCACAGCTCCATCTCTCCCGCAAATCTTTCTGCAGTGGCTGTAGTCCTTGCTACTACCCCTTGTCTGAACTCCACCATTAGTGTCTATGCCATTCATTAAAAAACAGACAAGCTACAGGTGATGCGCAGGTGTGTTTAAAAAAAAATAAAAAACAAACAAGCAAACCACTTTTATTATAAAAATTTCCAGACTGACATAAAAACCCCTATGACCCCATCGACCAGTTTCAATAGCCATCAAGTTTGCCATACGTATTTAATCTATCCTCCCTTTACCTCCCCACCTTTTTGCTTTTTGGCTGAAGCTTTTTTTTTTTCTTTCTTTTTTTTGAGACAGAGTCTCACTCTGTACCCCAGGCTGGAGTGCAGTGGCACGATCTTGGCTCACTGCAACCTCTGCCTCCTGGGTCCCAGTTCAAGCAATTCTCCTGCCTCAGCCTCCCGTGTAGCTGGGATTACAAGAACGCGCCACCTTGCCCAGCTGATTTTTGTATTTTTAGTAGAGATGGGGTTTCACCATGTTGGCCAGGCTGGTCTTGAACTTGCCTGACCTTGAGATCCACCCGCCACGGCCTCCCAAAGTACTGGGATTACAGGCGTGAGCCACTGCGCCCAACCTGCTGAAGCATTTTAAAGCAAATTATAGGCATTATGTCAACTTACTCCCAAATACTTTAGCATATATCTTAGAAAGGGTATTTTCTTCTATCACCACAATGCAAAATTAGATAATACCTTCTTATGTACAGTCTATATTGAAGTTTCCCAAACTGTTCTTTTTAAAAGTTCATTTTCAGAACCCAGTGCAGTGGCTCACACCTGTAATCCCAGCACTTTGGGAAGCCGAGGCAGGCAGATCACCTGAGGTCAGGAGTTCCAGACCAGCTGGCCAACATGGAGAAACCCTATCTCTACTAAAAATACAAAAATTAGTCAGGCATGGTGGCGGGCGCCTGTAATCCTGGGCACGGTGGCTCACACCTATAAACCCAGCACTTTGGGAGGACTGTACTTGGTTATGTCGTTGAGGTCTCTTTTAAATCCCCCCCTTTTTTTTTTTTGAGATGATTTCTTTTTTTTTTTTTTGAGACGGAGTCTCGCTCTGTCTCCTGAGCTGGAGTGCAGTGGCCGGATCTCAGCTCACTGCAAGCTTTGCCTCCCAGGTTCACGCCATTCTCCTGCCTCAGCCTCCCGAGTAGCTGGGACTACAGGCACCCGCCACCTCGCCCAGCTAGTTTTTTCTGTATTTTTTAGTAGAGAC
>NW_012101576.1:557346-565702 GCF_000951045.1 Mandrillus leucophaeus
AGACAGAGTCTCATTCTGTTACCCAGGCTGAAGTACAGTGGCAGGATCTTGGCTCACTGCAACCTCCACCTCCCAGGTTCCTGCCTCAGCCTCCTGAGTACCTGGGATTACAGGTGTGCGCCACCATGCCCAGCTAATTTTTGTATTTTTAGTAGAGGCAGGATTTCACAATGTTGGCCAGGCTGGTCTTGAACTCCTGACCTCAGGTGATCCGCCCACCTTAGCCTCCCAAAGTATTGGGATTACAGGCGTGAGCCACCGCGCCCGGCCTTGATCTATCTTTGATCTAACTTTTGTATATGTAATTATAGACTCCCAAAGAAAAAGTCTCATGTGTGAGTATGTGCAAATGAATGCATACGTGTGTACAAAGAGTTTTCCACATACTACATCCTCAATAAACACCCACTGAACAACATTTATTAAGTCTACTACCTGAAGAATTGTGTACTAGGGAGAAATATAGAGAAAAAAGGAGACAGATTCCTAACCTTGGTGTTTCTAGTCCTGTTTATACAGGACAGTGGTTCTCAAACTGAAGAAGGCTTATTACAAACACAGACTGCTGGGTCCTACCCCCAGAGCTCCTGATTCAGTAGGCCTGGGATGAGTCCTGCGAATCTGCGTTTCTAATAAGTTCCCAGATGTGCTGCTGGCCTAGGGGTCAATCTTTGAGAACTGTTAATATCAGACATGAGCTTCAAAAAGTCTCCCACAGCCCCTGGTGCCCAGGCCACTTATACAGTACTGATTCCCTAGGCTGCCACTTCTGAGGTCTCTCTGAACTCAGTGAGTGGCCTGATTGTCCAAACTTTCTGGTAAGAAGGAGCTACTGTGAAGATATGTCCTCCTGGTGGAGAGGGGTAAGACAATGATGCTGATAGTAGGGTAGAAAAGTGGCTTCCTGATACAGATGAAAAGGGTCAGCTACGTTTTTTGAGTCCCAAAAAGTCTGAAAGACATGATGGGCAGCAAAAGCCTTTCCCAGGCCAGATCCTGATAGCTCTGAGCAAGGGTTTCAGGGCATAAAGGGTATGCCTGCTCCTTTGCCTCCTACAGTAATTCATGCCATCCCTCCACAGGACTACTGCAGGGCAAGATGTGACTCAGGCTTTTTGCCACTGCTTCTGCTCCAGTATCTGCCATCCAGATACGGAACAAAAAGATGTCCTTTAGAAGCAGTGGGCAAAATGAAAAAAACTTTAAAGTCTTTTAAGAGCATCCTATTAAATTGAATCAAAGTGACTAAGTAAAAAAATGTTGTTATTTTGCTCAATGCGCCCAACTAGACTTTTTTTCTATCTCAGACTTATTTCTTTTCCTGCAGACAATAGCTGTTTCTTAGTTTTCCTCATAATTCCTGTTATTCTTTCTATCCCTTATCTTATTACTGGGGGGCAGATTCCTTTTCCTTTCATCCACCCCTTATATTTGGACATTTCCCATGTTCTAAACTCAACCTTCATCTATTCTCACTAATAGACTCTCTTTGAGAAACATTATCTACTTTTTTGTTTTTGTGTTTTTTGTTTTTTTTTTTGAGATGGAGTTTCTCTTCTGTTGCCCAGGCTGGAGTGCAATGGTATAATCTTGGCTCACCGCAACCTCTGCCTCCCAGGTTCAAGTGATTCTTCTGCCTCAGCCTCCCTAGTAGCTGGGATTACAGGCATGCGCCACCACGCTCAGCTAATTTTGTATTTTTAGTAGAGATGGGGTTTCTCCGTGTTGGTCAAGCTGGTCTTGAACTCCTGACCTCAGGTGATCCCCTCAGCCTCCCAAAGTGCTGGGATTACAGGCTTGAGCCACCTCACCCAGTCCATTATCTACTTTTATAGCTTCAGCTTTGCACTCATATGTTCATGGCTCCCCAAAAAAATATCTCCAGCCCAGAACTCTCTCTTGAGCTCAGACCACCATGCTAACTTCCTGCTGGATGTCTCCACCCGATGACCCACAGGTACCTCCAACTCAGTACATCTAATCCAACTTATTTTCTCCATCCCAATACTTACTTCTTATCCCCTTGCTTTATATCCTATCCCTGTTCCTCCAAACTCAGTGATGGCATCAACATTTCTCGAGTTGTTCAAGCTTGAAATCATGGAGTTCTCTTTTCCTCACCTACCCTCTACCTAATTGTTCATCAAGACCCCTCTTTTCACTCTTGGAATATCTGGATAATTCATAATCTTCTTGCAATCTCCCCTGCCTCTGACTTAGTTCCAATCCTTATCATCTCTTTCCTGAGTAACTGCAGTGTAATAATGATAGCTGCTATATATTGAGTGCTTACTCTGTGTCAGAAACAGTGCTCAAATCCTTACATACCAACTACATCTGTTTTCTGCTGCTATAAAAGGATACCACAGACTGGGTAGTTAATAAAGAACAGAAATTTATTTTGTTCATGGTTCTGGAGGCTGGGAAGAGCAAGAGCACGGCACCAGCATCCAGCAAGGGCTTTGTGTTGCATTATCCCATGGCAGTAGGGCAAGAGAGTCTGTGAGACAAAGAGAAAGATGGGGACTGAATTTATCCTTTTATAAGGAGCCTATTCCTGTGATAAATAGCCCACTCCCATGATAACAGCATTAATCTATTTACAAAGGTGGAGCCATAACTTAATCACCTCTTAAAGGTTCTATCTCTATGAGACCATCCTGAGCAACGTAGCAAGACCTTGTTTCTACAAAAAAAAAAAAAAAAAAAAAGAAAAAGTGAAAAAAAAAATTGAAAATTAGCCAGGTATAGTGATGTGCATCTGTGGTTCCAGTCTCAGTTGGGAGGCTGAGATGGGAGAGTTGCTTGAACCTCGGAGGTCAAGGCTGCAATGAGCCGTGATTACACCATTGCACTCCAGCCTGGTCAAGAGAGTGAGACCCCATCTCAAATAAATAAAAAATAAAGGTTTTACCTCTTAACCCGTTTAATTGCAATTAAACAGATATTTTTGCCAATGGCAATTAAATTTCAACATGAGTTTTCAAGGGGATATTCAAACCATACATATACCTTATATTTTTCCTTTTTGTTTGACTGTTTTACAATAAATATTATACCAGAATTACTAATCAATGGGGTAACTATTATCATCCCCATTTTATAGACGAGAAAACCGAAGGCTTAAAAATACTAAGTAACTGGCTGGGCGCATTGGCTCATGCCTATAATCCCAGCACTTTCAGAGGCCAAGGTGGGCGGATCACCTGAGGTCAGGAGTTCAAGACCAGCCTGGCCAACGTGATGAAACACCGTCTCTACTTAAAAAATACAAAAATTAGCTGGACGTGGTGGCGCACACCTGTAATCCCAGCTACTCAGGAGGCTGAGGCAGGAGAATCACTTGAACCCAGGAGGCGGAAGTTGCAATGAGCTGAGATCACGCCATTGCACTCTAGCCTGGGGGACAAGAGCGAGACTTCGTCTGAAAACAAACAAACAACAACAAAAAAAACACAACTAAGCATGCCTAAGATCTCCTGCTTTCTGGTAAGTTGTGGAGACAAGAGCTTGTGGTTTTTTTTTTTTTTTTGAGACGGAGTCTCGCTCTGTCGCCCGGGCTGGAGTGCAGTGGCCGGATCTCAGCTCACTGCAAGCTCCGCCTCCCGGGTTTACGCCATTCTCCTGCCTCAGCCTCCCAAGTAACTGGGACTACAGGCGCCCGCCACCTCGCCCGGCTAGTTTTTTGTATTTTTTAGTAGAGACGGGGTTTCACCATGTTCGCCAGGATGGTCTCGATCTTCTGACCTCGTGATCCACCCGTCTCGGCCTCCCAAAGTGCTGGGATTACAGGCTTGAGCCACCACGCCCGGCCAAGAGCTTGTGTTTTTAAGTTCTGCCATGTAGTGATGTGGTCCCGACCTTGGTGGCACTCTAGAATCCCCTGGGGAGCTTTTAAAGACTACCATTTTCCCAGCCTCAACCCAGACTAACTGAATCAAAATCTCTGAGGGTTTGGCCTGCACTTGGGTATTTTTTTAAAACCTGTTTAGGTGATTGTCATGGGCAGTCAATACTGAGAACCCTTGTATGACTCTTTGTGTGCAGAACCACTTTCTCTACTCCAATCCCACTCCACTCTGAATCTTCCTCCAGACTGCTGTCTAATTGTTCTTTTAAAGCACCGCTATGATGATGCAACTGTCCTGCTCAAGCACCTCCAATGGTTCCCTTCTGCCTGTACGATAGGGACAAACATCTTCAGTGGAGCAGCCCGACCCTTCTCAGTTTACATGCCCATCTGTGAGCCACTCTTCCCTTACTCTTTTTTTTTTTTTTTTTTTTTTTTTTTGAGACAGAGTCTCACTGTCGCCCAGGCTGGAGTGCAGTAGTGCAATCTCGGCTCACTGCAACTTCCACCTCCCAGGTTCAAGCGATTCTTCTGCCTCAGCCTCTTACTGGTGCCACCACCACACCTGGCTAATTTTTTGTATTTTTAGTAGAGATGGGGTTTCACCACGTTGGCCAGGCTGGTCTCAAACTCCTGACCTCAGGTGATCCACCCGCCTCGGTCTCCCAAAGTGCTGGGATTACAGGTGTGAGCCAAAGACTTTCCCTTACTCTTTACCTGCATCTACACCACACACTTGAGATTTTCAATACCCTTGTACATGTTATTTGCTCAGCCTAAAGTGGCCTTTTCCCCTTCCTTCCCATCCCACCCAACCTTAACTCCCTGACAAACAGCTCCTCCTTTTCCTTTGAGACACAGTTACAATGTTATCTCTACAATTTCCCCAGGTAGTATTAATGGATTCTCTTTTGTTCTCTTTGTAATTTGCCTAATTGCTCTGAATTGCAATCATGTACTTACACATTTGTCTCCTTCAAAAGAGGAGCCTCAAGAAGATCTGTGTCTTGCTCATATTTTTACCCCCATGGCCTAGTCCATGTCAGGCACTCAGTAAATGATGAAAGAATGATCCTTGCCCAGCTGTGCTGCCTACTGTCACCTGGTTCTATCAAGCAGTGGTCAAGAACAGAGTCCCCAGAGTAAGATGAGTCCAAATCCCAATTCTGTTCCCTTACTAGCTGTGTGGCCACCCACTTGAGACTAACCTTATCTACTCCTCTCTGGCTTAGTCTTCTCATCTGTAAAATGGGAATAGTGATAGTACCTACCTCATAAAGTGGCCATGAGAATTAAGTGAGGTTAATCTATATCAAGGGACAAGGGACCAGCACAATACTTAACACACAGCAAGCACTCACTCTCCATTGTTATTATTATTAGCTTAGAAAATAGCCTTCTAATATATTGATACCACTTATGGAAAATTACATCTCTGTGTGTGTGTGTGTGTGTGTGTGTGTGTGTGTGTAGAAATACATGGGAAAATGTCCACTAAAGTGATACTTTATGGTTTTTTAACTTATATTTTTCTTTACTGTTTGACTGTTTCACAATAAATATCAATTTTTATATATACACTTAGCCACTTTAACTCCCAGAATACACCCATACATACACACAAACACTCCAACCCATAATATGCATATACACACTGCACCAACACACAGACACAACCACATATACTCCCTCAGGAGGCAGAAACTCTGAATTCAGATGTGACCCAAGCTCAGGGACATTGAAAACATGCCTACATAGTGGGAATGTTTAGACTTTAGGCAATCTCTCGCTCACAGCCAGTAGCGGAGCAGGCACTCCACCAGCTCTGGAATAAGAAAGTGGCATTCCTATCCATCCAAGCCTTCAAGTAAACACCCAACCTGGATGTCTGGAGACAGACCCCCTTATGAAATGCAGGTCATGGAAGAGAGACCCATCTAGGCTGATTTCTCTCGCTGGGTGGAAGTGTGGAGGTGAGCAGTGGAGGGCTGGACCCACCGCACAACACACAGAAGAATGCTGGGAAGTTAACTATCTTTCAGACCGTGCTCTTCAGAGGAAAAGGAACTGTCTAACTACTGTCAGAAAATGATTTACTTTTAATCCTAAAAGCTTAGGAAATGCTAGAAGAACTGGATGGATGGAGCTAAATCCTACATTTTAATTAGAACTTCCTTTTTCTTTCACTGAAAAAGAAAACTTGTGATGACTTTTGAACTGGCCTTAGTGCTTAGACTGCAATTTCACTGTAGTTTTACATCAAATGTATTATCATAATTAGCCTACTCCATGTTAGAATGTATTGTGACCAAGAAATATCAGATGCCACAATGACTTCCAGAAATCAAACCTGCTTCTGTTGCCTCAGAAATGAGGCAAATCTTTGGACCCATGTACCAACCCTGACATTTGGAGAAGAATCTGGGGAGATCCGTAGCAAACAGAACAGAACCCTATCCAAGGTTGAAGACTCTCATAGGTGAGCACCGGTGCCAGGCCCCTGTTATACACCCAGTTTGGAGTCAGGTAGGGAGAGTACAGCATCAGGAAGAACTTATAGCTCCCCGACTTAAGGCAGCAAAGAAAGGGGGAATCCTTTTGCTTAAAAAGACATGGTCTCAGATTGGGTGTGGTGGCTCATGCCTGTAATCCCAGCACTTTGGGAGGCTGAGTTGGGTGGATCACTTGAGGCAAGGAATTCGAGACCAGCCTGGCCAACATAGTGAAACCCTGTCTCTACTAAAAATACAAAAAAATTAGTCAGGAGTGTGCCTATAGTTTCAACTACTTGAAGAGGCTGAGACAGGAAAATTGCTTGAACTCAAGAGGCGGAGGTTGCAGTGGGCCAAGATCTCGCCACTGCACTCCCCTGAAACAATTAGAAGAACGTATCTAGCATTCTTTCTTGGTGTGTGGAGATCCTGTGTCGAAGTTTGCAGAAATATGTAACTGATCAGGACTACCATGTACAGACACAGAGATTGTACAGTATGTGATCTATACAACCCACCTTCCACACTTAGAATGTGTGCTGCACAACTTAGCACTGAATTATATACTGTCTCCTGTAACACAGATGATCCTAATCATTACCAGGCAAATGAGAAACAATTCAGGCAATAAATGAAGAGAAAGTAGCATTAATAATAAATATTTTACTAACTTGCAACTTCCTCATGTGAATCGAGACCTCAGCTTTTCTTCTGCCACCTCAAATTTCCCAGTTCTTTCTTTTCTAAAATTGAGGTTTATGTATGTAATTACACATCATAGAATGTACCATTTTAAGGTGTACAATTCAGTGGCTTTTAGTATTTCACAACTCTGTGCAACCATCACCACTATCTAGTTCCAAAATATTTTCATCACTGAAAAAGACACCCCTACCCATGAAATAGTCACTTCCCATTAATTCCCATCTCCTCCCAACCCCTGGCAACCATTAATTTGCTTTCTGTCTCCATGGCTTTGTCTGTTCTGGACATTTCATATAAATGGAACCAAACAATATATGGCCTTTTATGACTGGCTTCTTACCTTAACGTGCTGTCAAGGTGCATCTATGTGGTTGTATGTATCAGTGCTTCATTCATTCTTCCAGTTATTTCTGGGCATCCCAGATGATGGTTCTCATGCACTCAGGCCTAAGTCTGCTCATGCATATCTGCCCCCCAGAAACCACCTGGAAGAAAGGCCTCAAAGCTGCTCCCTCTGCCCCGAGGATGACATCCCAGAGGATGTCATTTTCCCACATGGGTTTCCTCTCCTGGTATTCTTCAAACTGCAAACCCTGAGGTGTCAAATGATATTCAGTTCCCATCAGTCCTCTCCTCTCTGCACTAGAGATATATTCTATGCAGACGTGGGGACACAGTCTCTCCCTGCTTGAGTGCTGCCCTCAAGAACGGCATTACGCCATTCTTGCATTACTAAACAAACAAACAAACAAACAAAAAACCAACCAACCAACAAACAAACAAAAAACCTGAAGCTGGGTAATTTATAAAGAAAAGAAGTTTGATTGGCTCACACTTCTGCAGACAGTACAAGGAGCATGGTGCTGCCATCTGCTTCTGGTGAGGGCCGCAGGAGGTTTACAACCATGGTAGAAGGCAGAGCGGGTGCAGGTGCCTCACATGGCGAGAGCAGGAGCAAGAGAGAGAGCCAGGGGAGGCGCCACACACTTTTAAACAACCGAATCTCGTGAGAACTCTCTATCACTAGGACAGCACCAAGCCATGAGGGATTCTCCCCGATGACCCAAAGACCTCCCACCAGGCCCCACCTCCAACACTGGGAATTACATCTCAACATAACATTTGGAAGGGACGCTGGGCGCGGTGGCTCACGCCTGTAATCCCAGCACTTTGGGAGGCCGAGGCGGGCGGATCACAAGATCAGGAGATCGAGACCACAGTGAAACCCCATCTCTACTAAAAATACAAAAAATTAGCTGGGCGTGGTGGCGGGCGCCTGTAGTCCCAGCTACTCGGGAGGCTGAGGCAG
>NW_012101576.1:567252-568423 GCF_000951045.1 Mandrillus leucophaeus
TCGGCCTCCCAAAGTGCTGGGATTACAGGCTTGAGCCACCACGCCCGGCCAAGAGCTTGTGTTTTTAAGTTCTGCCATGTAGTGATGTGGTCCCGACCTTGGTGGCACTCTAGAATCCCCTGGGGAGCTTTTAAAGACTACCATTTTCCCAGCCTCAACCCAGACTAACTGAATCAAAATCTCTGAGGGTTTGGCCTGCACTTGGGTATTTTTTTAAAACCTGTTTAGGTGATTGTCATGGGCAGTCAATACTGAGAACCCTTGTATGACTCTTTGTGTGCAGAACCACTTTCTCTACTCCAATCCCACTCCACTCTGAATCTTCCTCCAGACTGCTGTCTAATTGTTCTTTTAAAGCACCGCTATGATGATGCAACTGTCCTGCTCAAGCACCTCCAATGGTTCCCTTCTGCCTGTACGATAGGGACAAACATCTTCAGTGGAGCAGCCCGACCCTTCTCAGTTTACATGCCCATCTGTGAGCCACTCTTCCCTTACTCTTTTTTTTTTTTTTTTTTTTTTTTTTTTTGAGACAGAGTCTCACTGTCGCCCAGGCTGGAGTGCAGTAGTGCAATCTCGGCTCACTGCAACTTCCACCTCCCAGGTTCAAGCGATTCTCCTGCCTCAGCCTCCAGAGTAGCTGGGATTACAGGTGCACACCACCTAGCCCAACTGATTTTTATATTTTTAGTAGAAACGGGGTTTCACTATGTTGGCCAGACTGGTCTTGAACTTCTGACTTCAAGTGATCCACCTGCCTCGGCCTCCCAAAGTGCTTGGATTACAGGCCTAAGCCAACATATCTGGCCCAGGATTTTGCTATGTTGCCCAGGCTGGTCTCTAAGTCTTGTCCTCAAGCAGTCCTCCCGCCTCTGTCTCCCAAAGTGCTGGGATTACAGGTGTGAACCACCACGCCCAGCCCTTTAACTCCTTTTAAGCTACAATAGTCTCTCCTCTACTTTTCCGCTCAAGTTAATTGTCCTGTAGAATGTCCTGCATTCTGGATCTGCCCTGTGGTATCATTTATAGCCTACTTATTACAATCCTAATACCTCGTCTTGATCTTTTTTTTTTTTTTTTTTGAGACAGAGTCTCATTCTGTTACCCAGGCTGAAGTACAGTGGCAGGATCTTGGCTCACTGCAACCTCCACCTCCCAGGTTCCTGCCTCA
>NW_012101576.1:569933-583489 GCF_000951045.1 Mandrillus leucophaeus
GTAGTCCCAGCTACTCGGGAGGCTGAGGCAGGAGAATGGCGTGAACCCGGGAGGCGGAGCTTGCAGTGAGCCGAGATCGCGCCAGTGCACTCCAGCCTGGGCGACAGAGCGAGACTCCGTCTCAAAAAAAAAAATTTGGAAGGGACATCCAAACTCTGTCACCTGGGTCCTTAGGAAGGCACCATCTTCAGTTTTTAATTATGTCTCCTTCTGGTGTCTGAAGACAGGTCTGCACTTCCATTCCCCCATCTCTCTCACTCACTCTGATCCTAGAGACTTGGGTTGGGAGGGAGCCCAAGACAAAACAAACTCCCTGTCTTCAGCTACCTTCCCTCAGAAGCACTTCTTAAGACAAGAATTGGTGTGGAAGTGATTTTTTTAGGATGTGTTCCCAGGAAAAACCAGTAGGGGTATGGGAAGGTGGAATGAGGAATATGTGGAATCCAGAAAAGGATGTGGAATCCAGAAAAGGATATGGAATCAAGTGAAATCCCACAGAGGGTAACTTGAGCTGAGTCCCACAGGGCAGTGACAGTGTAAGTGAGACCTCAGAGTGGGGTGTCTACTCACTGCACCTGTCAGTCAGTGGGTAAGGCCTTCTCTCTGGATGTGTAAAATCCAGACCCTTCAGCTCTCTGTGCCTTCATGCAAAAGGGATCCTGGCAGCCTGAGATCAGCCCTTTGACATAGAGATGCAGGTGCTGGCTGTTAGAAGTGAAAGCACACATTTCTGCTATGCTGATTCTCAAGGTTTCTTTTTCCAACGAATGTATCAGAACCTCCTACATCACAGTGCTGAGCACTTAGTATCTGTAATAGATAGACGGACAGAGAGAAAGAGAGAGAAGGAAAGAGAGAGAAGCTCCACTAGAGGCCTAAAAGTAACTTTTTACAGTCATAATTTTCTTTTGAATCACTTGAAAAAATAAGAGCACATTATATACATCTCTGGCTAACTCTTCCACTTACTGTACATACTTTGGCATGTGCAAAAGAAAATGAAACCAGTAGCTCCTATATGGTTGACGTAAAGAAAGGAAACACAGGCCAGGTGCATTGGCTCAGGCCTGTAATCCCAGCACTTTGGGAGGCCGAGGTGGGTGGATCACCTGAGGTCAGGAGCTGAAGACCAGCTTGGCCAACATGGTGAAACCCCATCTCTACTAAAACTACAAAAATTAGCCATGTGTGGTGGCGCACGCCTGTAATCCCAGCTATTTGGGAGGGTGAAGCAGGAGAACTGCTTGAACCTGGGAGGTGGAGGTTGCAGTGAGCCGAGATTGCACCACTGCACTCCACTCCAGCCTAGGTGACAAGAGCAAAACTTCATTTCCAAAAAAAAAAAAAAAAAAGGAAACACAGACACTTAGGGAAATCTGCTTCATGAAGTTCCAGGTGACGAAGTTGATTGTTTCACTTTGTTAGTGTCCAGTGTTTGATAAGCCAGGGATGCATGATAATGTTGTACTTCTCACCCTGGGTGTTGGAGGAGGCTCCCTCTCTGGTGTCTGGAATGAATCTTATTTTCTTTCTTCTTCTTCTTCTTTTTTTTTTTTTTTTTTTTTTTTTTAATGGAGTCTTGCTCTGTCACCCAGGCTGGAGTGCAGTGGCACGATCTTGGCTCACTGCAACCTCTGCCTCCCGGGTTCAAGAGGTTCTCCTGCTTCAGGAGAACCCAGGGAGCAGAGAACATAGCTCTGTAATTAACTTGGGAATGCTGCCGAACTTCTTTGTTTTTCTCTTTCCTCAGTTGCTTTGCCTCCCTCCCAAGGTTGATGTAAAGATGATATCAACGGATATAAAAAGACTTTGAGAAACAAGGTGTAATGTATTATTTTAAATAGTTTTTGGATTTTTACAAAGAAATATCAGGTAATGGAGAGGAAAACATTCAAAGAATGAGACTGAGAAGGTTCCCTTGAGTCCTCAATGAAGTCTCAGTCTCAGTGGGAATTCACCATGACCCCAGATCTGGCCTGTGACTGTACATTCATTAACCCCACCATTAACAGCTACTTTGGACCTTCCAGGCAACAGCTGGACTAATCAATAAAGGTCCATGAAGGGTCCGTGGCAGAACTAAGGTCAGGAGAGAAGGCAAAAGGGGAATACAAGATAGAGTGAGGGGGGAAAACAGAGGAAAACGGATGAGAGAGAGAGAGAAGGCAGCGGTCTGAGTGAGGTCTGGGGGAGGTAAATGCATTAAGAAGTAAGGAGTAAAGAACAAAGAGGAAACAGAGGTGACCATGCTGGACAAGGACAGATACCATTAGCAGCTCTTCCTGTGACATTCACAACCTGGGCTTCTATAGTAGAGGCCACATCAGTCACATACTCTTCACAGCCCTGTTCCCAACTCTCAACCTGCCTTTCTAAATTATTTAAGGGGAAAAGAGTTGGGGAGGGTCTCCAAGAAAATCTGACCTTGACCCCCACAGCTCTCCAGCAGGTTTGGGCAGAAGGTGGCTAGGAGAGCCCGGAAGCAGAGCCCTGATCCGGCTGGTAAACAGAGGGCCCTCAGTGAGCATGCCAGCCTGTAAATTGTCCTTTTGTTTTGCAGGCTTTACCGAACACGGTTTTATTTCATGTGACTGTGCTATTTCAAGAGGAGTAAATATTGCCGGCGGTCTGTTTAAAAAGACCAATGACCTGAAATGTTGTGGGTTTTTTTGTCTTTTCTTTTCCATTTGAATTATCTCCAACAGGCAGGCTTGCCCAAGGATCGTGCAGTTTTAACTCACTGGCTTTTGGTTATAACTTTCCCTTTTTGTCTCGTGATATGCTGGACTGGCAAACAAGAGAGCAAAAGATATGAAGATAAAGAGGCGAAGAGCTGACCTAGGCTCCAGGAAAGAAGTGGGAGATGTCCAGGGTGTAACCCGGAAGAGGGTAGGGAGCCATAGGCTCTCTGCTGCCTTCACTGTTTCCGGAGCTGGTGTTTGACCTATAATTATAGTCTCTTTCCTCTGATTTCCTCTGTGAAAATAGCAACATTCAGACTAAGCGCAGGGTAGAAAAAATGCACTGCATAAAGGATCAAGGATTTATAAATACGGTCAAAATTACAGGATTGTTACTCTCGTGGTTTAGTTCTCTGAGAGAAGGTTGGGAAGAGAGCACAGTTCTTCAAACTTGACTCAAGTCCTAAAATACCAAGGTTTGCCTCTTTGGGGGCCAAGTCAGGGAGAGATTCACTGCAATTATTTTTTCACTGGATGTCAAAACATTGTAAAAATGGATGTCCCTGGCCAGGCACAGCCCACTCGCAGGATTTTTATTTTCACTTCTTAAGAATTCTCACTCATCATCTAATTGTTCTCCCACCTCATCAAACTTATTATCTCTAAGGAGTAGCTAGGGGTGAAGGATATCCTGGTCTTAGCCCACTACCTCCCAATCTTCTAAGACCTGCTTTTCCCCTAGACAGTGTGTTCATGTTGGAAACATCATGTTCTTAGATGACCCAGAACCTGGTCACAGCTGGAACACACATTGGCCCTCCCATTGGGATTTCTTAACTTAGAACAAGTGACAGATCAGCTAAGTTCATCTCTGATGATAGAAACTGTCCTATGGAAATATGGCCATGGAAATGGAGACAGCCTGTCTGCAGTAAAAGAGAAATGAAGCAACCACGAGTGAGAAAGAGATGCACAGTAGAGACAAAGGCCAGCACAGTGAAGTCCCTGGTGCTTGTGGTTCCTGAGGCCCAGCTCCATGTTCTCCTGACCTTTTCTTAGTTTGGATACTCAACCTTTCTATGGACTCCATAAGCTAATACATTCCCTCTTTTACTAAACTAGTTCAAGGGGAATTTCTGATGTGTGTAGCCAAAAGTCTTAACTGATGCAATACGGTTAATGCCAAGGATTCTCCGGGAGAGTTGACAAAGTAATATGATCAGTGCAGCATCTCAAAACTGGTTTCACAAAAGGGTTAAGAGCGATGTTTATGGTATGCCGGCTTTGAACAACTATCACTACTCTACTTTTCAGAAAGATAAATGTTTGGAAGAGGAATGAAAATATTCCAAGCAGCATTTATGACCCAACAGCTGAAGAAGAGGAGGGGACATGGAAAAACCCTTGTGGCCTGGCCTCTGCCTTCATGTGGAATCACATATATGATTTCTAGGTAGGAGACTTCTAGCAGGGACTGCAAGAATTATTTTCCCAGCACCCATCACAATGTCGTAACTCTCAACATTGGATCTGCAATCAGTTAAAACCCATGTTTTCCTCTCAGAAGAATAGTGACTGAAGCAGAGTAACTGGTTAGCATGACAACCTTTTCTACTCTTAGAGTTGGTACCTCCACATGAAATGATTCCAAGCCTCTCTATGTGTCAATGAGGCAGATATAACAGCTTGTCATGATGGTGTAGAAAATGCCCTGGACTGGGCCGGGCGTGGTCGCTCACGCCTGTATTCCCAGCACTTTGGGAGGCCAAGGCGGACGGATCACCTGAGGTCAGGAGTTCGAGACCCTCCTGGCTAACACGGTGAAACCCCGTCTCTACTAAAAATATAAAAAATGAGCCAGGCGTGGTGTTACATGCCTGTAGTCCCAGGAGAATCACTTGAACCTAGGAGGCGGAGGTTGCAGTGAGCCGAGATCATGCCACTGCACTCCAGCCTGGGCGACAGAGCGAGAGTCCGTATCGAAACACACACACACACACACACACACTCACTCTCACACACACACAAGGAAAGAAAAGAAAAAGAAAAAGAAAAGGAAAGAAAATGCCCTGGACTGTGTCCTGGGACCCGGATTCCTACCATAGTTTTGCTACCGAGCATTTATAGAACTAGCTAAGCCTCTTGGTCCAGTTTCCTCATCTGCTAAATAAGGAATTGGGCTAAATGATCCCTAAAATCTCTTCCAGCTCTCATATGCCATGGCTCTAAGGTAAATTACTAGCCTAGAATCATTCTCCAGAATGAATACTATTTGCTTTCCACCAAAAACAAAGGGAAAAAAGGGAGAAAGAACAAGAAATTCAGATATTTTGTTTTCTCGTATTTAAGGTGAGATGATTATTTTTATAAAATTGAGATTATTTCTAACATCATTAGATCTTTTCAAAATAACAGGTTTATTACATAAGAAATGTATATTTACTATAGAAAAATATAAATACACATAAGCAAAAAGAACTTAAATAACCTAAAAGCCTTCCTATCAGACACAACCTCTATTAATATGTTGATATATAAATGAAAATGTTTTTCTAGCCACACATATACATTTTTCCTTCTGAAAATAGGATCAGACTATTCATTCTGTTTTTCAAGTTGATCCTGACATTTAGCAACATACTGAAAAAACATCTTTCTATGCTAATAAGTATACTTATATAGCATTGATTTTAACAGTTATATGGTAATCTGTTGTTTAGGTATATCACCTATGGCTGGATAGTTACATTTATTTTTCACTATTAACAATCTTATAAATATACTATGTGCAAACATGTATGTTTTTTAAGGCTTCTGAGTGCACAGCCAGCAGCAATTCAGCATAAGTAGGGAGGAGGAGCTGTCACATCCTTCTTTGTAGATCCATGCACTAGGCAATCTCTTCCTAACAATCAGATGGTTGCAGGGAACCATTTGATTCCCCTATGCCACGTGACTCCCACCATCCTGGTCACAACTGATTGGATTGGCATCCCTTTCTCCCCTAAAAGCAACCATCTGGGAGTGGCCCAATGCCTATGAGGGGGCAGGAGACCCCTTCCCTGAGAGGGATTCCTACCCTGGGTGGTGGGTGGACAAGCTGAGCAGATTCTCCCTCAAGTCACTGAATACAACACACACAAGAGGCCTTTAGTCAGCAAGGGCAGGAGCAGGCAATAGTGGATTCCCCACAACCTCAGAGAGGAAGGAATTCTTTCCAGTGTGATTCTCAGAGCCACCCTCCCTGGCTCCAGCTAGTTTAACCTGGAGGGTGAAGGGATGGCCTCCAGAGCCAGAGAACCCAGCTTTGGATCCTGGTTCCATCACCTCTTAACTAGAGGATCTCTGGCTAGTCCCTTTGCCTCTCTGATCCTGAGTTTCCTCTTCTGAAAACGAGGAGATCAACACCTACTACAAAAGGTCACTGTGAAAACTAAACAAAATAATATATTAAAAAGGCTTTAGAAGAATGCCTGGTATAGAATAGGTAGTATTATGCCTCTGCCAGGAAGGTGTGTTTTACCTAGAACCACAGGAGTTTAAAGAGTGCTATAGGTCACTGATACCTGCAAGGACAAACTGGTGACTTCAGATACCCTGCTATGATTAGTTTACTTTTTAAGTGATTCAATTTCCTGCACCAGCTTGGCAAACTCCTTGAGGGCATGGGCTCTGTCTTCTGTTCCATTCTACCCTCCACTGAGCCTTCGAAGGGTAGAAGCTCCCAGTCTGTGATTGATTCTGCTGATTGGTGAGAGTGTCTTTTCCTTTTTGAGCCAGCACAGCCAGGTTGAACCAGCATAGTGGGCAGCTGGCCCGGCAGCCTAGCTGTCCTCCCTCCATGACAGCCTTCCAGAAGTAACTCTCCCTGGAAGGCAGGCAGAACACAGCAGCCCTCAGCAGCAAGCGGAAGCTTTGTGTTCAAAGCAGAGCCAGCCAAATTCTTGGGACTGGAAGTTGTCACCTATTTCAGTTTGCAGGCTTCAAAAAACATCCCCATCGAAGCTAACCCAGAACCTCCTATAGCATGTGCCAGGGCTGACAAAATGTAGAGGTGCAAGTCTGTTTTAGGGACTCCTGCCTTCAGGAAGGTCTGCTTCCTGAGAAGGCCTGAAAGTCACACGCCCTGGCTTCCCTCTCTGGTATGTCCTGAGGCTAGAACCCCAGACAAATAGGGAATGAAATCATGAAGTCAGTGAAAGTTGTAGGTACTTCTCACCCCTTCCGCCCCCCGAACTTGCCTGCTGGCCTACCTAGGCCACCAAACATGGGCCCTGAAGGCCTAATTGCCCAGCAGGTACCAAGACCTGGCTTCACACAAGCTGGAGAGAGGCTCAGCTAAACAGGACAACTAGAGAGGAAGGAGATCCTGAGTAGCAGCAGCAGCAAGTTTGGAGCTAAAGGTGTCAGAGCACAGGGATTCAAACTTTTTTTTTTTTTTTAACATTCCTCTGTGCTGGGTATTAGACTGGGTGTGTGGCATAATAATATGAAAAGCTAAAACATAGTACACACCATCTGCCGATTACTATGCCAAGCATTTTACACATATTAACTCATTTAATCATTATCAAATCCATTGAAGTAGGTAGTATTATTATCTCTATTTTACAGATAAAGAAACTGAGGCACAGTAATTTGTTTAAGGTCTCACAGCTACTAAATGGCACACCTGGACATGCACATAATTCTACTGTTATGGTTTGAAACTGTCCCCTTCGAAACCCCCCTGTTGAAACTCACTCCCCAATGAAACAGTATCAGGAGGTGGGGCCTTTACGAGATGCTTGAGTCATGAGGGTTCCGCCCTCATGATTGGATTGACTAGTCCATTCCTGGGTTAATGGATAATAGGTTATCATTGTGTGAGTGGGTTAGTTATCACAAGAGTGTGTCTGTTATAACCAAGTTGGTTCTCTCTTATGAGCCCCCTCACCACGTGATGTCCCAAGCTACCTTGGGACTCTGCAGAGAGTCCCCACAACAAGAAGGTCCTGACTAGATGGAGTCCTCTGTCCCTGGACTTCTCAGCCTCCAGAACTGTAAGAAATAAATTCCTTTAAAAAAAAAAAAAGTACCTAGTCTCAGATATTTAGTTATAGCAACAGAAAGTGGACTAAGATACCCACTGGAAAGCTTTTCAGTTAAAGTATAAATATGATCATCTACACATCTATACATTTAATTCTCATAGTAAGTCTATAAGCTAGGTTAATGTGGTCTCATTTTACAGATGAGAAAACTGATGGTCAGAGAGGTTAAATATGTTCAAGTTCCATAAGCAACAAGTGGTGAGTATCATGCCAGGCCTGTGTGGCTCCACCACACCCTGACACAAAGAGAACACCTTGCAAAAGAACAGGAAAACGCTTAGTGGGCTTAGGAAAGGAGGCCACTGCAAAACCACAAAAATTGGGAATATGCTACCCTGCTGGAGGTAGCACCCAGGCACAGCAAAGGGTGGAGGCTCCGGAACCAATCTGATTACTTGCCCCATTGCAACTTTCAAATCACACCAATTAGCCATTTTGGTGAACTGATTTAAATCTGATAGTGGCAGGTTTCTAAATGCCTTTTAGAAAGGTGAACCTGGCAATGCTTAAAAACTGGCTCTAAATGCAGCCATATCTCAAATAGAAAAATCTCCAAGCTTTACACTTTCTGCTCACTTTCTAAGCCATCTAATTTTTGTTTTTTCTTTTCTTCTCTCCTTCCCAGTTAGGATAATTAAGATCTTAGAATCATAGACCTGGAAGGAAGTTTAGAGATGACTTAGTACCCCTCTGCTTGCTTTAAGGCTACTCACAGCAACAGTTACCTCCCTCTGTATGTTTAAACCTTTTCTCCCTGCCAGACGAAGGTTTGCCCTTGTGAATGGGGTTGAGTGATCAGCTAGTGGCAGAGCTATTTTAAGGCACCTGCCTGGAATCCCACAATGAAGGCTGATGCAGAAGCCACCTCCTTAAAGATGGCTTTGTCTACCGACCCCCTACTACCACCACCACCCGCCCAGGTCCTCACTGGGGAAGGCCAGAGGGTCTACTCTGCCTTTTCCAAACCTAAAGGAGCTCTTGGAAGGGTCATCAGGAATACAGAAAGAAATAGGATCTATTAAGGAACTAACATGCAAATAATAACAGATAAGATTGTGTTAACAGACTCTTGTAAGAAGTTTTATATGAGCACCCAAACCAAAAACTACCAGTGCCTTCAGGGATCCAGAAACTTCACCAAGGAGGATGCCCAGGAAAGGAACTGAGGCCCAGGGAAGCTGCAGGCCTGGGAGGCTACATGGTTTCTCCACTGAAGGCAGGCAGCGCTGGTTTTGCAACCTGACTTTCCCCTTGCTAGCGTGGGACTACAACCAGTGACACACCTTGGCATTCCCAGCCTTTATTTTCATTGTGCAGCTGTCTGATTGGGTGGGTCCCTACACTAAAATGGAAAAGATAACGACTACAAAATTGAATTACACCATAGACAGATTCTTTATCACCACCATCAAGCACTCACCGATTACCCAGCTCCTTTTAGATTGAGTGAGTTTGACCAATGGAGTGGAGGCATATACTAAGTTCAGCATCTCTGGGTCCCTCCCCACTGTAGCTAAGTTCCCAGCCATGGTACTGTTGAGGCCCTAAGTTCCCAGGGTGAAGATCTGACTGTGGCACCAACAGGCACATCAGGATAACAATAATCTTAGTCCCACACCAGTTGTTTCTCAACAGAAGCTAACAACTTACATTGATTAAATGTCTGCTAAGCATCAGGCACTCTGAGGAGTGCTATACATACATTGTATATATACAATGAATCAGGTACATTATTATGCCTATTTTTTTTTTTTTTTGAGACAGAATTTTGCTCTTGTTGCCCAGGCTGGCATACAACGGCTCGACCTTGGCTCACTGCAACTTCTGCCTCCCGGGTTCAAGCGATTCTCCTGCCTCAGCCCCCCAAGTAGCTGGGATTACAGGTGCGTGCCACCACATCTGGCTAATTTTTGTATTTTTTGTAGAGACAGGGTTTCACCATGTTGGCCAGGCTAATCTTGAACTCCTGAGTTCAGGTGATCCACCTGCCTCAGCCTCCCAAAGTGCTGAGATTACAGGCGTGAGCCACCACGCCTGGCCTATTATGCCTGTTTCACAGATGAGGAAATTTAAGAGATTAGGTCACTTGCTTAAGGTTCCCTCACTGAACCGTGAACTCCAGGAGACTAAGGACTGCTTTATTTCTGGTGCCTCCCTCACACCCAGAATGGTGCTAGACACAGGGAAGATGTTCAATAAAAAAAATTGCTAAATGGATGAATGAACAAGTACTAAATGCTGAAGTAAAGAGGAATGTGTTCTCCAGAAAGAGAATGAGAAATATAAATGACCAAGCAGAGAGGAAGATATTCTCTAGGCTAACTAGAAGAACTGTAATTACAGCTCTTTTAACCTTCCCTTTCTCCGTGTAGGTTTCCCATTGAGTGTTTTCAATGGGAAATGTCTAACTGCGCTGTGGGTGTACACCACGGCCGGTTGCTATTTTTGGAACACTTGTGAATCCTGGGCCCAGAGTCATGACCAATACTGGTGAGTCATACTCCCCATACAGAGCTCCCTACACACTGGCTGTCAGAAAAAAAAAAAAAAAAGCAAAACAGAAGTTGCCATCTCGTCCTGTGCTCCAGCTGTCTCATTTTACCTTCTGAAATGATGGAGGAAGTTCTGCTGACGATGGGGTCAGGGTAACAGCAGACTTCTGAATAACCCTGCACCCCCAGAAACCTGCAAAGGACACAGGCCTTCTTGGTGGTCTCCTCCTGGATACCTTGCTTTCTCCTGGAAGAGCCCTCCCTTCCACCCCGGATATCACTGTGAACCTGTAAGTGGCAGTACCTTCTTTCTGGTAGGCAATGTCTACTGTGCCATCCTAGGCAGGTATAATACATAAAATAACCTGTCACCTGGGACCATTAGCCTCTTTAACAAAGGACAAATTTCATTCCATACTGGAGAGAAAGTGTCCTGGAGAGAGGAAACATGTTGACTTAAAGTCACACAAAGGTGCAAAAACCTGACGGTAGTCCTTTTTGGGGCAGAAAAAAAGCAGAGAGTTGAGGAGGATAGAACTCTCAATCACAGACTTGGGTACTTGTGGACTCTCATTCAGGTTGGGGGTTATTAATTTTTTTTTTTTTTTTTTTGAGACAGAGTCTCACTCTGTCCCCCAGGCTGCAGTGCAGTGGCGTGATCTCGGCTCACTGCAACCTCTGCCTCCCGGGTTCACACCATTCTCCTGCCTCAGCCTCCCAAGTAGCTGAGACTACAGGTGCCTGCCACCATGCCTGCCTGGCTAATATTTTTGTATTTTTTAGTAGAGACGGGGTTTCACCGTGTTAACCAGGATGGTCTCGATCTCCTGACCTCGTGATCTGCCTGCCTCGGTCTCCCAAAGTGCTGGGATTACAGGCGTCAGCCACCGTGCCAGGCCCAGTTGGGGGTTATTCAGACTCCTTTGCTTAGCTATGGTAGATGGCTAAGTTTTTGCTTCCAAGTTCTGACCATGAGACATGTAGAGCCAGGGAGGAAAGAGAAAACCCAAACCAGGTCACTGTTACCTGTGAATAAACACCTTGCTCGAGTTCTGAGAAGAGGAGTTATAATACTAAATGTTAAGTGGAGGTTTTCACTCCTCTTCAGATTTTGACTTTCATAACTCTGCCGTCCCTTTACTATAGAGAACTGAGAAAGAATAGTATTTGGGCATGTGAGGAGATTCCAGCTGCATAAGCAGATCATGAATGTTCCCAGTGCCAAGTCCTCAGCGAAGAGTGCCCCAGGAGTTTCATTCCTACTGACCAACCTGGGTAACGCAGGCATAAGAACAGAGAGAGAGGTGGTGCTTTTAAAAATAGATCTGACTTAGTAGTCTTTAAATAACTAAGGATTATGATATGGGAGAGGGCTACTTTGCATCTCTATCTCTGCTAAGAGGAGAACTTGACAAAATGGGCATGAAACTAAAGGGATTTGGGCTTGCTAAGTATAATGACTTCTAAAAGGTAAGAAAGCTGCTGAAGAAGAGTATTTGCTTCTCTGTAGCAGGATGGACTCTTACTTGACTGTGATGGTCACTGAAATGTAGCCTACCTTGACATAGAGTAAATTCTTGCTATTCAAAGTGTGGTCCCCAGATCAGCAGCAGCAGCATCACCTGGGAACTTGTTAAAGATGCTGAGGCCCCACCCTGACCTCCTGAATAAGAATCTCCTCTCAGCCGGGAGCGGTGGTTCACACCTGTAATCCCAGCACTTTGGGAGGCCGAGTTGGGCAGATCACGAGGTCAGGAGATTGAGACCATCCTGGCTAACATGGTGAAACCCTGTCTCTACTAAAAAATACAAAAAAATTAGCCAGACTTGGTGGCGGGTGCCTGTAGTCCCAGCTACTTGGGAGGCTGAGACAGGAGAATGGCGTGAACCCGGAAGGTGGAGCTTGCAGTGAGCCGAGATCGTGTCACTGCACTCCAGCCTGGGCGACAGAGTGAGACTCCGTCTCAAAAAAAACAAAACAAAACAAAACAAAAAAAAACTCCTTTCTAACAAAGTTCCCAGGTAAAATGCCTGAACCTTATGAACTGAGAAGCACTGGGCTAAATGATCTTTGCAGATTCCTCCTGTGATGGTTAATACTGAGTTTCAACTTAATTGGATTGAAGGATGCAAAGTATTGTTCCTGGGTGTGTCTGTGAGGGTGCTGCCAAAGGAGATTAATATTTGAGTTAGTGGGCGGGGAAAGTCAGACCTACCCTCAATCTGGGTGGGCACAGTCTAATCAACTGCCAGTGTGGCCAGAATAAAAGCAGGCAGAAGAATGTGAAAAGACTAGACTGGTTTAGCCTCCCAGCCTACATCTTCCTCCCATGCTGGTTGCTTCCTGCCGTCGAATATCAGACTCCAAGTTCTTCAGCTTTGGGGCTCGAACTGGCTTCCTTACTCCTATTATGGGACTCATCTTGTGACTGTGTGAGTCAATCCTCTTAATAAACTACCCTTTATATATAAATCCATCCTATTAGTTCTGTCCCTCTAGAAAACCCTGACTAATACACCTCCTATTTGAGGATTTCATGAGCTGCCAGTAGTTGAGAAGTGGTGCAGCCCCTCTGGGGAGGGAGGCCTGGCTGCTAAGGAAGTGGGAGGCACACTGGTATTCTCCTCCCAAGCCACAGCTCTCCACATGCCTGTTGTACAGGGGAGAAAGTACACCTTCCTCCTCAGCCTCAAGGGTACCATAGCTTCGGGTCCTCTGAACACACGAGACCCCCTGTAGCAAATACCTGGGAGCCCAGACAGCTTGTAGAGATGATCTGTGCCTCCCTCAGACCCACGGAAGACTCCCAGAGCAAGGAGGGAGGTAGGCAGTCCAGTGGTCTCTGCAGATCCCAGCTCTCCTCTCACTTGTAAAAGCTATCTTCTTGCCTCCCTGGGGGCCACAGGTGACAGGGAGTGCCCAATTTCTCATCTATTGAAGAATCATAAACCAACTAATATATTTTTTCCAGAAGGTTTTTTAAAAGTCATTTTTATGTAAATTGTTCATAAATACCAATGAGAAAAAGAACACCCAAAACTAATATAGAGAGTGAAGGGTCTCAAGACACAGTCAACAACCCTTTTGACTAAGAGGATCTAGTTCACAGACACACACACAGAGAGTGTGATCACCCTGCTGCTGATATTAACTACTGCCTTAGTCAGCTCAGGCTGCTGTAACACAATACCATAGACTGGGTGGCTCAAACAACAGATATCAATTATCTTACAGTTCTGGAGGTGTCTTATAGTCCAAGATCAAAGTACCAGCAGATGTGATCCTTGGT
>NW_012101576.1:583539-588392 GCF_000951045.1 Mandrillus leucophaeus
AAAAAAAAACTCCTTTCTAACAAAGTTCCCAGGTAAAATGCCTGAACCTTATGAACTGAGAAGCACTGGGCTAAATGATCTTTGCAGATTCCTCCTGTGATGGTTAATACTGAGTTTCAACTTAATTGGATTGAAGGATGCAAAGTATTGTTCCTGGGTGTGTCTGTGAGGGTGCTGCCAAAGGAGATTAATATTTGAGTTAGTGGGCGGGGAAAGTCAGACCTACCCTCAATCTGGGTGGGCACAGTCTAATCAACTGCCAGTGTGGCCAGAATAAAAGCAGGCAGAAGAATGTGAAAAGACTAGACTGGTTTAGCCTCCCAGCCTACATCTTCCTCCCATGCTGGTTGCTTCCTGCCGTCGAATATCAGACTCCAAGTTCTTCAGCTTTGGGGCTCGAACTGGCTTCCTTACTCCTATTATGGGACTCATCTTGTGACTGTGTGAGTCAATCCTCTTAATAAACTACCCTTTATATATAAATCCATCCTATTAGTTCTGTCCCTCTAGAAAACCCTGACTAATACACCTCCTATTTGAGGATTTCATGAGCTGCCAGTAGTTGAGAAGTGGTGCAGCCCCTCTGGGGAGGGAGGCCTGGCTGCTAAGGAAGTGGGAGGCACACTGGTATTCTCCTCCCAAGCCACAGCTCTCCACATGCCTGTTGTACAGGGGAGAAAGTACACCTTCCTCCTCAGCCTCAAGGGTACCATAGCTTCGGGTCCTCTGAACACACGAGACCCCCTGTAGCAAATACCTGGGAGCCCAGACAGCTTGTAGAGATGATCTGTGCCTCCCTCAGACCCACGGAAGACTCCCAGAGCAAGGAGGGAGGTAGGCAGTCCAGTGGTCTCTGCAGATCCCAGCTCTCCTCTCACTTGTAAAAGCTATCTTCTTGCCTCCCTGGGGGCCACAGGTGACAGGGAGTGCCCAATTTCTCATCTATTGAAGAATCATAAACCAACTAATATATTTTTTCCAGAAGGTTTTTTAAAAGTCATTTTTATGTAAATTGTTCATAAATACCAATGAGAAAAAGAACACCCAAAACTAATATAAAGAGTGAAGGGTCTCAAGACACAGTCAACAACCCTTTTGACTAAGAGGATCTAGTTCACAGACACACACACAGAGAGTGTGATCACCCTGCTGCTGATATTAACTACTGCCTTAGTCAGCTCAGGCTGCTGTAACACAATACCATAGACTGGGTGGCTCAAACAACAGATATCAATTATCTTACAGTTCTGGAGGTGTCTTATAGTCCAAGATCAAAGTACCAGCAGATGTGATCCTTGGTAAGGGCTCTCTTCCTGGCTTGCAGATGGCTGCCTTCTTGCTATGTCCTCACATGGACTTTCCTCGGTGTATACCCATGGAGAGAGAGAAAGAAAGAAATCTCTAGTCTGTCTCTCTTCCTGTTCTTATAAGGGCACTCATCCAATCATGGGGCTCTGCTCTCAGGACCTCATCTATTAATAGTACCACCAGGTTGGGGATTAGGTCTTGAACTTACGAATTTTGGAGGGACACAAACATTCATTCCATAACAACTACCAAAGTAGTAGACTTCAGAGCAATTATTTTCTAATCCATATTTTTCCCCTTAAATCATATGTTCCTGGCTAATACTGAGTGTCCTAAGACTACATGTTAGAGAAATAGAAAATTTTAGATTATCCATCTTCATAATAACTAGTAGTGCTGTAGAAATGCAGTTTGTCAGTCTCTAGGGTCTCTCTATTCTACCGTTTCAGGTAGGCTGTGGTCCTATGGTCAAGTCAAAGAGAAGCTGCACTGAGTATTTATCCACAGTAAGAACAGCAGTTGAGATCAGGGGCTCTAGAGCTAGAATGATCTGGGTTCAAATGTGATTCTATGACTCCCTACCTGTGACCTTTCTAAACTTTGATTTCCCCATCTATAAAATGGAGGGAATGATAATATCATTTATCATTATATATCACTATGTAGTTGTGAGGATTGAGTAATACATGAAAAGCCCTGCCACAGGGTAGAGACTAAATACACAGTGGCTATTACCATTGTTGCAGTTGGTATCATCGGATGTGATACTTATGTTTTTCTAGCTCATATGTGCTTTTCTACTATCACGCCGAGATCTCCAAAGAGCAGGGATTAAGCTTCCCTCAACAGAATTCTTCTTGTCTTCTTGAGGTTATAAAAGGTCTCCTGCTTCAAGTAACTCAGGGAGCTCCCAATGTAAGGCTCTGCCCTTGTGGGGCATAAGAACTGTTGTGGTCACTTGCCTGTCTACTGGCCCAAAAACTCCTCCAGAGTCCTGGGCATAGCACAAGTTAGGCCTTCTTTTTAGGAAGCCAAGAGTCCTCCTCCACCTCCCCAAGCCTCTTTGCCCCACTCTAGTGAGCAGTGATCTTCACTCACACCTTGACTACCCACTGCCCATTTCCCCTTACATGACGCTTCACCCCTGAGCACATATATGTCATGTACTGGCCTTCAAGAGTGATCTTTCATTTCAGCTTTCATTTCTTCCAGGATTCCCCAGGATCAACCATCTGAGCAGATACCTTAGAATGTCCCCAGATTTCAGAGGTAAGTCACTAGTACTTTCCCAGAGTAGTAGACATCATTTCTGCCCTGCCCCTGTGGTCCTAACCATATCCAGTGACATCAAAATCTGGTGTCATATCTCATGGAAGACCCACACCCCCAAAGCCCTTCATCCTATTATACTGGATCCCTTTATCCAGTGCTCATAAACCACGTGAATGGCCTGGCCTGCTTGGTAAAGGCCTTGAGCCCAACTCCTCTTTCAGCCACTCCCAATCAATCTGCCAATCATCTTTTCCAGGAAGCTTCCTGCCTTCTCTTCCAAGCCAAGCTGGATTAGGGACCCCTACATTGAGCTCACCCTGTACTTATCTCTGTTGTTAACCACAGTACTGGAATGATCTGTGTCTCCATCTGCCTCCCACACTAAACTGAGTTCCAGGAGGGCTGGGGCCATGTGTTATTCATCTCTGCATCTCCGGCATTTAGACTGTGCCTAATATATAGTAAGCATGCAGTACATGTTGAAAGAAATAAATAAAGGTGGGAGGAGGAAGGGAGGAGGGAAAAAGAACGATAGAAAGCAAGGAAGAAAAAAAGAAGAGGCCGGGTGTGGTGGTTTACGCCTGTAATCCCAGCACTTTAGGAGGCTGAGACGGGCGGATCACAAGGTCAGGAGATCAAGACCATCTTGGCTAACGCAGTGAAACCCCGTCTCTACTAAAAATACAAAAAAAAATAGCCGGGCGTGGTGGCGGGCGCCTGTAGTCCCAGCCAGTCGGGAGGCTGAGGCAGGAGAATGGCGTGAACCCGGAAGGTAGAGCTTGCAGCGAGCTGAGATTGCACCACTGCACTCCAGCCTGGGCGACACAGCAAGACTCCATCTCAAAAAAAAAAAAGAAGAAGAAGAAAAAGAAGAAAGGAAAAAGGAGGAAGGAAGAATAAGGAAAGAATCAAAGTCATAGGAAGAAGGAAATAATGAGAATAGGCTGGATCGAATTCTGTAGAATAATTCCCAATGGCCTTGAACAGTGAAGCTAAAGCCCATCCTCCTCTATATTTAATCTTCCAACATCTCCTTCTCTGTTATTAATATAAAAACAGAGTAAGTTTATATGGGCCCATTAAAATCATTGGCCAAATAATCATGATGGTACCTGGAGCCCTAGGTCATCAGAAACCCCTATAAAGTCCTATGTACTGACAGCAGGACATAAAACTATCATCAAACACAAACACTGAACCTTTTCCTGGTCACAAATACATGCTCCACTCAGCGGCCAAGGTCAGTCACTTCTTGTGTACATGAACCCTCCCTGGTCCGCCCCTGCTAACAAACATTTCCACACACATCCAAGGAGAATGGGAGAGGGACCAAAAAGCTCTTAGGAATTCAGTGACATAATCACCTTACAGGTATCACCACAAATGGAGAGGGGCAGGAACCCAGAAAGGCAAAAGGCAAAACAGAACAGCCGGATAATCAAGAAAATATTCACATGTGTACACACACACACCTACTCAAAAGTTTAACTTCCCTAATAATGTTTTGCTCCGATTAATAATTAAATGGCCTGTGTACTTTGAATAGACGCCAACTACTTCTCAGCACAGAGAAGTGGTAGAGTGGTAGGACAGCCTGGAATGAAAATAAGCCAGTCCACCACATAGATAATCAAGAGCTTCTTGCATTCATTCCCTATATCTGCTCAAAATTTTTAACTCAAATTTTGTGTAAGTCAAAATTTTAGAGATTAGAGATGAGATGTGGAGAAAGTTCACTTTACCAACTTTGGTCTATTCCAGCCAATTCAGTCATTGTTCTCTCCACACAGAATAGAAGCAATAGTTTGACCCTTAAACCTGAGCTGAACTCTGTTGGTTGTGTTTGGAGGACAGCTCCCCTTGGCTTTGTAGGCTAACCCCCATGTGTCCACTCTCTCCCTTCAGCAGATGCTCCCTTATGGATACCACTCCGTCCCTCTGAACACAGTATATATTCCTCATGATACATTGTGGTCAGGAATTTAATTACTGATCATAAATTATGTGGGAATTACCTTCCAAGGAATTGGGAAAATGAGTGTGATTGTAGGAAAAGATAATCTATTATAGATTACTTTTAAAATAATGTCAAATGTTAATCTTGTATATGGGAAGAGAGGAAAAGACTAAGTTAAAGTTAGCAGAAGGTCTGAGGGATCCCAACTAGTGCTCAGGTAAGGAGGGTGGGAAAGAGGGAAAGGAGAATGTGAAGGAAGAAGGCCTATTTGGACAAAAGGCACATCCCACATGGAATCATCTTCCCCAAATCAAAG
>NW_012101576.1:592557-594670 GCF_000951045.1 Mandrillus leucophaeus
ACTCCAGCCTGGGCGACAGAGCGAGATTCTGTCTCAAAAAAAAAAAAAAAGAAAAAAAAAGTCTGAATAAAAAATTATCTCCACTTGCTAGCCTGTTGTAATAAGGCCTTTAGTAGAATAAAGTCTTCTGTGTGTCAATTAGCTAATAAATAATCATAACTAACATTTGTCATGTGCCAGGCAATGCTGAGAGCTAGCGTGCAATAACGGCAGTATGAGCTTTGCTTTACAGAGAGGGAAACTGAGGCTTGGCAAGGTTAAGTTCTTATCCCAAGACACACAGATAGTAACTGTCAGGGCCAGATCCCAGCCTGGCTTTGATCTGGTTTTAAACTACCCACTCTTAACTGCCAGCTTCTACTGACAACCTTCTAGGAAAAACGCTGACATGCAATGTCTGGGTGAAGTAATGGTAACAGGAATCATTGCCATGAAGGGCAGTCTGTCAACTTGTGCGTGCAAACAACCATTCTAAGAGCCTTTCTTGCTTTGATAGGGAGAAAAAAGGCTTCGGGTGCTGCCAGAAGAGAAGAGGCCATCAGTGAGTGAGGAAAAGGCATGGAAAGAGGAAGTGGGGAAGGGAAACGGCCTCACCTTATAGACCCGCAGTTCTGTGGGGCAAATTAAAGCTGTAAAGCAGGTATTTTTGACTGGAGCAGCAGACAAATGTTTCTGTTTAGTAGAAAAGTTACTGCAATCAATGCTGTTCCACATCACTAATGAAGGCTGAAAAAAGTCACAGCTGAAAGGTATAAAGGTGCTTTCTTCCAGAGGGCTGCTTAAGCAAGGTCTCATTGTGCCTGAAGTCTGTATTGCTTACTGGCCATTCGGGACGTGCAGTGCGATTTAAGAGAGTGATGCTGGACTGCACTGAGCCAGCTATACCCTCTTACTCAGTCCCCTGTAGAACAGGGCCAGAGAGAGTGGAGGGCAGGGTGTGCCCAGCCAATTGGCCTCTATAGGAATTTCAACCATGACCTCGACCTTATTTGCTCTCTGCTCCAGTCTCTTGACTAACCATGCCTGTGCATGGCAGAGCCTAAGTTCCACAGCCAGCCTGGCAGGGCCACCATGTAACAGTCCAGGGTCAAGTTGCATTTTGCTTTTGGTGTATAAAATGCAAGAACTGGAGAAATCATGTAAAAAGTCAGGAGGAGGTAAGCATTCCAAGCACCAGCCTCCCTGGAATTCGGCATTAGAACAAAAGCCACTTCCTTCAGTGCCCTTTTCTTACAGAGTAGTTTTTCCTGTGAGGAGAGAGTTACCGCATAACACCTCGGTTAGTGGGATGTTCTGAGTTGTCGGGATTAACCATCGAGGCAGTGGGGTGAAGGGTCCCATTATGCAGAATGTGGGGACTGCCCCTGAGATGTTTTTGTTTTTAAAACAAACACAATTGTGCCAGCTGATCTCAGAACACGTTTCTAGAAAATTCACAGCCTGTGACATCACAGACCTTCCTTTCAGCCTCGGACCAGCAGCAACACACTCTGAAGTAGGTCTCAGAAGACAAAAAGCTGAAATCAACTCATGCTTCCTGCTACACAGAATCCACTGAGAAGAAAAGGAAATTTTACCCAAACTTCAGAAAGCTACAGAAATGACACCCATTTTCACAATCCCAGAAGGAAAGTTGCATCTGAGGGGAATAAAAACAGAGCAATGGAAGAGTATTTGTTAAAATAAATGGCTTTCACAGGGCATTTTCTCTAAAAGTCTCCCTCGCCTCAAAGAGTACTCCTGTCTGCAGTCCCTCTTGCGAGTCACACAGCTGTGGGCTTCCTGGGGGCTGCTGCCATCTCCTTGCCTAAAAGCCTCAGTGCTCCCACCCCCAGCCAATCCACCTGCCCCACAGCTGGTCTCCCTTTCTCTGGCTTCTTGGAGCAATAAGACCCCCTTCTCCCAGTGAGGCATCTTTCTGAAAGGTAAGCATGAACCCACTCCTCTCCTGCTCAAAAATAGTGGCCGGCTCTCGATCTCCCAAAAGATAGAAATGCACACTTTGGTCTGGTGTGGCGGTTCATGGTTCATGCCTGTAATCCCAGCACTTTGGGAGGCCAAGGCAGGCAGATCACCTGAAGTCAGGAGTTGAAGACCAGCCTGACCAACATGG
>NW_012101576.1:597375-599049 GCF_000951045.1 Mandrillus leucophaeus
AAGAGAGGAAAAGACTAAGTTAAAGTTAGCAGAAGGTCTGAGGGATCCCAACTAGTGCTCAGGTAAGGAGGGTGGGAAAGAGGGAAAGGAGAATGTGAAGGAAGAAGGCCTATTTGGACAAAAGGCACATCCCACATGGAATCATCTTCCCCAAATCAAAGGAGGGTGGGTGCTTCCCAGGAGGGCACAGTGTGACTCTCCAAGCACCCACTGGGCATGGAAGAAGGTGCCTGCCAGTGCCTGCCTCTTTCCCATTCTCCTTTTTCTTCCTTCTTCCCCTCGCCTCCTTTCCTTCCATCCACTTTCTTTAACTTTTTGAGATGGAGTCTTGCTCTGTCACCCAAGCTGGAGTGCAGTGGCACAATCTTGGCTCACTGCAAGCTCTGCCTCCCATGTTCAAGCGATTCTCCTGCCTCAGCCTCCCGAGTAGCTGGAATCACAGGTGCATGCTACCATACGCGGCTAATTTTTGTATTTTTAGTAGAGATCACCATGTTGGTCAGGCTGGTCTCGAACTCCTGACCTTGTGATCTGCCTGCCTTGGCCTCCCAAAGTGCTGGGATTACAGGCATGAGCCACCGTGCCCGGCCCCTTCCATCCACTTTTATTGACCACCTGTGTGTTAGGTGCTGTGAAAGTGGTGGGAATATAAAAATAACAGAAGAGTCTCTAATGTCCAGTCATTAAGCAGTAAAGCTAGTAACCAACAAGTTCAGCAAAGCAAACTATGCAACCATATCACAGAGCCTGTGTTAATAAATGTGGCCCAGTGTGCCTCAGTGGAGGCAGCAGCCATTTCCACCTGGCAGCCAATAGCTGATTTCAGTAACAATGTTGTTCTCAAAATTTCCCCACACCTACTGCTCTAGAATAAAATAAAATAGAGACATCACAACCAAATGCAAAGTAAGAATTTTGATTGGATCTTGTTTTAAAAAAACATCCAAAGTGCATTGACTTTGGAGACTCACAAGGGGGAGGATGAGAGAGGGGTATGGGATAAAAACTACATATTGGGTACAATGTATACTACTTGGGTGATGGGTGTATGAAAATCTCAGACGTCACCACTATATAATTCATCCACGTAACCCAAAACCATTTGTACCCCAAAAGCTACTGAAATTTTTAAACACACACACACACACACACACACACACACACACTTCTGTTAGAAGACATATTGGGAAACATTTTGGAAAATTTTATATGATTCGGGAATTGGGAACCAGGGGATATTAGGTAATTATCATTAATTTTCTTAAGTGTAATAAAGGTTACTGTGAGTACATCAAAGGATGTTCTTATTTTCAAGAGATGTGTGTTGAAGTATTTAGGGATGATGTCTGTATCTTACATGAAAATAGTTTAGTAAAAAACATATATTTGGTAACATGTATATAACTGTAGAATCTAGATGAGGGATTTCAGTGTCAACTGTACTATTATTTCAACTTTTCTATACATTTGAAATTTTTTATAATAAAAAATTTGAGGCCGGGCACAGTGGCTCACACCTATAATCCCAGCACTTTGGGAGGCCGAGGCAGGCATATCATGAGGTCAGGAAATCGAGACCATCCTGGCTAATATAGTGAAACCCCGTCTCTACTAAAAATACAAAAAATTAGCCGGGTGTGGTGGCGGGCGCCTGTAGTCCCAGCTACTCGGGAG
>NW_012101576.1:602041-604958 GCF_000951045.1 Mandrillus leucophaeus
GCCACCATGTAACAGTCCAGGGTCAAGTTGCATTTTGCTTTTGGTGTATAAAATGCAAGAACTGGAGAAATCATGTAAAAAGTCAGGAGGAGGTAAGCATTCCAAGCACCAGCCTCCCTGGAATTCGGCATTAGAACAAAAGCCACTTCCTTCAGTGCCCTTTTCTTACAGAGTAGTTTTTCCTGTGAGGAGAGAGTTACCGCATAACACCTCGGTTAGTGGGATGTTCTGAGTTGTCGGGATTAACCATCGAGGCAGTGGGGTGAAGGGTCCCATTATGCAGAATGTGGGGACTGCCCCTGAGATGTTTTTGTTTTTAAAACAAACACAATTGTGCCAGCTGATCTCAGAACACGTTTCTAGAAAATTCACAGCCTGTGACATCACAGACCTTCCTTTCAGCCTCGGACCAGCAGCAACACACTCTGAAGTAGGTCTCAGAAGACAAAAAGCTGAAATCAACTCATGCTTCCTGCTACACAGAATCCACTGAGAGGAAAAGGAAATTTTACCCAAACTTCAGAAAGCTACAGAAATGACACCCATTTTCACAATCCCAGAAGGAAAGTTGCATCTGAGGGGAATAAAAACAGAGCAATGGAAGAGCATTTGTTAAAATAAATGGCTTTCACAGGGCATTTTCTCTAAAAGTCTCCCTCGCCTCAAAGAGTACTCCTGTCTGCAGTCCCTCTTGCGAGTCACACAGCTGTGGGCTTCCTGGGGGCTGCTGCCATCTCCTTGCCTAAAAGCCTCAGTGCTCCCACCCCCAGCCAATCCACCTGCCCCACAGCTGGTCTCCCTTTCTCTGGCTTCTTGGAGCAATAAGACCCCCTTCTCCCAGTGAGGCATCTTTCTGAAAGGTAAGCATGAACCCACTCCTCTCCTGCTCAAAAATAGTGGCCGGCTCTCGATCTCCCAAAAGATAGAAATGCACACTTTGGTCTGGTGTGGCGGTTCATGGTTCATGCCTGTAATCCCAGCACTTTGGGAGGCCAAGGCAGGCAGATCACCTGAAGTCAGGAGTTGAAGACCAGCCTGACCAACATGGTGAAACCCTGTCCTTACTAAAAGTACAAAAATTAGCCGGGCATGGTGGCATACACCTGTAATCCCAGCTATTTGGGAGGCTGAGGCAGGAGAATTGCTTGGACCCAGGAGGCAGAGGTTGCGTGAGTTGAGAACGTGCCATTACACTCCAGCCTGGGTGACAGAGCAAGACTCTGTCTCAAAAAAAAAAAAAAAAAAAAAAAAGAAAAAAAAAAAAGAAAAAGAAATGCATACTTTATTTGGTACCTGGGCCCTCATGACCTTTCTCCTGCCCACTTTTCCCAGACTGTCTGCTACCACATGGTATGTACAGCCTTTCTCCCAGTCACATGGACTCCTCTGAATGCTTGCCTGTCTTTCCTGTGTGGCATCTGCCTGTGCCTTTCTACTCACTGTCCACATGTCTAAAATGCTCTTCCTCCAAACCCACAGAGAAAACGTAACCCAAATGCCACCTCCTCGGTGGAGCCCCTCTGGAAGTTTCTTTCTCTCTCTGTCTCTCTCTCTCTCTCTCTCTCCACATACACCCTGCTCACCTTCCCAGCCACACAGGTATCACTCCTCTTTTCAGGGCTCTGCTCTGTTCTCTGTTCACAGATCTGCCACCCACACTAGTCTGTGAGCACTCCTTTGGGGACAGAGCCCATGAAGTGCTCATCTTTGTGTTCCCAGTTCTTAGCCCAGTGCCTGGCACCTAGTAGGTGCTTCATAATCTAAGTCCCCCAACCAGCAAGGCCAAATTCTGCTATTTCCAAGTCATCCTCAACACTCCATAGGAAAGAGTTCTGCTACCACAGAACAATGTATTCTATATTGCCTATAAATTGTTACATTTCTCTCTTCCTGGAGAGAGATACACACACACACACACACACACACACACACACACACGTATATATAGATATATAGGCGCCTGGCCTATACAACCTAAATCTTATAGAAACTCTTGGCTTCTGTGTGAGGGACAAATGGAGTCAGTCTTTAGGCTAACATTTTTTCTATAAACTAAGATTTTAAAACAATTGATGTTGATATCTTAAAGGGTCAGTCAACAAATTAATCAACATTATCTCCTAAACAACAGCAAAGGGCCAATGGAAGGGTGGGAGAGAATAAAAAATGTGACTTCCCTAAAGTATATTATAGTTTAGCAGGACAAAATTTTTTTAATTTGATAATTTAAAAATTTTTTTAGAGACAGGGTTTTGTTCTGTCACCCAGGCTGGAGTGCAGTGGCACCATCACGGTTCACTACAGCCTCAAGCTCCTGGACTCAACACAATCCTCCCACCTTAGCCTCCCACCTTAGCTTCCCAAGTATCTGAGACTCCAGGGCACTGCAACTGCACCCAGCTAATTTTTAAGAATTTTTTTGTAGAGGCAGGTGTCGCTATGTTACCCAAGTGGGTCTCGAACTCCTGGGCTTAAGTGGTCCTCCTGCCTTGGCCTCCCAAAGTGTTAGGAATACAGGCAAGAGCCACTGTGCCCTGCCTGCATCCTAGAATATACTATATACACACACACACACACACACACACACACATTGCACTCCAGCCCAGGTGACAGTGTGAAACTCCATCTCAAACAACAACAAAAAAGATTTAGGTTGTATATTCAGAAGTTGCAGGAATGTTGTGGCCTAATAGGATAAAAAGTCCTGGCACTGTGCCCTGGTCTCCTTCCCCATTGTCTGTCCTCTTGTTCGACCTCTTTTCAGGCTGGGCTCTGCTCTCCCTTCCCAGGGCCAAAGGATTCAGAGGCAACCCAAGATTTACACATCGAATTCCTCGCCAATTTTCTTGCCATCACCCTTGTGGGGTCTGGCTCTCTGCTGTTGCAGCAATTTATTTATTTATTTATATATTTATTT
>NW_012101576.1:606188-607160 GCF_000951045.1 Mandrillus leucophaeus
ATGGCCTCAGGGTTGATGTCAGCCAAAGGAAAGCAGCTGGTGTCTTTATCCATGACCCTCCTTCCATCTCCATGACCCTGCATTATCCTCCCATGGCCATCCTGCCACAAACTCCCCCTCAAAGGCCTTAGCAGAGGGCCAAGAATTTGTTAGTTGAGGGGAAAAAAAACTTGTTTCAATGTCAAACTGACATTCCTAAGGGCTCCTGCAGCCTCCCCTACCGGAATCCTTCAGATCCTGGGCTTGAGTGTTGGTGAGATGGGAATCTAATCTGTGCAGCTGTGCAGTCAAGGAGTGGCCAGGTGTTCAGGACATGAGGACAGGGTCAGAGACTAGTTACTGGAGAGACGGACACACACGGGCCCAGGCCAGCCTGAGAAGGCCATTAAAAGTCCTGGTGTTGTGCCCCAGCCACCTTCCCCATTGTCTTTCTTAACAACTACATGATCACTGTTAACCAATGGTGGCCCAAACTTAATTCAAGATCCTGAGAACCCCTTCAAAGAAGGGGAGGAGCCAAGCAGGTAACAGCATCTCAGGGGTTTCAACAGCAGGGATTAGAAGTCAGACTGGGAGTGTCTGAGTTTTGGGGCAGGAAATAAAATACTGAATCTTAGATGGAAAATGCTGAATTATCAGGCAGGTGTTTGGTCAGAGCAGAATATCATAAAGCAGACTGGGAACAAGGACTCAGGATACTGAAGTCAAACCATGCTTACGAGCTGCAGAACTACCTTGTTAATGGGCTACAGGCTGAGAGTATCTCCTTCCTCCTACCTGGAACCAGGTCTGCTCCTAGACCTGGAGGCACAACTGACTTTGCAGGTGGACCCCTCCCTATGCTAGAGGTCAGCACCTTAAGGATCAGAACCACGCCTGGCTCACTCTCCACTCAGTGAGTGCCTGATACATGGTAGGCACTTGATGAACACTTACTGAGTGAATGACCATTGTGTATGTTTTTGGGAAGCT
>NW_012101576.1:607800-609830 GCF_000951045.1 Mandrillus leucophaeus
GGTTTCACCGTGTTAGCCAGGATGGTCTTGATCTCCTGACCTCGTGATCCACCCACCTCAGCCTCCCAAAGTGCTGGGATTACAGGCGTGAGCCACTGCGCCCAGCCTGAGGTAGGTGTCTTTATTAACCCCGTTTAATAGATGAGAAAACAGGCACAGAGAGGACAAGTAACTGGCCAAGGTTACACAGTGATGGAGCCTGACTATGACCCCAGGCATTCTGGCTCTAGAGCCTATACTCACAGAGACAAGCATAAAGGCCAGAGGGTCCAAACCCACCACTATCCATGGTTTAGAATTGAATTATGCAACGTGGATCTCTATGACCCTCTAAAAGCCATTCACCATCCCTAGACATCCTGACAAGTCTGAGATGCTTGCAGTGACTCCACAAGATATGGAAACAATTTCCACTGCCTTTGCTTGTCTCTGAAATGCAAACAAGACACGCATTGGTAGAGCATGACCTTGTAGGACAACTCCCTGGGGCCTCCTAGACTCGGCCACCCATTGCACAGGGCCAGTTTCACAAAGGCAGGCATGTAACCTGTGGAGTCACACAGGTCTCTGTGCTTTGAAGGGCCTTCTGCTTCGTTTGATGCACTGCTATTGCCATCTTGAAATTCCCAATAATTTTTGAACAAGGGCTCTGAGATTTTTATCTTGTACTGGGCCCTGTAAATTAGGTCCTGCCTATGCTTGTGTGTTGTCCATTAGATTCATCCTGATTTCCTTTCTCTTGCCTTTCCTCTCTTGCCCACAGGAATCAGCCTCTTATAATCTCTGTAAATTCTTGACATTCTTAGGTGTTAGGAGAGCATGCAGGTCAACTCCAGTTCTTAAGAGTCTCTTATTCTAATCTGTTTCTTCTGAAGCTGATTAGGATTTTTTTTCATAACATCTTAGGCATCTGATACTCACTCCATCCCTCCCGTGCTCTCCCCATGTTGACTTCATTCCTCCTGCTTCTGATCTTTCAGCTCCCTGCCAATCCAGGAGCGAGATAAGGACTGTGAGGGCTGAGGCAGGCTGTTGGTAAAGGAAGCCCCAGCTGAAAGAGAACATCCACAGTCTAGATTAAAAGAGATTTAAAAGATATTAATGTGAGGATCTTGTTTAGATTCTGAGTCAAAGAAACCAACTGCAAAAAGACATTTTTTTAGACAATCAAGAAATTTTGAATATGAACTAGGTGTTAAAGAATGTTGACAAATTATGCTCTATTTTGTTGGGTATGAAAAGGTGTTGTGGTTACATAAGATATGCCCTTATTTCCTTTAGATGTCTGTATTGAAGTACTTAGGAGTGCCATAACATGGTATCTAGGATTTGCTCTAAAATGCTTTAGGAGAAAAAAACTTAGGGTTGAGACGGAGAGACATGAAACAAATCTGATGAAGCATTGATGTTTTCTGAAGTTGGTGATGGACTTTCTTAAACTCTTTTCTTCATGTAGGTTTGGACGTTTTCATAATAGTTAAAAGCAAAAGAGCAGAGGAGTGACACACAGAGCATCCAGACCACAATGTTTCCAGAAGAGTAGAAGCAGATGTTTACTGTTGTTCTGTTTCAGTGGCTCAGAGGAATCTCTCTGGTCTCTAAATGAGCCGTTTTTTGCTTGTGTGGATGACACAACTTTGCAGTTTCCTCTGAAACATAACCTTTTGGAGCTGTTTCAATAACAGTAGGACTGGCTCCACTGAACCATCTCCCCTTACTCTCCTGCCTACTTTCTCTTATGATAAAGAGCTTATGAGGATTTGAGTAGAACAGGAACTACAGATGAGCAAACTCATGACCTTAATATATTAGCCTCCCTACAAACTGCCTCTAAATCCTGCTCCTCCTCTAAATCCTTGCCTCTAAATCCCGCTCCTCCTCTGGACCTCACTCAAGTGCTACCCGCTATGACCTTCTGTGACCACCTGATTTATCCTAATCCCTTCTTCCCAGTCTCCATGGCATTTGCAGCCCAGCATCTGGTATTTCACCCTCTATTTGGTTCTGAGTTGTTCTCAATCATTTTGTAC
>NW_012101576.1:609880-612389 GCF_000951045.1 Mandrillus leucophaeus
CTCCTGCTTCTGATCTTTCAGCTCCCTGCCAATCCAGGAGCGAGATAAGGACTGTGAGGGCTGAGGCAGGCTGTTGGTAAAGGAAGCCCCAGCTGAAAGAGAACATCCACAGTCTAGATTAAAAGAGATTTAAAAGATATTAATGTGAGGATCTTGTTTAGATTCTGAGTCAAAGAAACCAACTGCAAAAAGACATTTTTTTAGACAATCAAGAAATTTTGAATATGAACTAGGTGTTAAAGAATGTTGACAAATTATGCTCTATTTTGTTGGGTATGAAAAGGTGTTATGGTTACATAAGATATGCCCTTATTTCCTTTAGATGTCTGTATTGAAGTACTTAGGAGTGCCATAACATGGTATCTAGGATTTGCTCTAAAATGCTTTAGGAGAAAAAAACTTAAGGTTGAGACGGAGAGACATGAAACAAATCTGATGAAGCATTGATGTTTTCTGAAGTTGGTGATGGACTTTCTTAAACTCTTTTCTTCATGTAGGTTTGGACGTTTTCATAATAGTTAAAAGCAAAAGAGCAGAGGAGTGACACACAGAGCATCCAGACCACAATGTTTCCAGAAGAGTAGAAGCAGATGTTTACTGTTGTTCTGTTTCAGTGGCTCAGAGGAATCTCTCTGGTCTCTAAATGAGCCGTTTTTTGCTTGTGTGGATGACACAACTTTGCAGTTTCCTCTGAAACATAACCTTTTGGAGCTGTTTCAATAACAGTAGGACTGGCTCCACTGAACCATCTCCCCTTACTCTCCTGCCTACTTTCTCTTATGATAAAGAGCTTATGAGGATTTGAGTAGAACAGGAACTACAGATGAGCAAACTCATGACCTTAATATATTAGCCTCCCTACAAACTGCCTCTAAATCCTGCTCCTCCTCTAAATCCTTGCCTCTAAATCCCGCTCCTCCTCTGGACCTCACTCAAGTGCTACCCGCTATGACCTTCTGTGACCACCTGATTTATCCTAATCCCTTCTTCCCAGTCTCCATGGCATTTGCAGCCCAGCATCTGGTATTTCACCCTCTATTTGGTTCTGAGTTGTTCTCAATCATTTTGTACGACCCAGTCTTCACTCCCCACCAGGTTGCAGTTTTCCATATCTGCTACTCCAACAGGTTTTTAAGCAGGCCTATTCCATGCTGAGCACATTGCAGGCCATTCATTCATAGGCTCATCCATTTATTCCTCCAATTCCGAGCACTTACTCCATGCTAGACATCGTACTAGATGCTGGGAATTCAGCAGTCAACAAGATAGACCCAGTCTCTGCCCTGGAGCTCCTTTGGTTGAGGTTGAGAGAAAGAGAGAGAGACTGATATTAAACAAATAATTGTACAACAAAGTAATTCATGACAGTGGTGGTACGTGCTGTAAACACAGCATCTGTAGTGCCCTGAGTGTGTAGAACAGGAGACCTGGCCTGGTCTGAAGAGTCAGGAAAGGCTCCCTAAGGAAGTGACTTTAGGAAGGGACTTAAAGGAAATATAATAATTAGCCTGGCACGGAGAGGGGAGGAGCATTCCAGGCAGAGCAAACAGCATGGGAAAGGCTCCTGGGGGAAGTAGCCTGGCATGCCAAAATAAGTTAAGTTTTACTGGCATGCAGAGACCATAGTTGAAAATGAGCATACTTTTTGAATTGAAATGAAAGTTGAAATTTCTAAGCACACTGGAAGCTGGATTCTTATTATCAGCTACATTAGGTTGTTACGGCAATACCCTCCAATTTATCTTGTCTCTGCATGCACGCTCCTTTGCAATGTGATTTTGCCCCTCTTCTTAAAAAGCAGTAGAGTCTGTTTTTCTACCTGCTGAATCTGGGCTTGGCTATATAACCTTCTTTGGCCAATGGGATGATAGCAAATGTCATGCAAACAGAGGCTCTTGCTTGTGGGAACCCTTGTGGCACCATGTCAACAAGCTGTTCCTGGCAGTACTACTTGAAGACGAGAGGCACTACACAGAAAGAAGCTCCAGCCATACCCACAGTCCTGGGATTCCACTGAGGCCAGACATATGAGCGAGGCGGTTCTAGACCATCCAGCCCCAACCAAACCAGTTCAGACCAGAAGAATCACCCAACTAGCCACAGAATCAAGTAGAATAAACATTTGTTATTGTTATAAACTGAATGCTCTAGGCTTCCCAAAATTCATGTATTGAAATCCTACCCCCTAATGTGATGATAGTGGGAGATGATATTTGGGAGGTAATTAGGATTAGATAAGGTCCTGAGGGTAGAGCCCTCATGAATGGGATTAGTGTCTCCGTAAAATATGCCCAAGGGAGTTCATTCCTCCCTTCTACCAAGTGAGGACACAGCTAGAAGGCACCATCTATGAACCAGAAATCCCTCACCAGACATCAAATCTGCTGGTGCCTGATCGTGCACTTCCTAGCTTCCAGAACTGTGAGAAATACATTGTTGTTTAAGCCACCCAGTTTATGATTTTTCGTTATAGCAGCCCAAGCTGACTAAGACAGCTTTTTTTTTTTTT
>NW_012101576.1:614464-629297 GCF_000951045.1 Mandrillus leucophaeus
TGGGAAGCATAAACAAACTAACTACACCCTCCTGTAATAAACGTCACAAGGTGATATGTGGCAAAATTAACCAGCAAACAACCCGGGGATGTGGCCACACCAAAGAACTCCGTCAAACTCCCCTCCCCAATAGAAACCCCTCATTCTGTAAGTTTGGGGCTGCCTCCTTTCTGACTGTTAAGCGGGCAGCCGGCAGGTTAATAAACTTCCTCGCCTAACCTCGGGGTCTCTCTCTTGTACTTTGTCTTGGCTAACCTTACAGGTGGTATGAGTTGTATTATTCCCTGTACCATTCACTATCTTTTTTTCTTATTTATTTATTTATTTTTTTTCAGAATTCCAAAGAAGATAGAAACAGGGTTAGGAAGGGAATTTTTGCCCTCCTGGTTCTTGTCATCCTTCTCCACTTCAAGGTATGTTGTGTTACTGTGTGAATCCACAAGGGAGGAATCAGACTTTCTTTTTGATAAAGGCAGAGCAAGACCTTTGTGTTTTAGATCTACAATGCCTTAGAGAGCAGCTAGGTCAATGGTTATCAAATTGCCCTGGGAAGCCCCACCTGGGGCCATACTTCAAGAGGCTGCTGTGGCCAAAGATAAGGATTTCAAAGATTCCTCCTGCTCTTCCTCCACTCCTTCCATGCTCACCTTCCTTCAATTAAAGCCCTTGCCTTGACCTGTTTTTATGTTGAAGTGCCACATAAGATGTCAGCATTTGAAATAATGTTCTGTTGTTTAACATGTAATAGCTCCCCACGTAAAAGGAGGAGAGGCAAGTCCTTTAAGCTAGATGCCTTGTAGGAAGAAGAGACTGTACTGAGTCAGGTGCCCCTGTGCGGCAGGGAAGGAGCTAAGTCATTGCCAAGGGGACAGAGCCCCTGTGAAGGAGGGTCATATACATAAACTATATACAATGTGCATAGTTTAATATGCATGTACATACATACATACGTACACACACTCAAAACCACGAATCCATTCCAACCTTCACCATTATGAGCCTGAGGAGCCTGGATTGAGACGGATAAAGTGACTTGCCTCACGTTGAGTACATAAAAGGTGTTACTATCACTTAGTAAATCTCTTTTACTAAGTCAGAGGCCAGGGTCAGAGGCCAGGCTGTTGTAAACCCACAGAGGAAAGCCTTGCAATTTTCCAGTAACTGGAATTGTTTTATCTGAAAATATTTCCTGGAGTCATGGATTCCTAGGGCAGGGGTGTGGAACTGAGGAAGGAGGGGGTGTTTCTTGAGGAGGAAAGATCCTTTGTTCATCCTCCTGCCTCAAGACGAATAAAGCAGCTGCTGAAAAGAGGGCTATCAGGAAGGAGAGGATAAGTCCTAAATCTTTACATTTTAAAAAATAGCTTTAGAGGCCAGGCATGGTGGCTCAAGCCTATAATCCCAGCACTTTGGGAAGCTGAGGTGGGCGGATCACCTGAGGTCAGGAATTCGAGACCAGCGTGGTCAACATGGTGAAACCGCGTCTCTACTAAAAATACAAAAAAATTAGCCAGGCGTGGTGGTGGGCACCTGTAATCCCAGCTACTCGGGAGGCTGAGGCAGGAGAATCGTTTGAACCCTGGAGACGGAGGTTGCAGTGAGCCGAGATCATGCTATTGAACTCCAGCCTGGAGGACAAGAGCGAGACTCTGTCTCAAAAAGAAAAAAAAAAATAGCTTTAGAAATTCTGATTCCTCAGAGCTCCAGTGGACAGAGAGATGTCTGCCCTTTGCCTCCTTTTGTTCTCCCTTGCTTTTGTGAGTATATATGTGTTTTCTCATTCTGTCTTTCTGAGTCTGCTTTTTGTCTGCCTGTCTTTTGTTTTCCTTTCATATTTATTATATTTCATTTGAAGTGAAAGGACAGGGCCGGGAGTCATGCCTCCCTAGGCGTGAGGCGTGTGTGGGCTGTATCCCAGAGGAGATTTTCTTTGCCAATTGTGGAATGAAGACTGTATCAAAGTTCAGAGGATCCGCCAACACAGAAGAGAGAAACACCAGATGCTTGGGGCCTCTAAGCAGAAGGAGCAACCCACCAATCCCAAGATACCTGCTTGGCAACGTAATGTGCTGTGCAATGTGCGGCAAGTTGTGAAGAGCCAGCATCTACTTCTGGAAGCTGTCCATCTGAAGTTTCTGAAAAAATTTTCATCGGCACCTGTCAGATGACTTGATTTCTGAGTGAAGAACTGCATGAAGATGTGCCTTCAAATCAGTCTTTTACATCACATTCAGGTGTCACTGAGAAAAGTAATGACTAACATTTCTTGGACATATACCTGCTGGGTATTAATCTTTATACTGGGCATTCGCAGATGGTAGTGGAACCTATGGGTGGCCTACTCAACTTCTACTTCTCCATTCTTCCTTTTTAGCTAACAGAACCCCAATTTTGTGCATCTATTATTTCCTTTTGAAACCCAGAGAAAGGTGACCCCATTCCAATTCCAAAAGTAAGTATTGATTAGTCTAAGCCAGTCATGATATTTCCATCTCCCTTGCCAAGGACTTGTTGAGGAAAGGTCAAATAACAGAACACTGCCCAATGAAGCATGAAGGAAAGTTCTGGAAAAGAAAGGTTCTGTGAAAGAGACACAGAAAGAGATGACCTTTCTCTCTGGTTTTTTTTCTAGATGAGATTCCTGAAATTCCTACAGTTATCTTGTTATCAACCTAAGGATGAATGTAACACCTACAGGAGGGTGGAACTGAGTATTCTCCCCTGGAGCCTGAGATATCTCTGGACTTCCTAGCATGTCATATAATAATTTCTTATTGTGTTATATCATACTAAGTTGGGGGCTCTGTTACCTGCATCAGAAATCTTCCTCATAGCCATAGGTTGGTTCGTTTAATCTTCACTGCTGTCCATGTGGTATCTATCTCCATTTTATAGGTTAAAAAATGCATTTATCTTAATACAGCTAGTAAGCAGCAAAGCCCAAATTCAATCCAGTTCTGAGTTTTAAAAATCCCTAACATGTGGCTGGGTGCGGTGGCTCACACCTGTAATCCCAGCACTTTGGGAGGCTGAGGTGGGCAGATCACGAGGTCAGGAGTTTGAGATCAGCCTGGCCAACGTGATGAAACTCCATCTCTACTAAAAATACAAAAATTAGCTGGGCGTGGTGGCATGTGCCTGTAGTCCCAGCTACTTGGGAGGCTGAGGCGGAATAATCACGCGAACCCAGGAATCAGAGGTTGCAGTGAGCCGAGATCGCGCCACTGCATTCCAGCCTGGGCGACAGAGCAATACTCAGTCTCAAAAAAAAAAAAAAAAAAAGAAAAGAAAAGAAAAGAGAAGCCCTAACCTGTCTGTCTTAGTCCGTTTTATGCTGCTATAACAGAATACCACAGGCTGAGTAATTTGTAATGAACAGAAATGTATTTGGCTCACAGTTCTAAAAGCTGGAAAGCCCAAGGTTCAGGGGCTACATCTGGTGAGGGCCTCCTTGCTGCATCATAACACAGTAGAAGACATCACATGATGAGAGTGAGCGCTCAGACTGGCAGCAGCGAGTCTTTTCACAGTCAGCATTAATCCATTCCTGATGGTGGAGCCCTCATGACCTAAACGCCTGCCATCAGGCTGCACCTCCCAACACTGTTGCATTGGGAATCCAGTTTCCAGCATACGCTTTTTAGGGGACATATTCAAACCATAGCAATGTGCTCATTTTATACCTGTAGGAGAGTCATGATTTTATCTTCTTTTTGTTTGTTTGTTTTAAAGTTGCTCTTTTTTTTCTGATAAGAGTCTCACTCTGTCGCCCAGGCTAGAGTATGTGCAGTGGCATGATCTTGGCTCACTGCAACCTTCGCCTCTTGGGTTCAAGTGATTCTTCCGCCTCAGCCTCCTGAGCAGCTGGGAATACAGGTGCATGCCACCATGCCCGGCTAATTTTTGTATTTTTAGTAGAGATGGGGTTTCACCATGTTGGCCAACCTGGTGTTGAACTCTTGACCTCATGATCCACCTGCCAAAGTGCTGGGATTACAGGTGTGGGCCACCGCGCCCGGCCAAATTGTTCTTAAATAAGAAGTATAGGCCAGACACTGTGGCTCATGCCTGTAATCCCAGCACTTTGAGAGGCCAAGGCAGGCAGATCAGCTGAGGTCAGGAGTTCAAGACCAGCCTGGCCAACATGGTGAAACCCCATCTCTACTAAAAATACAAAATACAAAAAAAAAAAAAAAATTATCTGGGCGTGATAGCACACACCTGTAGTCCCAGCTACTAGGGAGGTGAGGCGGGTGGATCACCTGAACCGAGGAGGTGGAGGTTGCAGTGAGCCGAGATTGCCCCACTGCACTCCATCCTGGGAGACAGAGCGAAGTTACTTAAACATTCTGTGTCCCAGTGCCCCCATCTGTAAAATGAGGATAACACCAGATCCTACCTGGTGGGATTCTTGTAAAGATTAAATGAGTGAATATATATATAAATCACTTGGAATAGTGCCTGGCCTATTTGTAAAAGCAAGTTTTAGCTGACACTATTAGTTTTTTCCTCCTACAACACCTATTATTAATAGAATAGACACTGATAATTGAAATCACACAGTCTCCATGATCCATATGTTGCTTCGACAGAGATCGTATTTAGTTAATTGTCTCCCAGAGTTGGTGGCCAGTACCATTGGGTGCAAATGAGGACAGCCCAAAGAAGGGAGCCATTCACAGACTGGCCTGGGGGTGTCCTGAAGCCAAATGAAGATGCCTTCCATGTTACTTCAAACTTAAAAAAGATGAAAGACTTTGGGCTGTTTTCGCAACAGAAGCACCTATGACACCCCTGGGGTGGGTGCTGTCTATGAATGGCTCCCTTCTTTGAGCTGTCTTCACGCCACTCCTTTTACATCTTGATTATGTACTTCTTGAAACACCTCACACTGTGCCTAGGACATAGTAGGTGCCTAATACATTTGAGCTACAATACTATGAACTCACCAAAGAAATCACTTTATGAAAAATAATAGCTGTCATTCACATATTTCTTTACAGAGCATTTTCCAAAACCTTATTTCTTAAATTGTCACAGCTTCTTTGATTATAAGGCAGGAAGGGAAAAATCTTACTATATTTTCCAGGAAACAAATAAATAAACTGAAGTCCAGTGGGCTTGAGTAGATGGCCCAAAGTTCGTCCAGTTAGTAGAAGTTTGGTCTCCTGAATGCAGGTTTCAGGTTCCAAATCCCAGGTGTTTCCTATTGCCTGGGGGAAAAACTGGGAAACTGTTGATTCCTCTCCTCCCACCATCCCATTTGCCCTCTGTTCAGTCAAGCCAGATATGGACAGAGCCACCTTTTAGAGAAACCATAACAAAGCCACTCTTCTTTAAGTGAGTCTCACTGCCAGTGCAATCATAAGCCACTCCACACAGTCAACAATCATGGAGGAGATGCCAGGAACTGTGCTAAGTACTGGGGATATAAAGAGGAATAAGTCAGGCCAGGAACTACATTCTAGCACACCTGAGAGACAGAGGTGAGGCGTGTGCTCCCAGAGACAGGGTAGGAGGCAGCAATGGCCAGAATAAAGGCAAAATGTCAACAACAGCTCAGAAACAAGGAAACTCATAATGTAAATAACAAGGAAACAACTGCAAAGAAAGCTGAACTTGATTTCCAAGCCTCCCTCCTCTGTCCCCATTCCCAGGATCCGCTGTTAGAATGTCTTATGGCCAAAAAGATCTTGTAGTTTGACCGTATCCTGAGCTAGAAGCAGCAGGGGAGATTTCCTCTTTGAGGGCTTCCTCCTCACCTGGACAGATGGGGGACTACTGCAGGGTATTTGGGGGTGGAATATGGGAAACAGGGAGGAGAGAATCACTGTGTCTGTCATCTCTGTAGACTAAGTCTCAGATCTCTCCTGGCTTGCCTGTGAATTATTGGTTTTGTATAATGTGTGTGAATCTGTTTGTGCATTTAATGCTGAGAATTAAATCGTTCCATTACAAGACTGTAAATCAAAGATTGAATGGAGGGAGATTCCAAAGTGATTCTTCCTCCTGATGGGGTGGGAGGGACCACCAGCACCACCACCACCACAAGGCCCACCACTCACAGGACTCATCCACCTCTTCAAAAGGGTGCAGCCTACGTGGGAGATTTTTGTTCTACTGGCGTGGAGGGAATACTCCTTAGGTTAATATGAAGGGTTCTAACTCCCAGAAATAGAAGGAGTTTATTCTGTAGTAAACAAGAAGCCAATGGACCCCTCCCTGTGGCCTGTCTCTGTTCCAACCAGCTTCTCCACTACTGATATCTCTGAGCTGGCATCAATCCTCAGTGACCAGCTTACCAATGACCTGGCAGCTGTTCCTCCTGTAGAAAATTCAGTTCCATTCAGTGCCAGCTGGACAGCCCAGTTGCTCCCAAGGATGCTCCCAGAAGCTCTATTTCCCATGTTTTGAGAGACCTTGGTGTCAAACGAAGTGAGGGCTCCATCCTGATCACACTGGCTGACCACTGGGCACTGCTGGCCCTAAATTAATCCTTACCACAAGCAAAAAGACAGCTATAATGATTTCCATCTCACAAATAGGGAAACTGAGGCTCAGAGAGATGAAGAGCCTTCCCCAAAGTCATATAACCAGCAAGGGACTGGGCCGAGTTTCATCACAGACCTGTCTGACACTGAAGCCTGTGCCTTTCCCACGACATCATTTGGCCTCTTGGTATTTTTGGCACCACATGGCTAAGGACTTAATATTCTGGTACACCAATGCCAGCCAAGGCAAGGGACAAATGTTGCTTGTTTGTAACCCTTCCCCCTCTTGGGAAAATAAGCCTGGGTCCTTGTATTTTAATGAACTCTCCTGGTGATTCAGTGGTTAAGGACCACTGAATTGGGCATTCATGCTATTGCACCGTAAGATTAGAGTGCTGACTCTTCAGGAACTTTGTATTCCTCATCTTGTTTAATTATCCTGAAAATCCTATCATGTAAAACTAGTTTTATATCCAATTTATTTATTTACTTACTTATTTATTTATTTATTTATTTTTTGAGATGGTGTCTCACTCTCTCACCAGGCTGGAGTGCAATGGTGCGATCTTGCCTTACTGCGACCTCTGCCTCCCAGGTTCAAGCGATTCTACTGCCTCAGCCTCCCAAGTAGCTGGGACTACAAGCGCATGACACCACGCCCAGCTAATTTTTTTTTTTTTTTTTTAGTAGAAACAGGGTTTCACCATGTTGGCCAGGATGGTCTTGATCTCTTGACCTTGTGATCCGCCTGTCTCGGCCTCCCCAAGTGCTGGGATTACAGGCGTGAGCCACCATGCCTGGCTATATCCAGTTTTTAGATGAAGACTCTGAGGCAGAGAAATTTCAGTAAACTGTCCAAGGCGGCTCATCTGGAAAGTGGCAGGGCAGGGTGTCAAATACAGGGAATACAGCCCCACAGACTACAGGCTCAGCTGCTATTCCACCTGGCCTCCCCATTAGGCCTGCTTCATTTCAATGGGGTCTTCTGGAGAAAACGCCTTTCCTCTGGTGAAATGAATTACCTGGTGGGAATAACTCACTAATTACAGGACTGAGGTTGATAGGATATTTTGAGACAAACAAAATGTGTGATATTTCCCTCCTCTTCCATCCCAGATCAGATGCCACATTCAGCCAACTCCTATACAGAAAGCCAGCCCTGCTGATTCCTGGCATTCACCTCCTACTTCTTTGCTATCTGAGTCTCCCATTTTCCCATACAGTTTTGCTCCCAGGAGTCCACCAGAAATAGTGGATGGGTGAAAATGAATAGCAAAAAGAAAGATTAAGAAGCAACCAACTGTGTTGGGAAAGAGTGATACTGTTTTAGATGGAAATTTGCCTGAAAATAGACCATTCAGTCACATAGACAGTAATAAGTTGTATGTAACCGCCAAACAATCATGCACATTTTATGCAAAAGTTCATATGCCCTCTGTGACATTTGGAGATGGCATCAGAATTTCCTAATATAGCCCAGTGGTTAAGAAATAGGTATTGAGGCCAGGTGCGGTGGCTCACGCCTATAATCCCAGCACTTCGGGAGGCCGAGGAGGGCGGATCACCTGAGGTCAGGAGTTTGAGACCAGCCCGGCCAATATGATGAAATCCCTGTCTCTACTAAAAATACAAAAATTAGCCAGGCATGGTGGCAGGTGCCTGTAATCTCAGCTACTCAGGAGGCTGAGGCAGGAGAATTGCTGGAACCCAGGAAGCAGAGGTTGCGATGAGCCAAGATGGCACCATTGCTCTTGAGCCTGGGTGACAACAGCAAGACTCCGTCTCAAAAAGAAAAAATAATAAAAAATAAATAAATAAATAAATAAATTGGTATTGAAGTCCATCAGACCTGAGTGTTGAGCACTAGCTTTGCTGATTACTAGCTACATGACCTCAGGCAAGTACATGACTTCTCTGCCTGGGTTTCCTCCTCTATAAAATGAGAATAGTATAGTACGTGCCTCATGGAGAGGCTGTGAGAACTAAGTGAGTAAAGCACCATAGACCCTCCTTCACAGGGACTTTGGAGGGAAATCGTGACCCTAAGGAGAACCATTTCTCTTCTCTGCTTTCCTCTGTCCCCTTGGCAATGACTTATCTCCTTCCCTCTCACACAGGGGCACCTGACTCAGTACAGACTCTTCCTTCAAGGCATCTAGCTCAAAGGACTTGCCTCCCCTCCTTTTACGTGGGGAGCTATGTTCTTGGCTTTGAGACAGATTTCTTAAATTGTCTTCCACAGTTGCAAGTGACTCAACCGTTGCTTAGGGATTTAATTAACCAACAATAGAAGGCTTGAAAGAGGCAAGCCTCTGGGAACTTTGTCCCTTCCCTGGTTGGTTGGGAGTAGGGTGAGAATGAAACAAGGAACCTTCTAGAACCACACTATCCAATATGGTAGCCACTGGCCATATGTGGCTATCAAGCACCTGAAATGTGGCTGTCTGAATTAAGGTGTACTATAAGATACTCACCAGATTTGAAGAGTTCTATGAAAAAAGAATGTAAATATCCCATTAATAATTTTATATATTTATTACAAGTCAAAATGATATTTTTGATATATTGTTTTTATTTATTAAAACGTTTCTACTAAGTCATTTAAAATTATGTATGGAGCTGTTGAATGTCACTGTTCTAGAGTGTTCATGATTTAATAATGAATTAACAACATATTAACACTTTTTGAAAGTGACTTTAACACAGATCTATGTCTTAGTTTTGTGCTCCTATAACAGAATATCTGAGACTGAGTAATTTATAAAGAACATAAATTTATTTTATCACAGTTCTGGAGGTTGGGAAGTCTAAGATCAAGGCACTGGCATCTGGTGAGGGCACTCCTGCTTCATCCTTTCAAGATGGAAGATGGAAGGGAAAAAAGTTGGGAGTGGGGGATGGGGAGAGAGGAAAGAGAAAGAAAGGTGAGAGGAAGAATCTAATTCCATGAGCCCTTTTTATAACAGCATTAGTCCATTCAAAAGGGCTTGAAAGAGACAAGCCTCTGGGGCTAAACACAGCCCATTATGCCCCGCCTCCCAACACTGTTACATTGGGGATCAAGGCTCCAGCACATTAATTTCTGTGGCACGTATTCTAACCATAGCAATCTACTTTTACCTTTATGAAGTAGCTATTGTTATAAACAATGTTCAGGTAAAGGCAGCAAAGCCACAACCTATTCATTGTTTAGACAATCAGCAGGCTTGCTTGCTGGGACAGATCTGAGCTGAGAGATAACCAGATGGAAGAACACTGACTGAGAGAGCAAAGCATCCGGCTTCTCAGGCTTGCTGTACTACTAAATTGCTGTCTGACCTTGGGCAAATTACTGTCCCTCAGATTCTTTACTTAAAAAATGAAGAGATAGGCTGAATTGGAATTTAAGGGTAGGAAACTAGTAGCCTGCAGGCTAAATAAAGCCAGAGAGTTGTCTGTGTGTTTTGGCCACCTTTATTTATTTATTTATTTATTTATTTATTTACATACTTTTAGGGAGGAGACAAGCACTCTCCTACAGACTGGGGTTCCTACCACTCCCCTCAGGTCCCACCTACAGTACCAACCTCAAAACCCTGGAGGCATTTGAGTTTGCAACCTTTGGCTGCCAATTTTAAACTCCAGGTGAATATGGACCAATTGCTGACTTACTTCCACTTATGCTAATGCAGACCATTCAAAGACCTGTCCAGATAGAAAAGGGTCTTAGATGGTAGTTGCCAGTCTACTCCAGAACAAATTTCTATTTCTCTGTCTAATCCTCTTTTTATATGCTACCATCTTGAATTTCCAACAAAAGCAGCACCATATCCTCCTGTAGGACCAAGGAATATTAAACTCGAAGGAAACTTAAAAATAATCTATACAGGGCAAATCTTCCATTGTACAGATAAGGAAACCAAAAGAAACAGGGCGTATAGTGCTTTTATACTTGCATATGTCAGTGATTTTATCATCTTTTGGAAAATAAGATAAATAAGATAAAATACAATTATTTTATGCATATGTGCAATTCTTATACTTATCTGCAACTCCTTCATGTAAAATTTTTTTTACATCCAGGTAGAATTTTTCTTAATAAAAATTCAATGGGATGACTGGTTAGAAAAAAGAAATAGTAGTATAGAACTGCTTCTTTTTCTTTGTGATTAAGCTATATAAAACTCGCAGCAAAAAATAGGTAAATGTAACCCACGCAATGAAAGTAAATAGCAAAAGGATTGTAAAGCTCTGAAAGAAGTCTTTTTGCAGGGATAATAGCAATTTGGATGTAAGCTACTGCTTTTGCATATTAAACACAAGTCTTTGTCTCTGTCACCTCAGTAATGGGAGAAAGCAAAATCTGATTTGATGGGGGGAAAGGAAAGACCATAAATAAAGGGTGTGTTGTTTCCTGGGGGACAACCTTCCTAATGGCATTTTGCCCAGATGCCCTTTCTTCTTGGCTAAATCTCTTGGCCAGGATAAATTGAGTAATCAGATGAATGGTTGAGACCCCAGAAGCTCAAGAGAGACCAGAAAGTTGATCAATGCCTTCAGGGTCCAGACTTGAGCCAGTTCTGACTCTGTGGCCAGACTGGTCAGTGTTGCTGTTGAATAAACACAGTCATGGAAGCCCCACATGTGATCTCTTTCTGGAGAAACTCAAGGTCAGTGATGGAAGACAGTCGCCAGCAGGAGTTAGCTAGTCATGAGTATCCCAGAAGTGTTTGAAGATGGGATCACTGCCGAAAACTATCCCCCACAATCTCTTGCCATGAGGAAAGTCTAACCTTAGATGCAAGGAGTAACTCCTTTTATTTTTCCCAGGCATACTGCACATCACAGTCATGACTTCTACACTCAGGAAGCCAGTGCCCCAAAAGGCAAAAAGACAGATCTGTTTCTTGTCACAGAAATAAAGAAAGGTAAATGCTGGAGATTGCCCTGGAGACTTAAGGAGTGACGGCAAAATGGCAAAAAGCAATCCAACCAACTGAAGTTCAGGAGATGATGAAAATCAATAATAAAATAGCCTGGGAGATATAGGTTTTCCCAACATGCTGAGTTCATTTTTTCCTCTGCTTATACACAGTCTCTCTAGCAGTGGGACCTTAATTATCTCCATTTCTCCAACAATCTACCCATCTTTCAGGATCCATCGGGAATCCTACTTCTCCCACGAAGCTTCCTCTAACCTTCCAACTCACGGGATTTCTGCTTTTATTATCTATATTGTTCACTTGCTGATATATTTAAATGTGGCCTCAAACTGCTTTTTAATATATTTATACATATGTACCTTACCTTCTCAACTAGACTGTAGGCGCTTCACAGGCAGAGCTGAGTCACAATGACTAGCTAGCTGAGCACAAGAACTTTCAAGAGGAACCTGGAATAGCAGGCTCTCTAGCAGCCACAATCCCTAGGCTTTTCCATTTCCCCTTCCCTGCATGCGCTGGGCCTCTCTGCTTCCCTCCCAGCATGCCGTGGGCCCCTCTGCTTCCCTTCCTAGCATGCCCTGGGCCTCTCTGCTTCCCTTCCCAGCATGCCCTGGGCCTCTCCATATTGGCAACTTCTTTTTGGTTCTTTCTTATCCTGAGAACAGCCTTTCTCTGTGCAACTTCTTTCCTCACTAGAAGGCAAACAGAACCAAAGAGATGTTTATCTTTTTATATGAAAGATAAGGTATCAGAGAAATAATGCATTGTCAACTATGTAGGGAGGTTTAGACAGCAATTATCATTATTCAGATTATTGGAATTTTCTTAGAAAACTAAACCTTTTCCTGAACAGAGCTGGGCCATTAAAAAAAAAAAGAAAGAAAGAAAAACAACAAAATGTTCCATAGCTTTCCTTTGGGTGTGGTTACCAGGCATCTGATAACTTAAAAAAAAAAACAAAAAACAAAAAACGCTGGGCGCAGTGGCTCATGCCTGTAATCCCAGCACTTTGGGAGGCCAAGGCGGGTGGATCACCTGAGGTCATGAGTTCCAGACCAGCCTGACCAACATGGCAAAACCCTGTCTCTACTAAAAATACAAAGATTAGCTGGGTGTGGTGGCGCTGGCTACTCAGGAGGCTGAGGCAGGAGAACTGCTTGAACCCGGGAGGTGGAGGTTGTTGTGAGCCGAGATCGTGCCATTGCATTCTAGCCTGGGTGACAGAGCGAGACTCCGTCTCAAAAAAAAAAAAAAAAAAAGGAGAGAGAGAGAGAGAGATGTACATGTGGTGTTTACATATGTTTACATAGTCCACAAGTGAAATGCAGGTGGGCCCATAAAACAAGCATTAACAATAAAAATACAGCCTGTACTGAATTGTACACTTAAAAAATGGTTACAATAGTAAATTTATGGTATGTGTATTAGATGAGGAATAAAATGACCATTAAAATTAACGATGGAGTAAAGGTAGGCATTTGTTAGAAATTAAAATTGTACTTGGAACTCAAATGAAATTGAATATATAACTAAATGCTGTATTTGCTAGATGTCTGCTTTTATTTACATATTCTCTGCCTCTGAAAAAGAATATGAGGCGGCACTGAGAACAATAATATTATATAGTTGAATGTGTAACTTCATCTTTTTTCCTTAAGTCAAAATCAGAACGTGCGAAGTATTGTAGCCTGACTAATGAGGTAATGAACAAAGGAAGGAAATGGCCAACTCTGGCTGGGTGTCTTTGATGGGCACATCTGCAGAGAAAGTAAAACACTAGAGGCAGACCCTACCTACTCAAACCCTTTTTAAAAACTTTCCCATTGTTTGTTGCAGCATTTCTCAGGCATATCTGACTTCACAACACTTTTTGTGTAAAAAGAAAAATTCTGGGTAGAAGCTCATGAACTACATCATAGCAATGATAATAGCTAGCATTCACTGACTGATATTTACATGCCAACACTGTTCTAAGCACTTTATATACATTGCTGCATTTAATCCTTAAGGCAATCTGCAAGGTGGGCATTATTAACATCTCTCATTTTATAGATGAGGAAATGGAAGCACAGACAGACACAAAGTAAATTGTTCAAAGTCACAAAACTAGTAAGGGGTTAAGGTAGGATTTGAATCAAAGTAGTTTGGCTCCAAAGACTGGGGGTCTTCACTACCGTTATGGACTTAATGTTTGTTCCCAAATATAGCTTTTGTTCCCCAAATTTATATGTTGAAGCCTGAACTCCTATGTGATGTTATTTGGAGATGGGGCCTTTGGAAGGTAATTAGGGTTAGATGAGGTCATTAGGCTGGGGCCCTCATGATGAGATTAGTGCCCTTATAAGAAGAGACACCTAAGAGCTCTCCCCAAACCCTGCATGTGCACTTAAAGAAAAGGTCATGTGAGCACAGTGGGATGGTAGCCAAGAGAAGAGGACTCAGAATGAAACCTTCCTTGTCAGCACCTTCGTATCAGTCTTCCCAGGCTCCAGAACTATGAGAAATAAACTTCCGTTTAAGCCACCAGCCTATGGTATTTTGCTGTGGCAGCCAAGTGAACTCAAATAACCACTATCCCACACCCTCTTTCTACCCATCATGGAATTTCAGGGAATGGGTGTGTAAATATTTAGTCTACAACAAATCCTGACTAGCGTAACAATACATGCTGAAATTGCACAACATAATGTGATTGACAAATACTACCCAGTCAGGTGATCAGGGAGAGATGATCACTGATTGGTAAGTGTTGCCCCCTCCCTTAAAGTTCCCACTATGCACAGGCATGGATACTTACTTCACTCACCATGCTTATGTGGACATACCATTTGTTTTTCTTTTTTTTTTTAGATGGAGTCTGGCTCTGTCACCCAGGCTGGAGTGCAATGGCGTGATCTCAGCTCACTGCAACCTCTGCCTTCCGGGTTCAAGTAATTCTCCTGCCTCAGCCTCCCAACTAGCTGGAATTACAGGCACCCACCATCAGGCCCGGCTAATTTTTGTATTTTTGTAGAGACGGGTTTTCACTATGTTGGCCAAGCTGGTCTTGAACTCCTGACCTCAGATGATCCTCCCTCCTCCACCTCCCAAAGTGCCAGGATTACAGGCATGAGCCACCACACCCAGCCGTGGACACACCATTTCTAAAGGCAAGTGGATACTGTAGGGTAAAAACCATTTAAGTGTATGCAGTATCTTTTTAAAAAAATATATCATTTTTAAGAATAATTTTAGATTTACAGAAAAATTACAGATAGTATAGAGAGTTCCCACATATCCACACTTAGTTTCTGCTATTAATGTGTACATCAGTATCATACACTTGTTACAATTAATGACCCAACACTGATACATTGTTATTAACTAATGTCCATACTTGATTTGTATTTTCTTAGGTTTTACCTGATTTTTTTTTTTTTT
>NW_012101576.1:634197-634725 GCF_000951045.1 Mandrillus leucophaeus
GGGCGGATCACGAGATTAGGAGTTCCAGACCAGCCTAACCAACATGGTGAAACCCTGTCTCTACTAACAATACAACAATTAGCCTGGCATGGTGGCACAAGCCTGTAATCCCAGCTACTCAGAAGGCTGAGGCAGGAGAATCGCTTGAACCTGGGAGGCAGAGGTTGCGGTGAGCCGAGATCATGCCATTGTACTCCAGCCTGGGCAACAAGACAGAAACTCCATCTCAAAAAACAAAAACAAAAAAACAAAAAAAAATGCAGGTTGGAACTGCACAGGTCCACTGAAACGCAAATTTTTAAAAAATAAATACAGTCAGCCCTCTGTATCCGCAGGTTCCACATTCACAACCAAATGTGGATGGAAAATACAGTATTGGAGAAATTTGAAACCAGCAGATAGGGAAGGCTGACTTTGTGTATGGCTGAGTTCTTCAGGGCCCACTTTGGGACTTGTGTATGTGTGGATTTTGATATCCGTGGGTATTTTAGGCCATTCTTGTGTTGCTATGAATAAATACTAGAGACC
>NW_012101576.1:634775-646044 GCF_000951045.1 Mandrillus leucophaeus
ATCTTCTGACTTCGTGATCCAGCTGCCTCGGCCTCCCAAAGTGCTGGGATTACAGGCGTGAGCCACCGTGCCCAACCTTTTTTTTTTTTTTTTTTTTTTTTTTTGAGACAGAATCTCCCTCTTTTGCCTAGGCTGGAGTGCAGTGGCACGATCTCAGCTCACTGCAACCTCCACCTCTCAGGTTCAAGCAATTCCCCTATCTCAGCCTCCTAAGTAGCTAGGACTACAGGTGCTTGCCACCATGCCTGGCTAATTTTTGTATTTTTAGTAGAGACAGGGTTTCACCATATTGGTCAGGCTGGTCTCAAACTCTTAACCTCAGATAATCCATTCACTTCTGCCTCCCAAAGTGCTGAGATTACGGGTGTGAGCTACCAAGCCCAGCATAATTTTCGTATTTTTCGTAGAGGCAGGTTTCACCATGTTGGCCAGGCTGGTCTCGAACTCCTGACCTCAGGTGATCCATCCACTTCAGCCTCCTAAAGTACTGGGATTACAGGCGTGAGCCACTGTACCCAGCCTGTCTGATGTTTTTCTTGTGTGACTGAGATCATGGGTTTTTTAACAGGAAGATCGCAGAGATAAGGTGCTATTTTCATCACATCATATCAAGGGTATATACTATCAACACAATTTATCACTGTTGATTTGGACCTTGATCACCTCCACTGTAAAGTTACTCCATCTCCTGCTTTTCATATTGCATTCTTTGAAAGAAAGTCAGTACAGTTGACCCTACAACAATGCAGGTTGGGGCACCAGGTGTGGTGGCTCACGTCTGTAGTCCCAGCACTCTGGGAGGCTGAGGCAGGCGGATCACCTGAGGTCGGGAGTTCGAGACCACCCTGACCAACATGGAGAAACCCCGTCTCTACTAAAAATACAAAATTAGCCTGGCATGGTGGCACAAGCCTGTAATCCCAGCTACTCAGAAGGCTGAGGCAGGAGAATCGCTTGAACCTGGGAGGCAGAGGTTGCGGTGAGCCGAGATCATGCCATTGTACTCCAGCCTGGGCAACAAGACAGAAACTCCATCTCAAAAAACAAAAACAAAAAAACAAAAAAAAATGCAGGTTGGAACTGCACAGGTCCACTGAAACGCAAATTTTTAAAAAATAAATACAGTCAGCCCTCTGTATCCGCAGGTTCCACATTCACAACCAAATGTGGATGGAAAATACAGTATTGGAGAAATTTGAAACCAGCAGATAGGGAAGGCTGACTTTGTGTATGGCTGAGTTCTTCAGGGCCCACTTTGGGACTTGTGTATGTGTGGATTTTGATATCCGTGGGTATTTTAGGCCATTCTTGTGTTGCTATGAATAAATACTAGAGACCGGATAGTTTTTAAAGAAAAGAGGTTTAATGAGCTCACAGTTTTGCAGGTTGTACAGTCATGGCACTGACATTTCTCAGCTTCTGGAGAGGCCTTAGGGGGCTTTTACTCATGAGAGCCAAAGTAGAAGCAGGGGAATCCCATGGTAGAAGGAGGAGCAAGGGAGAGAAAGAGTTGGGGTGGGGTGGGGATGTGCCACACACTTTTAAATGACCGAATCTCATGAGAACTCACTATCACAAAGACTGCACACAACGACAGTACCAAGCCATGAGGGATCCACCCTCATGATCCAGACACCTCCCACCAGGCCCCCCTCCAGCATTGAGGGTTACAATTCAACATGAGATTTGGGCAGGAAAAAATATCCAAACCATATCATTCTGCCCCAACCTCTCCCAAGTGTCACGTCCTCACATTGCAAAATATAATCATGCCTTCTCAACAGTTCCCCCAAATCTTAACTCATTCCAGCATTAACTCAGAACACCCAAGTAAGTTCAAAGTGTCATCTAGAGATGAGTTCCTTCACTTATGAGCCTATAAAAATCAAAAAATTATTTACTCCCGTGATACAATGGGAGTATAGGCATTGGGTAAACATTCTTATTCCAAAAGGGAGAAATCAGCCAAAAGAAAGGGGCTACAGGCCCCTTTCAAAACCCAACAGTTCAAAACTCCACAAGGTAATCATTAAAAGTTAAAGCTCCAGAATAATCTCCTTTGAATCCATGTCCCACACCCAGGGCACAGTGGCGCAAGGGGTGGACTCTGAAGGCGTGGAACAGCTCTGCCTCTGTGGCTTTATAGGGTTCAGCCCCCATGCCTGCTCCCATGGGTTGGAGTTAAATGTCTGCAGCTTTTCCAGGTGCAGGGTGAAAGTTGCCAGTGGATTTATCATTCTGGGGTCTTAAGGATGGTAGCTGCCTTCTCACAGCTCCACTAGCAGTGCCCAGTGGGAACTCTGCTGGGGGCCTCCAACCCCATATTTCCCCTCTGCACTGCCCTAGTAGAGGTTCTCTGTGAGGGCCCTGCCCCCATAGCAGGCTTCTGCCTTGACAGCCAGGCTTTTCCATATATTCTCTGAAATTTAGGGGAAGGTTGCCAATAATCCACCACTCTTGCACTCTGCATCTGCAGGCTTAGCACCATATGGAAGCTGCCAATGTTTAGGGCTTGTATTCTCCAGAGCAGCGGCCCAGGCTATACCTGGGCTCCTTTGAGCCATGCAGGAGCTGGAGTGGCCAGGATGTGGGGAGTGGTGTCCCAAGACCATGCAGGGCAGTGGAGCCCTGGGCCCTGTCCATGAAACCATTCTTCCTTCCTAGGCCTCTGGACCTGTGATAGGAGGGGCTGCTACAGAGGTCTCTGAAATTCCTTCAAGGCCTTTTCCCTCATTGTTTTGGATATTATCAATTTGCTCCATTTTATTTATGCAAATATCTATAGCAAGAGGTTGCTCCATAGCCTGTTTGAAATCCTCTCCCAAAAAAGCTTTTTCTTTATCTGCTGCATAGCCAGGTTGCAAATTTTCCAAACTTTTGTGCTCTGCTTCCTTTTTAAATATAAGTTCCAAATTTCAGTCATTCCTTTGCTCCCACATCTGAGCATAGCTTGTTAGAAGAAGCCAGGTTATATCTCGAACACCTGGCTGCTTAGAAGTTTCTTCTATCAGGTATCCTAGGTCATCACCCTCAAGTTCAAACTTCCACAGATCTCTAGGGCAGGGATATGATACAGCAAATTCTTTGCTAAAGCACAACAAGGGTGATCTTTGCTCCAGTTCCCAGTAAGTTCCTCATCTCCATCTGAGACCTCATCAACCTGGCCTTTGTCCATACCACGCTCAGTATTTTGGTCACAACCATTTAACAAGTCTCTAAGAAGTTCCAAACTTTCCCTCATCTTCTTATCTTTTTCTGAGCCCTCTAATGTCTTGTATTCTCGTCTGTTACTCAGTTCCAAAGCTGCTTCCACATTTTCCGGTATCTTTAAAGAAATGCCCCACTTCTGGTATCAGTTTTCTGTATTACTCCATTCTTGCATTGCTATAAAGAAATACCTGAGACTGGGTGGGTACTTTATAAGAAAAGAAGTTTAATTGGCTCTTGGTTCTGTAAGCTGTATACGAAGCATAGCACCAGCATCTGCTTCTGGAGAGGCCTCAGGAAGCTTTTACTCATGGCAAAAAGTGAAGTAGGAGCAGGAACATCACATGGCCAGAGCAGGAGCAACAGAGAGCGGGGGTGGGGAGAGGTGCCACACACTTTAAAATGACCAAATCTTGTGAGAACTCACTCACTATTGCAAAGATAGCACCAAGCCACAAGGGATCCACCCCATGACCCAAACACCTCCACCAGGCCCCACCTCCAGCACTGGGGATTACAATTCAATGTGAGATTTGGGCAGGGATAAATATCCAAACTGTATCAGAAGGATCCTGGGATAAGTTCCTCTAATACATCAGAGGATGGGATAACTGTATATACAGCCACACTTAAGAAGCGGGGATTTATGCTCCCCATCCTTTCGGGTGGAGTAACTAATATACATTGTTTGAAATTCTGCATGGGAGATTTGTCTGTTATCCTCCGTTTACTTATTCACAAGATCTTTTGGTCTTAAGTAGATTTTATTATTTAGAGCAGTTTTAGATTCACAGTAAAACTGAGCAAAAAGTACAGCTAGCAAAAAAAACCCAAAAACCAAAACCAAACCAACAAAAAACAACCACAACAAACAACCCCCAACTAAAAGATGGGCAAGGGGTCTGAATAGACATTCCTCAAAAGAAGACATACAAATGGTCAGCAGGTTTACAAAAAGATGCTCAACATCACTATCAGAGAAATGTAAATCCAAACCACAATGAGTTATCACCTAATATCTGTTAGAATGGTTACTATAAAGAAGACAAAAGATAACAAGTGTTGGTAAGGATGTGGAGAAAAAGGAACCCTGGACACTGTTGGTGGGAATGAAAATTGGTATAGCCATTATGAAAAACAGTACGGAGGTTTCTCAAAAAAATTAAAAATAGAACTACCATATGATCCAGCAATCCAGTTTCTGGGTATATATCCAAAGGAAATGAAATCAGTGTCTCAAAAAGATATCTGCACTTTCATGTTCATTGCAGCATTATTCACAATAGCTAAGCTATGGAGACAGCCTAAAGTGTTTGTAGATGGATGACTGGAAAAGGAAAATGTGGGAGAGGGGTATGTGTGTGTATTCCATTGTGTGTATATACACAATGTATGCAATATAATGGAATATTTTTCAGCCTGCCATTTACCACAACATGGATAAACCTGAAGGACATGATGCTAAGTGAAAAAAGTTAGATACAGAAAGATAAATATTGCATGACTTCACTTATATATGGAACCTAACAAAGTCGAATGCATAAAGGCAGAGTAGAATGATAGTTGCTAGGGGCTGGAGGGGTTGGGGAAGGGTGTTGGCCAAAGGGTATAAAGTTTCAGTTATGCAAGATGATATGTTTTAGAAATCTATTGCATAGCATGGTGACTATAGTTAAAAATACTGTATTGTATATTTGAAATTTGCTAAGAAAGTGCATCTTAAGTGGTTCTCACCACACAAAAGGTAACTGTGTGAGATATGCATATGTTGATTAGCTTGATTGTGGTAGTCATTTCACAATGTATAGGTACCTCAAAACATCACATGGTACACAATAAATATATACAATTTTTGTCAAGTGTACTTCAGTTAAGCTGGAAAAAAAAATACACAGTTTTCATACACTTCTGTCCTCTCTCCGGCAACATACAGCATTCTCCACTGTCAACATCCCATTCCCAAGTAATATACTGACACTATACCACCACACTGACAACATCATTACCACCCAAAGTTCATAGTTGACGTTTATTCTTGGTATTGTACACTCTATGGGTTTGGACAAATGTACAATGACATATTTCACCACTAAGGGATCATATAGAATAGTTTTACTGCCCTAAAAATCCTCTGTGCTCCACCTAAACATGACACGATCATTACCGCCCAAAGTTCATAGTTCATGTTTATTCTTGGTATTGTATACTCTACGGGTTTGGACAAATGTATAATGACATACACTCACCATTATGGGATCATATCGGATAGTTTTACTGCCCTAAAAATCCTCTGTGCTCCACCTAAAGATTGCTTTCTCTCCCTTCCCCCCGACAATGACTGATGTTTTTAGAGCCTCCATAGTTTTGCCTTTTCCATCATGTCATATAGTTGGGATCATATGGTATACAACGTTTTAAGATTGACTCTTTCACTTAGCTATATGCATTGAGGTTCTTTCATGTCTGTTCGTGGCTTGATAGCCCATTTCTTTTTATCACTGAATAATATTTCATTGTCTGGACATGCCACAGTTTATCCATTCACCTACTGAAGATGTCTTGATTACTTTCAAATTTGGGCAATTATGAATAAAACTGCTGTAGACATACTTGTGCAAATTTTTGTGTACACATAAGTTATCGGTTCATTTGGATACATACCAAGGGCTTCAGTTGCTGAACTGTATGTTAAAAGTATGTTTAATGTTTAAGAAGCCTCCAAACTGTCTTCCAAAGTAGGTGTACCATTTTCCATTTCCACCCGTAGTGAATGCGATTTCCTATTACTCCACGTCCTTGCAAGCATTTGGTGTTGTCATTGTTTTGAATTTTGGCCATTCTAACAGGTATATAGTGGTATCTCACTGTTGTCTGAATTTGCAATTCCCTAACGATGTATGATGTTGAATATCTTTTCATATCCTTATTTGCCATCTATATATCTTTTTTGATGAGGTGTCAGTTCGGGTCTTTTGCTCATTTTTAATTGAGTTGTCTTTTTATTGTTGTTTTAAGAGTTATTTAATATTTTGGATAACAGTCCTTTATCAGATGTGTCTTTTCAAATATTTTCTTCTAGTCAATGGCTTATATTCGCATTCTTTTGACAATGTCTTTTGCAGAGCAGAAATTTTTAATTTTATTGAAGTCTAGCTTATCAATTATTTCTTTCATGGGTTGTGCCCTTGGTATTATACCTAAAATGTCATCTAGATTTTTCTCGTACGTTATCTTCCGGGAGTTTTATAGTTTCAGGTTTTCAGGCACACACCACCATGCCCGGCTAATTTTTGTATTTTTATTAGAAACGGGGTTTCAACATGTTGGCCAGGCTGGTCTCAAACCCCTAACCTCAGGTGATCCACCCACCTTGGCCTCCCAGAGTACTAGGATTACAGGCGTGAAACAACACACCCAGCCAACAAATATACTTTTAGAATGACCTGGAAGAACAATTTCAAATGTAAATTCTTGAATTTCTTGGAGTCCTGCCCTGAAATGCGGTGGCACAGGACACAATAACTTCCTTCCTCCACTTCTCTTCCTGCTTCTGGCTCTGTCTAACGGACCTCATGTGCAAGCCTGTGGATACTCCAGAATGTGGTCCAACCTCTGTCCACATGTCCTGCCAACAGCTGCCCTGAGGCCACCTCTCAGGCCCAGAGATCTCATGGTGGCAATGAGGCCATCCCTAAGGGGATGGGCCACAAAAACTCTGGGGGCAGGGTCAGACAGGGCCAATTGTCCAGAGCATTCTGGTGTCCCAGCTACCTGGAGAATGATCTAGAAGGGAAGGTGGGCGCTGGGTGGCCACGTCTCCTTGGCCAGGATCATGCATCCAGTGAGGAGAGACACAGCTGGAGGAAGCACAGTTCTCTGACTTTAATGCACATGTGAATCACCTGGGATCTTATTATGTAGGTATGGGGTGGGGCCTGATAGTCTGCGTTTCTCCCAAGCTTCCAGGTGCTGTTGATGCTGCTGGTACAAGGGCCATACTTTGAATAATTAAGGTCTAAAGCAGAGGCCCAAGGCGGGGGTCCTTTTTACCTTGGCAGAGGTGAAAAGGATGTGTTTGATAATTTAATCACTCCCGTGGATAAATTACCAATAGAACTTAGTATGCACTTAAAGTTACACAAAAACAATATATGTGCAACACAAATTTGAATGTAGCACCAATGCCTACATGGAGAATACTTTAGCACAACCAGGTGTCTCACAGTCTTTGGCCCTATAAGTTATCATGTTCTTCCCCTTCTTGTACCCTCTGACCCCTTCCTGTGTGTGGGTTCACACTGCATGACTCACTGACCAGGTACTTACATTTCTAGTAGTCTTCATTGTTCCTTCCGCAGATCCGTACAAACCCATTTCTTATGTTTCTTTTTGTTGGTTTTTTTTTGTTGTTTTTTTGTTTTGAGACGGAGTCTCACTCTGTCACCTAGGCTGGCATGCAGTGGCATGATCTCAGCTCACTGGAACCTCCGCCTCCCAGGTTCAAGCATTTCTCCAGCCTCAGCCTCCAGAGTAGCTGGGATTACAGGTGTGCGCCACCAGGCCCAGCTAATTTTTGTATTTTTCATAGAGACGGAGTTCCACCATGTTGGCCAGGCTGGTCTTGAACTCCTGAGCTCAGATGATCCACCTGCCTCGGACTCCCAAAGTGCTGGGCTTACAGGCGTGAGCCACAGTGCCCGGCCGCATTTCTCATACTTATTCATCATTTACTATGCTCTTTTCTCTCATGTGCTTCACCGCACTCACAGTACGTTACTCCCGGCACTTTCTGCAACAGACTTGTTACTTTTCCAGGCCCTTTTGCCCTCAGCCCTCAAGCCCACTGGGCTCAGCTGGTGCTGGTGCTGCTTCTCTGGCAGCTGCTGCCTCCTGTCTCTGAGCTCCCTGATACTGGAAAGAACCCCCCCGAGGCTTCCTTCTGGCATGTGGAGGCATCTTCAGCTAATTCCATGTGGCAAGTGAATCTATTTATACCTTTTGGAAACCTCATCATTTGGGCAGGAAGTGACCAACTTCCTGGCAAAGAACTCCCAAGAACATCTTCCCAAAGGGAAAAGAGAGAAAACATATCTCTGACGTACACGTATGGTTTCCTCACTTTTAACTGGTCCCAGCCCAGTGGTGCGCCTCCAGACTGAAGAGCCTCTGCTAGGGACAGAAACCCACCCTGACTCAAGGACTTAGATGCAGCAGGTGTTTAGTCAGCCTCGATTGAATCTAGTTGAATTCCCTGCAGCTGGAAAACTGTTTCCTATTTACTTTCTGCTCCTGCCAGTCCTTTCACAGGGCACTGTCAAATATTGGTTAATGCATGAAGATCACCTTTTGAGGGCCAGGTGCAGTGGCTCATGCCTGTAATCTTAGCACTTTGGGAGGCTGAGGCAGGTGGATCACCTGAGGTCAGGAGTTAGGCCAACACAGTGAAACCCCATCTCCCCATCTCTACTAAAAATACAAAAATTAGCTGGGCATGATGGCAGGCCACCTGTAATCCCAGCTACCTGGGAGGTTGAGGCTGGAGAATCACTTGAACCCAGGAGGCTGAGGTTGCAGTGAGCCGAGATTATGCCACTGCACTCCAGTCTGGGTGACAAGAGTGAGACTTTGTCTCAAAAAAAAAAAAATCACTTTTTGCCTCCACTGAGGATTCAGTGTATGTCAGAATGCTCCCTGCTGACTCAGAGGGCTCATGTAAGGGGTACAGAGAGCGATGCAAACTTTCTTCTAGACAGGAGGGAATAATATGACATGGAGCTGGCACCCACAACCCCCACCCTAAACAAACTAACAAACAACTCCTGCATTGACTGGAACACATGAGAACTTTGTCTCTGGAGTATGTAAAAGATGACTTTAGGGGTCAATAAACAGGCTGTTTCTACATGGCGATGTATTGTAGAAGAACTGAAAACTACTGCTGCCTCTGTGACTGCTACAAATGCTGTGAGAGCTTACACTTTGGTAATGACTGCAGGTGAAATTACTGCTTACTTTGGTATAGTTTTCAGTTTTACAATATATATTTTTTTCAAATCTGCTACGCCATATTCTAATAGTCAAAGATGTGTCTCCAACTCAAAAAGAAAAAAAACCTGCACGTTGTGCACATGTACCCTAGAACATAAAGTATAATTTAAAAAAAAAGAAAGAAAGAAAGAAAGAAAAAGAACCACCGCACTACTACCTTACAGGACTGAGCAGGACTAGCCTCAGGGGCAAAACTGGAACAGGAGAGTTGGTCTCCAGGGAATACTTCCTTCTTCCTGCTACGACCTTCTTGCCCACTGTTGCTGGCTTCATCTCAACAATGCAGAAAACTTAACTGTTCAACTGTTCTTTCTCCCAGGGTTAATGGTTTCAAGGTACAGTCCTGCTAACGTTAATGTGATTGGCCCTCCCTCACATTCCCTGTACATTTTCATGATGGCTCTCTGGTGCCTGTTGGGGTAGAAGACAGGTGAGGAAACCTTGCTGTGGGAAGTACTTCTGCACAGATAAGGTCTGGGGACCCTCCTATTCTATCCTGGCGTGGTGGCTTTTTTCTCTACGCAAATGGTGCTTACTACTGCTATTGGTCTGATGGACTCACCCATTGACTGAATTTCTGGGTGACAAATGAAGGTCCAAGGTTGATGTTTTATTTTATTTTGATACAGGGTCTCACTCTGTCACCCAGACTAGAGTGGCATAATCTCAGCTCACTGCAACCTCTGCCTCCTGGGCCCAAGCAATCCTCCTACCTCAGCCTCTCCAGTAGCTGGGACCACAGGTGTGTGCCACCATACCTTATTTTTTTTTCTTTTTTTTTTTTTTATAAAGACAAGGTCTCACTATGTTGCTGAGGCTGGTCTCAAATTCCTGGGCTCAAGAGGTCCTCTTGCCTCAGCCTCCTAAAGTGCTGAGATTACAGGTGTGAGACACTGTGCCTGGCCGTTTTCTTTATATTTACTCTGCTTGGAGATTATTGAGCTTCTTATTTGTGTGAGTTTACAGTTTTCATCAATTTGGGGAAAATTTCAGCCATTATTTTTTCAAAAAATTTTCTTATTCCCCTCTTCTGGGACTCAATTTCCATGTTATACTGCTTAATATTGTCTCTCAGGTAACTGAAGCTCACTCTCTTTACCTCTCTTTCTTTTTTTTTTTGTTTCTTTAGTTTTTCTCTAGATAGTTTCTATTGCTATGTTTTCAATTTATTGATCTTTTCTTTTGCATCGTGCAATTTGTTCTTAATCCCATGCAGTATATTTTCCATTTTGAATGTATTTTTCATCTCTAGGAGTTTCATTTGGATCTTTTTTGTATCTTCAGTTTATCCTTTCATTGTGTTCATGTTTTCTATTTTTTTTAATTTTCTTTCTTGAGACAGAGTCTCTCTCTGTCGCCCAGGCTGGAGTGAATGGTGTTGTCTTAGCTTACTGCAACCTCTGCCTCCCAGGTTCAAGCAATTCTCGTGCCTCAGCCTCCTGAGTAGCTGGGATTACAGGTGCATGCCACCCTGCCCAGCTAATTTTTATATTTTTAGTAGAGACGGGGCTTCACCATATTGGCCAGTCTGGTCCCGAACTCCTGACCTCAAGTGATCCACCTGCCTCTGCCTCCCAAAGTGCTGGGATTATAGGCGTGAGCCACCACACTTGGCTCATGTTTTCTATGTTCCTCAGCATGTGAAACATGTTTATAGTAGCTGTTTTTAATGTTCTTATCTGCTAATTTCATCATCTCTGCCACTTCTGGGTCTGTTTTCACTGACTGACTTTTCTCCTAGTTAAGGGTACTATTTTCCTATTGTGATGCATGCTTGGCAAGCTTTGACTGGTTGCTGGATATTGCGAATTTTACCTTGTTGGATACTAGATTTTGTTGTAATCCTTTAAATAATGCTCTACTTTGTTCAGTTAAGTTACTTAGATTTAATCTGATCCCTTCAAGGCTTGCTTTTAAGCTTTGTTAGGGTGGGTCCAGAGCAACAGGTAGTGTAGGGCCATTTAGTCCCACCACCATGACCATACCCTTCTGTGGACTCTACTCAATGCTCTGT
>NW_012101576.1:647234-647775 GCF_000951045.1 Mandrillus leucophaeus
AAAAAAAAAAAAAAAAAAAAAAAAAGTAAATCCTTGGAATCTATTATTTCATCGTGGTGAGGAACAGAAGTTCTCTTAACACAGATCTAATTATGTAATACATGACATTTTACATCATGATCTTTTCACTTAACAGTAGATTTTGGTCGTTTTTCCATTGTATTACACAATTGTAGTAGACATTATTTTAAACTATGTACTCATTCATTATCTTATTAAACAACTACCTACTGAGTGTCTTCTATGCTCCAGGCACTGGATAAAGCAGTAAAACAACAACAACAACAACAAACCCAAGTAAAAACAAAACAAAACAAAACAAAACAAAAACGCAGGTAAGGTCACACTGTCATGGAGCTTTTACTCTAGTATAAAAGTAGAAGTAGCTACTACTTCCTAGTAGCAGGAAGATGGGAAAAAGGTAAGTAAACAGATAAATGAGCAAACCTTACAGCGGTAAGTGCTATAAGATAGGGTGAGTGGGCCGGGCGTGGTGGCTCACGCCTGTAATCTCAGCACTTTGGGAGGCTGGCGGGGGCGG
>NW_012101576.1:647825-648307 GCF_000951045.1 Mandrillus leucophaeus
ATCAACCTGCAGATCTCTGGAGCTCTCTTGCAGGTCAGATTCCTCCTCTCTGATATTTTGCCTCTCAAATTCTCACCATCTCAGCATCCCTAAACTTCAGTCTCTCAACTCAGTGAGACCACGAGGCTCTGCTTGGGTTCCTCTTCCCCACACTGCAACTGGGAAACTGCCTGTAACCAGTTAAACTGAAGCAATCATAGGACTGAACTTGGTTTCCCCCTCCCTTCTTTCAGGGACACAATCCTGTGCTAACTAACCAAATCCTGAAACCGTTGTGTCATACAGTTTGTTCAGATTTTTAGTAGTTTGAGGTAAGAAAGTAAATCCCTGGCTGGGTGCAGTGCCTCATGCCTGTAATCCCAACACTTTGGGAGGCCAAGGCGGGTGGATAACCTGAGGTTGGGAGTTCGAGACCAGCCTGGCCAACATGGTGAAACCTCGTCTCTACTGAAAATACAAAAAATTAGCTGGGCATGGTGGCG
>NW_012101576.1:649117-681539 GCF_000951045.1 Mandrillus leucophaeus
GGCAGGAGAATTGCTTGAACCCAGGAGCCAGAGGTTACAGTGAGCCAAGATTGTGCCATTGCAATCCAGCCTGGGCAACAGAGCAAGATTCCGACAAAAAAAAAGAAAAAGAAAAAAGATAGGGTGAGTTTAGAGGGTGACTAGGACAGTTATTTAAGATGAGTGTTAAAATCATAGAAACCTTTCAGGTTTCTTCTAGAGCACTCCTCCTCAAAGTCACCTGCACAATGATTCCTGCATTAGATTCTGCCTCTAGGGAACCTGACCTCAGACAGAATATGCACCTTCTGAAGATTCCTGATTTACTACATCCTTATTGCTTACGAATTCTATTTTTAGAAATACTATGCGCACTGGAGATAATTTGAAATTTACTCAATCACAATGAAAAGTAGGAAGCAGTTGAAGGTGTGAGAGGTGGCAGATGGGTAATTGAAAGGTAACTAAAGATCCTGAGGTAAAGAACTAATTGCAGCTTGATATGGTCTGAATGTTTGTGTCCCCCAGAACATTCATATGGTGAAACCTAATCCCCAGTGTGATAGTATTAGGAGGTGGCGTCTTTGGGAGATGATTAGGTCATGATGGTAGAGACGTCACTGATGGGCTAGGTGCCCTTAGAAGAGAGACCCTGAGAGATCCCTTGCTCCTCTGCCATGTAAGGATGGCCATCTATGAACCAGGAAGCAGGCCCTCACCAGACACTGATTCTCCCACATGTCATGATCCTGGACTTCCCATAACTGTGAGAAATAAATTTCTGTTGTTTATAAGCCACTCAGACTATGGCAGTTCATTATAACAGCCCAATGGACTAAGACACAGCTGATGGCTACATGTAGAATTAGAGTTCTCTTGGGTTTGAATGGGTTAGGAACAGAAGTCTGTGAAGACTTTGGAATAACCATACCTAACTTTAAACCAGAGTAGGCCATTCGGAATCATCCAGGTGAACATGTTGCTCCTTTTCCTCAGCAACTATTAGAGCCTGCAGGTTACCTCTCTGGTCCCAGAACACATATCCCATTTTCCTCTAAAGAAGTCTGCCATTTGATCCAGAGGCCCGGTGGTTTAAGATCTAAGGATAAAAAAAAAAAAAAAACAGAAACACGAAAGCCAAGGGTGTGAGCAATGGTGAAAAGAAAGAAGGGGGCAAATTGAGAAACAAGAATGAGGCTACAGACTAGAGAAGGAAAACTCAGGGTAACTTGAAACTTCAGTCACAATTCTTTCTTTCTTCTCTGTGGGAGAAGATAGTCAAGCGGGAAAGTTGAAGATCAGCAGTGGCAAATGCCCCACCACTACCCTTCCCCACTCCCTACCTCCCCCATCACCCCACCATCTACTCACTTTCTGAAGAGAGGAGCCTGGGCAGAGTGTTTGGAAGTGCTCTCTTATTGAGAGTCTGGGCAGATTCCAACCTGGCATTCAAAGTAGATGGTAATTCCACTGCCAAGCTTTCTGAAGAGGCCAATATCTGAAGAGGCTGCGATCTAGAATCATTAACAAATTCAACCAAATGTTAAGAAAATGAGAAAGGACTCCATGCAGGTAGGCAGTCGGTCTTCCTCTGGGTTCTTGTGCTATCTTCATCTTCGTCAGAATCAGAATAGTAATGATTAAGTACACACCTGAATATACCCCTTAGGCGCTGAGAACATACAGTCCTTCAAATGCTGCCCTCACCTTAGGGAGGGCATGCCCTTTGAGTTCCATTTTCAGGACTGTGATTGGGTTTTACAGGGCCAGTCACGGGTTATGGTAATAACTAACAATTGAACAGGACATTACAACTTCCAAAATACTTTCACAAATATTATTTAGCTACCACTATCTTAGTCCATTTGTGCTGATATAACAAAATACCAGAGGCTGGTTAGCTTATAAATAGCAGAAATGTATTTCTCACTGTTCTGAAGTCTGAGAAGTCCAAGATCAAGACACTGGCAGACTCAGTGTCTGGTGAGGGCTTTCTGGTTCATAAATGGCAGTTTCTAGTTGTACCCTCACATGGTGGATGGGATGAACAAGCCCCCTTGGACCTATTGTATAAGGGCACTGATTGTATTCATAAGGGTGTGTTCTCATGACCCAGTCATCTACCCAAACGCTCTACTTCCTAATATCATGACCTTAGGGGTTAGGATTTCAACATATGAATTTTGCGGGGACACAAATATTCAGATCATAGCAACCACTCATCTGTATGGTAGCTACTCTTACTATTGTTGTTTTCGTTTTTTCAGACGGGTGCACTAAGGGTCAGAGCAATTCAGTAATTTGCCCAAGATCCCATAGCCAACAAGAGGCAATCCTTTTCTTCTGGCCTAAAATCTATACATTTCACACTCCATCCCCCTGCCCTGTCCCAATATCTGTTCACTGGAGTCTTCTTGTGTCCTGATACCCAGAGACAGGAGTTCTAAGATCCTAGAAAGGGCAACAAGGAACTGGCCATCCATGGGCTCCCCAAAACCTACACTCTCTCTCAAGGGGGACTTCCCATACTTGCTGGAAAAGGAACATTAAATCCCACCCTTTTTTTACTTTAAGGACAACTCTCAACTTTCTGGGCACAGAAAGCACTTCACTGTCTGCCTGATTTGCCCTCTCTCATTCCCAGGATGGAAGACCTCTCTAGCCAATGGGAAGATGGCAAGATGTGTGAATGTACCCCTGGGAGCAAAATCACGGAGGCTGTGTAATCCTCTATACATGTAGGGACTGAGTGTGGGTATCTCTGACCACTGTGGATGTTGAGCACATTGTTTCATAACCCTGCCTCACTGGCTCCTCTCTCCCCTACCTCCAGAACTGCCTATCTAACTCATCTGTGGTGATGGAATGCTATTTCTTTCACATTACCCCAAATTAAGTATCGTTAGAAAGGTAACTGCTATGTTTAAAACAAATAAATCACCTAACACATTCCAGAGATAAATTCAAATTATTTTTAGATAATCCATCCTTTTGGATTACCCAAACAACTGCTGCTTCCCCTAGTAGGAATAATTGAGAACTGAGACAAAAAGAAACTTAACCAAAATTTAAGCCAACTTGCAGACCAGCTATAAGGCTTACTGTGGAAGAAAATATATAATGATGGCATTTGGGAGTATGTGTCATCCCTAGGAACATGGTGGTGGTAATTTCAGCATTCGCAAAGCTCTGACTCATAGCAAAGCATGCTGTGCTAAGGGGATAGACCCAGCTCTGGACTGGACAGTTTCTAAGACACAGTCACCCAACAGGCCCGGGAAGCTCATTAATCCTCATCAGGGTGTGATTACTGTTGCTAACCCAAGCCAGCAGTGAACACAAATGCCCTGCTGAGATTCCCAGGCTGGGACGTGTGGGGGCAAGACTTGTCCGGGAAGGGATATAGAAGAGCGTCTACACTACACTATCCTGTACTACAGATCCTCCTCCTATGCTTACAGAACAGAGACAGCTTAGTTCAGGGTAGAAAGGGCACCAGGCTGGGGCGGTGGCATGGGGGACAGGGGTCAGAGGCCGGATGGGTGGCTTCATCTCAGCCTTAGAGTAGTCACGCCTGCCATTCCTCAGCACTACCAAAGTGGGGTAAAGCAGCTATGCCTGTACCTGCAGGACTGTTGGCAAAACAAAGAGGACCCTCGAGGGTGATTGGAACTGGAAAATTCTGCTCCCCTCGTCAACACCACTGAACGCTGATTTTGGAGATCCTTGCATCAGTTGTGGAGGCAACCAGGCAGAAGTACAAGGGAAGGTGCCTACCCGCTAGGAACTGCTGCTGTAGTGTGAGGGGAGTTCTGGGTCAAATGCCAAAGCCACTAAAGGGGTTTGGGAACAGGCTGTGGAGGTTCTCCACGAACGAAAGCGCTCTTAAGTTCCTTCCATTCCTAACATTCTGTGATTCTGATTTAATGGGAGACTGGAGAAACATATGTTGAAAACACACAAATGCTAAGCAGCAAGAAATGTAGTGACAGAGTGAAGCCTTGACTGCCTGCCTTAAGGATGATCTTTATAGGTTGTGGTCCTCAGCAGGGCCCAGACCACGAATAGCAGGGTCGAAGACAGGAAGACAGTGAGGTTGGACATGGGACAAAGGGCGTAAGCGTAAGAAAAGACAGGTGGGTCTAGCTGAAAGTTCAGAGAGCTGTTGTAAAAGAGATTGGAAAGACAAAACTCCAAAAAATGACTTTTTTTTTTTTTTTTTTTTTAAACTCAGAGGCTGGAAATCTCTTTTCTCCTGGAGAAGAGAAACTTGGCTGTTGTTTCATTTAGATATGAAGTTCTTCTAGGCTAAGATGATTCCACTCTTCCCCCTGAAAATGGTTTTTGGTGAGAGAGAGGTGGGTGCAGAGGATTCAGCGCTTCTTTGGACCTTGTCTGCAGTGACTGAGGCATCCCAGGACCCTGCCTCCTGTGGACCAAAAACCTGAGATGGGTTCCTCTCCTGCAAACACATATGCCGTTGTCATATGGATGGACTGAAGATACTTTTGTGACTGCTCAGTAAATGTCTCAAGGGAAAATCATTTGGTGGGTAAGCTAGGAAAGGGGAGAGGTAACTAGAGTGTTCTAAAGCTAAGCAGATTCCAGCAAGCAGGAAGGTTTTCTAGAAAGGGGGAGTTCAAATCTGCTTGACTGATGAAGGTGAGCTGTCTTCTGTGTCACGCATGACCTGCAAATGCATCCCCGTGTGTACTAACCTGATCTGCTATGGTGGTATGGCTCTTAAACATCCAAGCTGGTCAAATCTCCTTTGATGGATTAGAGCAAGCTAAGGATGTTTATTAAGCACCTCCTGCCTGAGGAGGCTTCATAGTACCTTGGAAAGTGCCTGAGTTCTGTGGCCAAAAGGATCTGGGTACAAGTCCTGCCCGGGCCACTTACTAGTCACATCTCCTTGAATAAGTTGCTTGATGTCTCTGATCCTGCAGGGTCCTTAGTTATAAAATGGGGACAGCCACTCACTTCACAGGGTTGGATTGAGAATGAAATCTGACTAAAGCCCAGAGGTAGTGCCTTGGGCATGTCGGTTGTGTTTCTTCTTGGCATTCATGATAAGAGCTGAGAAGTGAAATTTCGAAAGGAGAAATAGTAGCTAAGATTACACGAATAAAACTTCCAGTAGATAGATTTTTATTTTTCTTTTCACATTTCAGTATTATTTGTGAGTGTTCTTATATGAGAATGTTTCTGTCAGGGCTTAAATGTGTCAAACAAGAAAGAATCAGAGGAACCAGAAGTCTGAGTTTCTGCTCCAGCTGCTATTAACTGAGAGACCTTGGGCAAAAGCTTTCATCTTGTTGAGCCTTGATGATCTCATCTGTAAAATGGGAAGACTGGGGCCTCTCTCAAAGGGTTGTGGTTAGGATCAAATAAAATCATAAATGTAAAAGCCCTTGATGAACTGGGGGGAATGTGACACAAATGGAAGCTAGTTTTTGCATGTCAGATGTTCATTGATCATCTGCTGGAAGCATACATATTAACTGGGTTGATTTCTGAGGCAGTCTTATCCAGAATTTTTTTTTGTTGAGACGGAGTCTGGCTCTGTTGCCCAGGCTGGAGTGCAGTGGCGTCATCTTGGCTCACTGCAAGCTCTGCCTCCCGGGTTCATGCCATTCTCCTGCCTCAGCCTCCCGAGTAACTGGGACTACAGGCACCTGCCACCACACCTGGCTAATTTTTTTGTATTTTTAGTAGAGACGGGGTTTCCCCATGTTAGCCAGGATGGTCTCGATCTCCTGTACTCGTGATCTGCCCTCCTCAGCCTCCCAAAGTGCTGGGATTACAGGCGTGAGCCACCGCGCCCGGCCAGTCTTATCCATATTTTGGCTCACTCCAAGCTCCACCTCCTGGGTTCAAGTGATTCTCCCGCCTCAGCCTCCCAAGAAGCTGGGACTACAAGCGTGCACCACCACACCCAGCTAATTTTTGTATTTTTGGTAGAGACAAGGTTTCACCATGTTGGTCAGGCTGGTCTTGAACTCCTGACCTCAGGTGATCCACCCACCTCGGGTTCCCAAAGTGGTGGGATTATAGGCATGAGCATCTGTGCCCGGCCCGCCTGCTTTCTCTTTGATCCTTCAATCCTTATCTCAGTCTCATCCCTCCACCAGGTTAAAGGGACTGAGACGCTGTTAACCTTATTGTGCCTCGGGCAGGCCAGATATTCCTGAATGGTCATTAAGGACTCAGGACCATGAGGATGATCACCACTTGATGGTGAAAGGGGCTTTTTCTGCTTGCTGGGAAAATCCTTTCAGGGCTCATGATGCTATAGCCAGCACTCCTTTGCTGTTCCCTGCCTTTTCTTCATCAAGCGTTATTTTAGGATAAACAAAGAAAGAAAAGATTCATGGGATATAGGTAATAGGACGTGACCACCAAGTTACTCCACCAACAAACTGTGCATGAAACACCTGAATACAACACAAAAGAAATGGTAGTGTCATTCTCCAAATCTCTCTTTGCTTTTTTCTCTATGCACCTCCCTGTCAAAAACTGCAGAGATTGTAGAGAAGAAGACTATAGCTATACAGCATGAAAACAAAAGAGGGGTGCAACTCCCAATCATTCTGCATTAATGTGAGTTTACTGTCACTTGTTTATCTTGCTTTGAGCATAAACTACCTTGTCCTATCTATTTGTTTGTTTATTTATTTATTTTTTTTGAGATGGAGTCTCCCTCTGTCGCCCAGGCTGGAGTGCAGTGGCACGATCTTGGCTCACTGCAACCTCCACCTCCCGGGTTCAGGCCATTCTCCTGCCTCCGCCTCCCGAGTAACTGGGACTACAGGCGCCCGCCACCATGCCCAGCTAATTTTTTTGTATTTTTAGTAGAGACGGGGTTTCACCATGTTCGCCAGGATGGTCTCAATCTCCTGACCTTGTGATCCGCCCGCCTCGGCCTCCCAATGTGCTGGGATTACAGGCGTGAGCCACCGCGCCCGGCCTTATTTATTTTCTTGAGATGAAGTCTTACTCTTTTCCCCAGGCTGGAGTGCAATAGTGCGATCTCAGCTCACTGCAACCTCCACTTCCCGGGTTCAGGAGATTCTCCTGCCTCAGCCTCCCGAGTAGCTGGGATTACAGGCGCCTGCCACCACGCCCAGCTAATTTTTGCATTTTTAGTACAGACGGGGTTTCACCATTTTGGCCAGGCTGGTCTCAAACTCCTGACCTCAGGTGATCTGCCTGCCTCAGCCTCCCAAGATGCTGGGATTACAGGCGTGAGCCACCGCGCCCGGCTCCTATCCATTTATTTGCATTAAAAATTAAAACCTTTTCTGGCCAGGTGCTGTGGCTCATGCTTGTTAACCCAGTAGTTTGGGAGGTGGAGGTGGGCAGATCACCTGAGGTCAGCAGTTCAAGACCAGCCTGGCCAACATGGTGAAACCCTGTCTCTACTAAAAATACAAAAATTGCCAGGTCATGGTGGCAAGCACCTGTAATCCCAGCTACTTGGGAGGCTGAGGCAGGAGAATCACTGAACACAGGAAGTGGAGGATGCAGTGAGCTGAGATTGGGCCACTGCTTCCTGGGGACAGAGCAAGACTCCATTTCAAAAAAAAAAAAAAAGCCTTTTCTAAAAATAAAATTATACATCCTTGTAGGAAATTTAGAAAATAAAGAAAATGATAAGGAAGAAAAAAAGAACACTTATAATTCCACCACTGATAATGTCTAGGGGTTTGTAGTCATAAAATGTAAATAATCTGTCCACAGTTTTCTATATTTTTTCACTCAGTTTTATGACATGAAAAATTTCCGATAATGCTAAAATTATCAGAAAAACAGACTTTAATGACTGTATAATGTCCATTATACTGATGAATCATAAGTTATTTAGTAATTCTCTATTGTTCAACGTTTTTATTTTTTTCTCCATTAAGAATAACACTGCTATTAATATCCTTGTGCATAAGTGTCCGTGTCTCTGATTATTTCCTTAATATAGATTACTAGAATAGAACTACTGGGTCAGAGTCAGAACATTTCTGAAAGTCTTGATATATGATGCCAATTTACCCTTAAGGAAATATGTACCAATTTACCCTCCCACTAATAGTGTATAATAGTAATATTTCAGCACCCCCTACTAAGAAGGCTGCATATTATCTCTATTTTAATATTTTCTATTTTAATGAGTGAAACTGATTTGCTTTGTTTTTATGTGGCCACCTTGCCCTGTCACTCCAGCTGTGGTACTCGTTTCTTTGTTACCTGTTGGTTAAGTGTGTATGCCCTGTCTACCTCCAAACAGAATTTGAAGTGGTTCTAACTAAATCATAAGCCCTTAAAGCTAGCAATTTCCCCTCTTTTTAGCTTAAGGTTTCTGTGGCTGGCACAGTGGGTTTCACATATTCAATATTTGATATGTTTGGAGGTTATTTTTGAACTCTATAGAAACATCCACTAACAGAATATTTTCTCTTTCGTGGATGCATATGGCTCTATTATGTCCCCTTCTCTCAACTCTCATCGTCCTTACGGGTATATTATGTAATTTAACGTTTCATTTTATATGTGTATAATTATGCAGTAGTTTGTTGGGAGGAAAAAACAAACAACAACCCGAAAAACCCTGTCTCCCTAGCTGGATTATCAGTTACTTGAGCTCAGGGAATATGTTATTTATTTCTCTTAGAAAAAACAAGCACAGCATTGAGCACATGCAAACACTGTGTGTGTGTGTGTGTGTGTGTGTGTGTGTGTGTGTGTGTTTCTTTGATTTTTTTTTTTTTCTTTTTGAGACAGAGTCTCACTGTGTTGCCCAGGCTGGAGTGCAATGGCACAATCTTGGCTCACTGCAACCTCTGCCTCCCGAGTTCAAGCGATTCTCCTGCCTCAGCCTCCCGAGTACCTGGGATTACAGGCATGCACCACCACACCTCGCTAATTTTTTGTATTTTTAGTAGAGATGGGATGTCACCATGTTGGCTAGGCTGGTTTTGAACTCCTGACCTCAAGTGATCCACCTGCCTCAGTCTCCCAAAGTTCTGGGATTACAGGCGTGAGCCACCGCACCCGCCCTGATGTTTATTAAGGCATGACTTATCAGTAAAAGCTTTCTCACATTTATTGCACTCATAAGGTTTCTCTCCTATATGGGTTCTCTGGCAAACACTTTTTTTTTTTTTTTTTTTATGAAACATGATTGAGTGTTTGTTATGTGTCAAGCACTGCACTCAGTGCTGAGGAAACTAGTGCACAGTCTGATAGAAGAGGTGGCATGTGGGGGCACGAGGAATGTGATGAGAGCTTTAGGAGAAACCTGAAGCCCCAGTTGGAGGAATCAAGGAGGACTTCCTGAAGTAGGCAGTGACTCACAAGAGTTAGCCAATAAATAATACAGCTGGAGATTGAGCATTTCAGGAAGGCAGAACAGCATATGCAAAGTTACAGTAGACAAAAAATTTATTACTGGCTGGAGGAATATATTCAACATATTCAGAACAGAGAAAATTGCAGGAGGTAAGGCTGGAGAGGTGAGCAAAGTCCATTATGTGCACAGTGAGAATGGAAGCCACTGGTTTTGGCCTTCATCAGTGTGTATAGTGGTGATCCCATTAGCGTGAATACCCAGCTCTCACAAACTCTTGAGTCTCACTGGCTTAACTAAAAGAAGTCAAGATCCATGCAGGAAATCAAAGTTATTTTCAGAGTTTTTCCTACCAAATACTTAGGGAACTCTTTGGGGAGTACTTTTATGTTTTCATGAACCCATCTAGATTACCACTTGCTACCATGCCTAGCCAGGCTGCATTTCTGCAGTTCCAAGGCTTATTGATTTAACAGGGTACCAACACAAGGTTGGAACATTTTTCCTATTATTGGCATGAATACCTAGACAATTAGGCACATAATGTTGAAACTGGAGCATCACTGCTGCATCTGAAGACCAGACTTTATTGCCACTGCTCTAGTCAAGTGTGAAGGAAAATGCTCTGATTGGCTACAGGTCAATTAAGGTTCCATGGCAAGCCTGCTTTGGCTCCAAAATAACAGCTCTTTAAACCTCCATACAAGCCCCTGCAGTGGTTGGAATGTTTGTGTCTCTTGAAAATCCATGTTGAAACTTAATCCTCAATGCAAGAGTATTAAGAGGTGGGGCCTTTTGGGAAGTGATTGAGTTATGAGGGCTCTGCCCTTGTGAATGGCACTAATGTCCTTATAAGAGAGGCTTCAGGCCGGGCGAGGTGGCTCACTCCTGTAATCCCAGCACTTTGGGAGGCCAAGGCAGGTGGATCACCTGAAGTCAGGAGTTTGAGACCAGCCTGGCCAACATGGTGAAACCCCATCTCTACTAAAGTTACAAAAATTAGCCGGATGTGGTGGTGGGTGCCTGTAATCCCAGCTACTTGAGAGGCTGAGGCACAAGAGTCACTTGAACCTGGGAGATGGAGGTTGTAGTGAACCAAGATCATGCCACTGCACTCCAACCTGGATGACAGAGTGAGACTCTGTCTCAAAAATAAATACATACACACAAACATACATACATACATACATACATACATACAAGAGGCTTCAGAAAGCTACCTGGCCCTTTTTGCCTCCTTTCCATCATGTGAGAACACAGCATTTGTACCTTCTGCTTTGTGAACACACAGCAAGAAGGCGACATCTTGGAAGCAGAGAGCAAGCCTCTAAATCTGCTGGCATCTTGCCCTTGGACTTCCCAGGCTCTAGACTGGAAGAAATAAATGTCTATTCTTTATAAATTACCCCGTTTTATAAATTACCCAGTCTGTAAGAAATAAATGTCTATTGTTTATAAATTACCCAGTTTTATAAATTACCCAGTCTGTAAGAAATAAATGTCTATTGTTTATAAATTATATTGTTTATAAATTACCCAGTCTGTGGTATTTTGTTATAGCAGCAGCCCAAACACACTAAGACACCCATTTTCTCTCAGCACCCACATAGGCTGCCAAAGCAGCTAGGTGAGACAAGTTCCAGTACTGGGTTCCACAGTGAATTCAGAACTGCTTTTGGACGTTCTGGCTCAAACGCTAGGTTGGATCCAAGGGGCCAGATCCCTTCTGCTCTATGATGACCTACTTTTCAGCACCACCCACACCACCACCACTTTAATCATGTCTCCCTCAGGGCCACCCCAGTCCATCAGATGACTGAAATCCAACCAAGAACAAGGTTCAGACCTTTTCCTCATAGACCATACTGTTTAATCTGTGTGTAAATCAACGTATGTAAATGGACACATGGGGAGAAAGGAATTGAGTTGCCTAACTGTCCTTATCAAAGGCATCTGAACAGCATCTCCTGCCCAGACAACATACTTCACTTTGTTAAAACACCTGGACTTGGCCGGGCGCGGTGGCTCACGCCTGTAATCCCAGCACTTTGGGAGGCTGAGGTGAGCAGATCATGAGGTCAGGAGATCAAGACCGTCCTGGCTAACACGTTGAAACCCCGTCTCTACTGAAAAATACAAAAAAGACTAGCCAGGCATGGTGGCGTTCCTGTAGTCCCAGCTACTTGGGAGGCTGAGGCAGGAGAATGGCATGAACCCGGGAGGGGGAGCTTGCAGTGAGCCGAGTTCGTGTCACTGTACTCCAGCCTGGGTGACAGAGTGAGACTCTGTCTCAAAATAATAATAACAACAATAATAATAATAAAACCTGTACTTTATTCTGTAGGCAAAGAACAGTCAATAAAGTTTTTATGTAGTATGCTAGAATGCTAATTATACTACGTTAATTGCTGATTGATATTGATAATACACAAAAACTCTCAGAAATTGATTAGAAAAGACAAAACTAGTAGAAATAGATGATATGAATGAAATGTAATTCATAGAAGAGAAATTCTAAGGATCTGATATTTATTTATTCATTTGAGACTGGGTCTCCCTCTGTTGTCCAGACTGGAGTGCAGTGGCATGATCATGGCTCACTGCAGCCTGACTTCCCTGGGCTCCAGTGATCCTCCCACCTCAGCCTCCCAAGTAGTTGGGACCACAGGTGTGGGCTACCATGCCCAGCTAATTTTTGTACTTTTGGTAGAGATGGGGTTTCGTCATGTTGCCCAGACTGGTCTTGAACTCCTGAGCTCAAGTGATCCACCCTCCCTGGCCTCCTAGAGTATTAGGATTACAGGCATGAGCTACCATGCCTGGCTAATAAATAGATTTAAAAGATGCTCAATATGACTATCAATCAGGGAAATGAAAATTAAGGTAATAACATAATATTACTTTGTACCCTTCAGATTGGTAAAAATTAAGAGTGAAAACATCTACTATTGATAGAAAGAATGAGGAGGAAATAGGTACTCATGTATTGCTGTGTGCAGTATGAGTTGCTACAAACCTTTTGGCAATTAGCAAAGACTATAAAATTTTAATACATTTGCCCTTCAACCTAGTAATCCCACTGCTGGGAATCTACTCTATAGAAATAAAAGCACCAACACACACAAAAAAATGCATGTACAAAGGTGTTTATTGCTGCATTGTTTGTAGTTGGCAAAACACTGAAAACCAAGCGAAGCCCATCATTAGGGGAATGAATGAATAAATTATAGTGTCTTATACATGGGGAATTGTGTAGCCATTTAAATATATGTTAGATCTATATTAATGGACTTGGAGGGATTTCCATGAAATGTGATTAAATGGGGAAAGCTATATGCAAAGGTATAGATGTACTCTGAACCAATTTTGAGAAACTGATGACATCTACCAACAGCAAAACAAAAACCCTAAAACCGTTTGTGTGTGTGTGTGTGTGTGTGTGTGTGTGTGTGTGTGTGTGTGTGTGTGTTTAGGTACAGCCTGCTAGCTGCCTACCTAAATCTTTTATTTCTTTCTTCCTTACTAAGAGAACCTCCATTATTAGGGGTAGCAATGTGCTCAAACGTTTCTCTTCTTGCAGATAGGAATGGCCAGTGAAGTTTAAGTGGAAGTTTTGGATGAAGTGTTGGATGAAGTTTAGGTGAAGCTCTTTTTGGCCGCTGGTCTTCCCCATTTCTTACCTGAAAAGGATGCATGGCTGGTGCTTTTTTTTTTTTTTTTTTTTTGAGACGGAGTCTTGCTCTGTCGCCCAGGCTGGAGTGCAGTGGCTGGATCTCAGCTCACTGCAAGCTCCGCCTCCCGGGTTCACGCCATTCTCCTGCCTCAGCCTCCCGAGTAGCTGGGACTACAGGCGCCCGCCACCTCGCCCGGCTAGTTTTTTGTATTTTTTTAGTAGAGACGGGGTTTCACCGTGTCAGCCAGGATGGTCTCGATCTCCTGACCTCGTGATCCGCCCGTCTCGGCCTCCCAAAGTGCTGGGATTACAGGCTTGAGCCACCGCGCCCGGCCGGCTGGTGCTTTTATAGTCATTGTTTGACTTTGAAGATATGACAATGTGAAAGATTGCCAGGCACACAGTTTGAAGGAAGCTGGCTCCCTGATCACTTTTTGTAACCACCATAGCAGCCCTGGATGCCTACATACAAGAATAAACTCTAAAGTGATTAAGCCTGTGTTGAGTCGCTATTATGGGGAGCCAAATGCAGCATATGATTATATGAGCATGAAGAAAAGGTATGAAGGTACACATACCAAGTTATTAGCACTGGTTACCTAGGGTGCAGGTGAAGCTGCAAGGAGTAGAAAAAGACAGAGGAGGGAAGGTAAACAAAAAAGATTACTTAAATAGAATGTTCTTGTAGCAGATTTTGCACAGTAAAAAAATATTTAAAAAAATAAGATGTGCCCCTCTTTGAAAACAAAACAGCATTATGATTGTACTAGTGCATTTTCTGTTGCTTATAACAGAATACCTGAAACTGGGTAATTTACAAAGAAAAGGAGTTCATATCTTACAGTTACGGATGTTGAGATAGTCAAGGAGCCACATCTGGTGAGGGTCTTCTTGCTTTTGGAGACTCTGCACAGTCCTAAGGTGGCACAGGGTATCACATTGCAAGGGAGCTTAGCATGCTAAGATGCTAGCTCAGGCCTCTTTTCCTCTTCTCATAAAGCCACCAGTTCCCCTTCCATGATAACCCTTTAATCTACTAACCCATTAATCCATTCATTCATGAACAATGGCTCTGCCCTCATGATCCATTCATCTTTTAAGGCCCAAACCTCTCAGTATTGCCACACTGGGGATAAAGTTTCCAACACATGAAACCGGGGGAGGCATTCAAACCATAGCAATTAGATTTTGCCATCTGTTTACGATTATATATACCCTCTTTCTAGGCCTTCTTTGTCCCTAATTAAAATTGTTCCTCTTTCAAGGCCACTCTCTGACATCTGAATCCCAATGAAGAACACAGTTCAGACCCTTTTCTCATATGACTGATCAACATAAAAAGGTGCATGAGGCCGTGCGCGGTGGCTCATGCCTGTAATCCCAGCACTTTGGGAGGCCAAGGTGGGTGGAACCCAAGGTCAGAAGATCGAGACCATCCTGACTAACACAGTGAAACCCCATCTCTACTAAAAATACAAAAAAAAATTAGCCGGGCGTGGTGGCGGGCACCTGTAATCCCAGCTACTCGGGAGGCTGAGGCAGGAGAATGGCATGAACCCGGGAGGCAGAGTTTGCAGTGAGCTGAGATCGCACCACCACTGCACTCCGTCCAGCCTGGGTTACTCTGTCTCAAAAAAAAACACAAAAAGGTGCATGAAAGGATAATCACCAAAAAGTTAGTGGAAGAATGAGGGTATCTTAGGGCGGTGGGATTTCAGGTGATCATTTCTCCCTCTTTTTTTTGTGATTCTTTTTGTTTTTATATTGACCTTATAGTATCTACATAATCAGAAAAAAAAAAACAATAAAGCTGTTTTCAGTGTGAAACAACAACAACCTAAGGATTGGAGTGAGGCAAGATTGGAGGCAGGGTCAACTACAATGGCATTTTAGTAATCCAGGTAAGAACTGATGATGGGCTGAGTGCAGGTAATGACAATGGACATATAGAGAGATGTAGAAACATTTAAAAATAATAAGGCAGTAGAATCCACAGGACACAGTGATCGGGAGAGAGGAAGAAGGCAAGCTTTCTAGCTTAAGTAAGTGGGTGGAGATGTATGCTATTCTCTGACAGGGAACACAGGAGGAAAAGCAACCACTGAATGGAGGACACGAAGCATCTTCAAAATATTGAAGCCTGGTCCCCACTCTGAATACTTTAGGCAGTTATTTCCAGTGATTCCTAGCCACAGCCAGGGCTGAAAAACGCTGGTGAAAACCCCAACATGGGGCTCTCAGGGGGCCCCACACTTGAAGTGTGGACTGAGGACCAGGAACTTGGAGGCTAAGAAAACATGGCCAGGGAAAGAAAGGGAAACCAAAGAAAAGTATATCCTGGAAATGGACAGAGGAGGAAGTTTCTGCTGGTGCTCAATAAATATTGACTAGATGACAGAAGGAAGGAGAGTACAATGGTGTCAAATAATCCTGAGGAGTCGAGAAAGAGAAGGGTTATAATGTGTCCAATGGAGTTAGCCTCAAAGAGGTCACCTATGACCCTTCTGGATCTGTTTCTGTTGTTGAGTGAGAAGTGAGGGCAAAAATCAATGGTTTGACAACTGAATGGAAGAGGACAAGCTATCCTATTGAAAAGTGTGATAATACCTTAGAAATTACATTTACAAAACATAATTTGTGATATTGAAAAATACTTAGAATATAACACTAAGTGAAAAGCAGGATATAAAACATTACCTAAAATATATGATTCCAATTCTGGTATAAATTAGAGGCATAAGGAGCAGGGTTAAGATCTCGCCCTCTGAAGCCAGACTCCCTGGGATCAAATCCAGACTAGGCCACTGACTGGATGTGTAACCATGGTAAAGTCCCTCACTGGGTGGTGGTTAGCCTGGCATGCAGAAAGCGTTCAGTAAAATGTTAGCTACTAAATGCTGAACATAGATATATACACATAGAAGCAAAATATCCTCAGGTGGGGCTGGGCGCCGTGGCTCACACCTGTAATCCCAGCACTTTGGGAGGCCGAGGTGGGTGGATCACGAGGTCAGGAGATTGAGACCATCCTGGCTAACACAGTGAAACCCTGTCTCTACTAAAAATACAAAAACGTTAGCTGGGTGTGGTGGCACGTGCCTGTAATCCCAGTTACTCGGAAGGCTGAGGCAGGAGAATGGCATGAACCCGGGAGGCGGGGCTTGCAGTAAGCCGAGATTGTGCCACTGCACTCCAGCCTGGGGGACAGAGCGAGACTCCGTCTCAAAAAAAAAGATATCCTCAGGTGGAGAGATTCCAAAATGAGTGGCAGGGTTACAAAGTTTTTTTGGTTTTTTTTGTTTGTTTGTTTTCTGTACAGTTTTCTTTGTTTTCTAAATACTCTGTAATGAACATGTACTACTTTTATAAGTAGAGAAAAATGTAAAACAGTATTTAACAAAAAACAAGCTTTGCTGTTAAAGGAAAGAGAAAGAAAAGGCATTTTAGTCTGTTTTGTGCTACTGTAACAGGATACCACAGACTGGGTAATTTATAAAGGAAATTTATTTCTCACAGTTCTAGAGGCTGGGAAGTCCAAAATCAAGGTGCTGGCTCCTTATGACGGCTTTCTTGCTGCATCCTCACATGGAAAGCAGAAGGGCAAGAGAGAACCAACTTCCTCTCCGAATCCCTTTATTAGGATACGTAATCCCATTCAAGAGAAGGAGCCCTCATAGCATAATAATCTCTTAAAGGCCATGCCTTTTAATTCTATCACATTGACAACACCTGATTTTTGGAAGGGACCCATTTAAACCATAGAATTGAGCAATAGCTACAGGGTATAGGATTAATGCTTCAAGTGCTCATGATGAGACTTCTGTTCACAGTTTTTGGGAAAGATCCTGAAAGGAGTTGAGGGTGACAACTGATGTAATTATTATTATTATTAATATTTTATTTTATTTTTTTTGAGACAGTGTCTTGCTCTGTCACCCAGGTTGGAGTGCAGTGGTGCAATCTCAGCTCACTGCAAGTTCCACCTCCCTGGTTCACACCATTCTACTGCTTCAGCCTCTCGAGTAGCTGGGACTACAGGTGCCCAACACCACGCCCGGCTAATTTTTTTGTATTTTTAGTAGAGACAAGGTTTCACCGTGTTAGCCAGGATGGTCTCGATCTCCTGACCTCGTGATCCACCCGCCTTGGCCTCCCAAAGTGCTGGGATTACAGGCGTGAGCCACCACGCCTGGCCGTAATGATGTTTTTGAGGAAAAAGGAAAGCATGAATGTGGTGTGGGGAATTAGTCTTTAATAGGACATCTCTTCCTGTGATTGGGGAAGAAAGAATTTGTGAGTAGGTATAAATACAATAATTTGTAGGTGCAGAAACAGGAGGCTGAGGAAGTTCATGACTGATAGCCTTGATGTTAATCACTGAAGCCAGCAAGGCTGTCCGCTGAGAGGGGGGTGTCTGAATATCCACAGAGGGGATGAAGGAGGAAACTGACACACAGCTGCATTGCCAAACAGCACTGAGAGGCTGGTGCTGCCTGGAGACGTGACTCTGCTACGGCCCTGACCTAGGTCACCCCCAGTGCAGCAGATACAGCCACGGTTCTGTCACACCGTTCTCGTGTGCTTGTGGCTTGCTCTAGATCCTTAACTGAGTTGCTTCCCATGGGAATTCCACTCCTCCCTCTCACATACAGAAATCCTACTCAGTCTTTAAGGCTAGCTCAGATTTGTTTATTCAACTATTCAGATATTAATTTATCCAATTTCCAGTTGGTCTCTCAGAACCCCATGGCTTCTGGGTTCAGGAACTTGCAAAAGCTCCATCTCTGTCTTTTCTCTTTGATACCTGTGCTATCTGATCATGAAAGAGTCGTTTCAGGACAGAGGGCTTGCCTTGAAGTCTGACTTCCTGATGATTTTTGATTGGGGGCCAGTATTATATTCAGTCTGTGTGTGAGTGTACATGTGCTTCCTTTCCTTCTGCTATTAGGGGTTTAATTTACTGGAGGGGAAGCACCTGTAATCCCTGTTTGGAAAAATGTCTGCTTAATGGCAGTTCTCCCGGATGTGACCCACTTGATAATAAAAGTTCCAGTGGAATCGGTTCTCTCTGTAGCCCAGTTCATGTGAAGATATAATCAGGCATTTGGCCAGCTATTCTTCGATTTTATCAAGATCTCCAGCACTTCCACCCCTCCATTTTCTACCAACTTAGTGCATCTCCTGGCACATTTTTTTTTGTACAGCCCGCCTGAAACCCATGGCATATTTTCTGGCATTCTTGGTATCCAAACTCTCTCATCTTCCTGTCACATCTACTTTACAGAGTATCAGCTGTGAATCAATCCTGACATTCCTCCTGCTTCTTCGCCAAGGCTACTGGGCCCTTCATCAGGGTCTAGGCTTTGGCTTCAGCATGGCCAGCAGCAAATAGTGAGGGAAGAATTTAGTCCTGATGTCACTGGCAGGAATCAGTGGGGCACCAGAACCAAGGACTGGCTCTAGAGTGGCCAGAATACTGGTTATATACAGGAAGATTGAGCAAATATATAAATGTACAGCAGATAATGAAAGCTGATTCTCTCACTGTGAATGAATAGAGTTACAAATATGGAAAGGGTCCTGCTGAGGAGCACCAAAGGAAATAAAAGTTAAAATTAAAAAGACAAAAATGGAAAGGGGAAGGCTAAAATAAACTCTGTGATGTTGGATTGGAATTGGAGGCATTGGTGAGGGCTCATGGTTTTAATAGTTATAGAAACAGATACAGTTGTGCATGTGTACATATATGTGAGAGTGTGTGTGTGTGTGTGTGTGTGTATATATATATATATATATATATATGTACATTTCCTAGCTCTGTCCACTGAGAGGACAGGGGCCTAGAAGTAATGAATGATACTCTAGTAGCAATGAGCACACTAGTACCTAGATCCTGCTTTGTGAATATCACTTTCCACAAAAAGAATCAAGTCTCCTTAGAGAAATGGCTGATTTCAGGGGAAGGGCAGAAGACTATAAAATGAGCCTGGAACCTACTACCAGAAGTAACAAAGTGCTCAAAGAATGATGGGAGACATATCAAAAGGACACAAGAAGTAACTTAAAGGGATTTCCATTGACCAAATCTGGGATGATTTGAAGACTGAAAAAATAATAATAACAGTAATAGGTCGTATCACTGAATAAAATAGGAATCTGTGAGTCTATACAATTTTAACCAAAAGTTGACAATAATTTGTGGAGTTTATAACATATGTAGAAATAATAAAAGGCATTATAGCAATAGAAAAAATACCAGAAAGGGAATAAATATAAGTATGTTGTTTTATGTTTCTTATCTTACACATGAAGTGGTATAATCTTACTTTGAGATATACCTGTGATAAGTGATGGATGCATATTATAACTTCCAGAGCAACCACTAAAGCAAACAAACAAAAACCACCTGAACTAGCTCGAGTCAATAGAGGAGATAAAATGAAACCCTGATAATTTTCTTCTTGCTTTATACAAAAGAAAGCAGGAAAAGAGGCAAAAGGAACAGAGAACAGATAGGCTAAATTGAAAATAAATAGCAAGATAGTGGACATCAACTGCATCAATAATTACATTAAATATAAAAGGTCTTAACACTATAATTAAAAGGCAGAGTGGATAAATAGGATGGTCTAGGAAAGCCTCTCTATGAAGGTGACAATTTAAAAAATACTGTAAGAAGAAGGATCAAGGATGCAGATAATAACTAGAATAAGAGTGTTCTAGACAGGTAAACACATACAAGATCCTGAGGTGGGTGCATTCCTGGTATGACAGAAGAACAATGAGCAGGCCAATGTGGTAGAGCTAAGTGAGCGAAAAGGAGGTGAGGTCAGCCAGCTAATGGAGTAATAGATTAAACAGGACCTTGAAGGCCATTGTAAGAACCCCGGATTATACTCTGAATGAAATGGGAATCCATTTTTGATGGTTTTGATCCAATAAATGGCATAATCTAATTTGCATTTTTAATCTTTATTGCAATACAATTTTTTTGAGACAGGGTCTTGCTCTGTTGCCCAGGCTGGAGTACAGTGGCACAATCATAGCTCACTGTAGCCTTGACCTCCCAGGCTCAAGCAATTCTCCCACCTCAGCCCCCTAAGCAGCTGGGACTATAGGCACACACCACCACATCTGGTTAATTTTTTATTTTTTTATTTTTTGTAGAGACAGGGTCTCACTATATTGCCCAGGCTGGCCTCAAACTCCTGGGCTCAAGCGATCTTTCCACCTTGGCTTTCCAAAGTGCTGGGATTATAGGCATGAGCTACCACGTCTTGCAATATAATTTGTACATAATAAAATTTGCCAATTTTAAGAGTACCATTTGATGAGTTTTGACAAATGTATGGACTCATGTAACCACCACCACAATCATCATATAGAACATTTCCATCACCCTACTCTGGATCCTGTGCTGAGAAAGACTGGAAGATGGAAGCAGAGAGACAAGCTGAAAGGTTACTGTGGTAACCTTGGTGAGAGATAACCATGGCCTAGATCAGGTGGCAGCAGTGCAGGTGGTGAGAAGTGGTCATAATCTGAATATATTTTGAAAGTAGGAACAACAGGTGTTTCTGAAAGACTGGCTATAAGGTCTAAAATAAGTCGCAAATGGCTCCAGGGTTTTTGTCCTAGCATATTGAAAGGATAGAGTTGCCATTCATTGAAACGGGCAAGACTGTGGGAGGAGCAAGTTTGGTGGCAGAAGATGAGTCTGGGGTATTTTCCATTTAAAATGTGTAATGGATATTCAAGTGTAGGTAGTTTGAAACACAAATAAAATGTCCAATTCATTGGAACAATCTAAGCAGAGGAGAGGTGTGAGTTAGAGAGAGATTTGAGAGAGAAACTATATCGGAAATAAACTACAATGTACCATCAGGAAAGGACAGCACTCTCGGGGTGTTTGGTGGTAGATACAGACTATTTCAACAAGGGAGTTGATTAGCAGACACTGTCCAGAAGAGAGGCTTCCTGGGTTCTCAGTGACTGAAACATTCAGAAATATTCTTAGACTGTATATTGGTAAGTTATTATGTCCTCAGAGATTTGTAGGAATATCCCTCAGAACACAACAAGTTCTGATTCTTGAATAGGCCTTTTCCGAGTTGATTATTCCACACTTTACCACAAGTCCCTTGTGGAAAAGGTGCCCAGTTTATGGTGATAATTATTACAGAGTTGTAGAGTTAGAGCTTGGAAGATATCTTAAAGGTTCTCTTGGTCCCCGCCTCACACCCATGGCATGGCTGATAGATGATTACAGTCACATCCAATGGAAATGATCTCACATCTCCCAGGCCGACTCTTCCCTTGATGGTCAACTCCATTAGAAAGTTCTGTCACGTCGGGCATGGTGGCTCACGCCTATAATCCCAGCACTTTGGGAGATTGAGGCAGGTGAATCACCCGAGGCTAGGAGTTCAAGACCAGCCTGGCCAACATGGTGAAACCCTATCACTATTAAAAAATACAAAAATTAGCCAGGTGTCATGGAGCATGTCTGTAATCTCAGCTACTTGGGAGGCTGAGGCAGGAGAATTGCTTGAACCCAGAAGGAGGAGGTTGCAGTGAGCTAAGATTGTGCCACTGCATTCCAGCCTGGGTAAAAGAGGGCAACTCTGTCTCAAAAAAAAAAAAAAAAAAAAAAAAAAAATTCTTTCTTGCATGAAGCATAAACATGCCTCACTGTCGTTACATTTTTTTCTGCGTCTAAGAGACCCCGATGAATGCCTTACTACATTTAGCAAATGAGACTCAAAGTGCAAGAGCGTCAATGTGACCATAAGTTTCACCTTCACGGGGCCTGTCAAATGGTTTAGGTTTCAAAACTTAAGCCCTTGGCCTTCACTAAACCTTCCCAATATCTTCTGTCAAGAGGCTTCCTGGACTTTTGAAGAGAAAGTAAACCAAATGGGTGTTTGTTTCTCATCAGTGAAAGCAACGTGCTTGCAGAGGCCAGCTGGTCTATTTTTGTCTGTGGGTGGTGGATGGTTGCCAGGATTGAGCAGAGGTGTTTTCCTGTGGTAAAGACCAAAGATGGGGGTTGCTGGAGATGGTTCTTGACGCAGGAGAAGGAAGATTCCTGAACAGGATTCAGAACCTGGGAGCCTGTTGAGATGGTCCTAGGTCTACCTTCAAGCTCAGACCCCTCATTCACCTCCTCACTTGCATCCTTTTTTAATGTGTGCTCAGGGACTGCTAAGAGAGTCATTCCTCCCCTAATGGGCAGTAGCTATGAGGCTTTTAGTTGGGCCAGGTCTTGCAGGACACTCATCCTTCTGTATGATGGTCTCATTGCTGGTACCCTGGGTCCAAGTGTCCCCTACCCATCCTCACTAACAGGGCTCTGGCACTGCTTGTTTGGATGCAAATGTCTGGGGTAGGAGGATGTAACCACCTATAGTGGCACGAAATGCCCAGGAGTCAAGTTAATCCTAAGGATTCGGGGACTAACTCAGATGCAAAGCCTGAGAAACACGTTGTCCACAGGCCCAAAGAATGTCTAGGGTTTTAGAGCCATGGATTTGAGACCCAGTAGAGCTGGGACTAAATGAAAGCAGTTTGGGAACAAGCCAATGTAGGGTCCTGGGTTATTTTAGCATCTGCACTTTCTTTAAGGGCCCACGTGTATGTGGGATATTCACAAGTGTGAATTCAGGGTGGTTTTTTTTTAAATCGAGATTTTTAAATATAGATTTTAAAAATATAGATAAAAATATGGATTTCTGGGCCTTGTCCTTAGAAATTCTGATTCAGTGAATCTGAGGGGGACTCAGAAAGCTGTCTTTTGAAAACTTTCCCAGATGTGTGTTTGCGAATCATCAGCTTAACGAATTAGAGGTGGGGCAGACACTTGTCTGTCAACATCCAAATTTCCTGTCCTCAGCCTTGGTGGTGCGCTTGTCTTCGCGTTTCTTTTGCCTACCTGGATGACTCCCGCTGCTTGATTACCTCCCTGCCCAGTCTTAGCAATTCCACAGGGCTGCTGTGACGCTTAAGTGAGCTAATGTGTAAAGAGTGCTTAGCATAGGGCCAGTACTTAGTAATCACTCAATAAAAGCGGGTTGTTATTCTTATTATCTGTGGTTAAAATGATATGACATGCCTGAGCTGTATGACTCATTGGACCAGGCAGTAATATCCCCTGAACACAGTGGAATTAGGTCAACCTCCTACCACCACTAATCCTGGCATCTCTCCTCCCCCAGTGAGCTTCCTATTTGGCCCTGTTGGGTTCTCACTTGGTGCCAGTCTGACTTTCTTGGGTTTGCTTTCTATTCTTTTGGCAGGACCCAGAGCAGGTGTAATCCCCTTTGTGTTTGTTTAGAAACTGCTCTTCAGCGGTTGAGAGGAGTTGGGCCTCCCAGTCACAGTGTTTTGGTGGTTTGTTTCCATTCCTCCTTTGTGGTTGTGTTTATGACTGTGGTACAACTACTTGGAACTGAAATGTAGTTTCTTTGGAGACAGGGGTATTCTGTAGACACAGTGAAATTCCTTGGACTTGGAGGGTCTCCAGAATGCAATACAATATCTCTAACTGGCTCTAGAACTACCCAGAGTGAATAGGATTCTATTGTTACAGCTAGAACTAGGGTGAATGAATGCAGGATTCTTCATTTATTCAGCCAATGTGTGTGAGCACTTCTAATGTGCCAGGCACTGTACTAATACTGGGAAGAATAAAATAGCCCTGACCATTCCAGCTGAGATTTTCTTTGTTCCCTTTCCAGTCCATCAAGCACAATGCTGCCAGGTTAACCTTCACACACTCAGACTCACAGGTATTAACACTTACTCTATGTTAGGGTGAAAAGTTGGTTATGGGGCTGGGCGCAGTGGCTCACACCTGTAATCCCAGCACTTTGGGAGGTTGAGGCGGGTGGATCACCTGAGGTCGGGAGTTCGAGACCAGCCTGGTCAACATGGCGAAACCCCATCTCTACTAAAAAAAAAAAATAAAAAAAAAAATAATTAGCAGGGCGTGGTGGCAGGTGCCTGTAATCCCAGCTACTCGGGGGGCTGAGGCAGGAGAATAGCTTGAACCTGGGAAGTGGAGGTTGCAGTGAACCGAGATCACACCATTTTACTCCAGCCTGGGCAACAAGAGTGAAACTCCATCTCGGGAAAAAAAAAGGTTGGTAGGGTATAGTCCCTGTCTCTCAGAAACACAAAATTATCCTACTTTAAGGCCTGTTTGGAAAGAGTGAAATACATTTATTCTACCAAGTGCTTGGGACTAGAATAGAGTTATTATAGAAATGCATGGAGAGTACAGGAGCATGAGAACTAAATCTACTGCAAAGGAGTCATTTGCTGAATGCCTACTACATGCGCAGCGATAGAGAAAAACACCTTTGGCTTCCGAGCTGAGATGTGTGGACTTTTGAGTAAAAGAAACCTGAGTTTGTAAACTGGATCTACCACTTAACAGCTGTGTGACCTTGGGCAAGCTCTTTATCCTCTCTGAGCCTCACATTTCTCGTCTATGAAGTGGAAGAAATAATATCTACCACAAAACATTATTGGAAAGGATAAGGGAGTTTTTTTTTTTTTTTAAAGCTTTCAGTCTGGTAGCCTTTTGTTCTCATTTACCACCATATATGAGTTCGTTTTTTGGTGCCTGACAGTTGCCCTAGACCACGAGCTTTCCAAGGGTGGCGACTGTCCTATTCAGTTTCGTATCTACTGTGACTGTTGCCTGTCGAAGTGACTGTTTCCAGCTCACCTCTGGTTTCAGAGTCTGCCTAGCAGAGACCCTCACAGTTGTTGCTCATGCTCGCATGCTGCGGCCCATGAGCCTGTGGTTAGGCTGAGTTGATTCTCACTGCAGAGGACAATATCAGTACTGGGTCATGGTGCAGGAAGCTGCATCTGGTTAAGTTGCTCCTCCTCTCCTGCAGGTTTCTGATGTGCCCCTTCCATTTCAACTTCCACTCACACCAGGTTCTTGAACCCACCTGGCCCTAACCCCTCTCTTGGTGCCGATGTGGGCACTGTCTTGTCTGCCTGCTGCTGACTTCCTGCCTGGCCTGATTCACCAAATCCAAGGTCACCTGGCTCTCTGGTAGTATGATTGGCAGCATTGTGTGCTTCAGAAGTTTGTGGTCACACAGGAGCCACCCCAACTGGGCTCTAGATCTCTGACCCAATGACCTACTGATCACCTTGTTATCAGCTTGGCTGCCCTAGTTGGACTCTGGTTCCACCCTGACCCACTCAACATACATGCATTGAGTTCTGAAAGTGTACCAGGCCCTGTGATAAGCAACACGCAAATGAATGACATGGTTCTTGCCCTGAAAGACACCTGTAACTGTCCCTGTCTTCAACATCCTCAGGCTAAAAATGATGTTAGAAAAAGAGTCTACAGCTGGCGAGATGACTGGTTGCGGGAAAACACCCTTTTCACAGTCACAATGAGGTTTCTTTGCCTGCTCTGATGAGTAGATAGCAGTGTGCCATCTGGCAGAGAACTAGGGTGGGATCCTTTACCTGACCTGAAAGAACGCACAGACATGAAGCAGGTATAACGGAAGTGAGATATAGGCCGGGCGCGGTGGCTCACACCTATAATGCCAGCACTTTGGGAGGCCAAGGCAGGCAGATCACTTGAGGTCAGGGGTTCGAGACCAGTCTGGCCAACATGGTAAAACCCCGCCTCTACTAAAAATACAAAAGTTAGCCAGGCGTGGTGGCACTCACCTGTAATCCCAGCTACTTGGCAGGCTGAGACAGGAGAATTGCTTGGACCTGGGAGGTGGAGGTTGTAGTGAGCTGAGATCACTCCACTGCACTCCAGCCTGGGCAACAGAGTGAGACTCCATCTCCAAAAAAAAAAAAAGGGAGATATAATTTCTGTCCTCACAGAACTTGGAGTCTGTGGTAAGCAGAATAACAGCTCCTGGAGACGTACACATTCTTATCCTCAGATGCTATGAATTTACTATGCTACATAGCAAGGGGGAATTTAGATTGTAAACGGAACTGAGTTTGCTAATTAACTGACTTTGAAATAGGGAGATTGGCTGGGTGTGGTGACTCACACCTGTAATCACAGCACTTTAGGAGGCTGAGGTGGGAGGATTCCTTGAGGTCAGGAGTTCAATGACCAGCTAGGCAACATAGTGAGACCTCGTTTCCACAATTTTTTTTAAAAAAATTAACTTGGCATAGAGGCACGTGCCTATAGTCCTACTTACTCGAGAGGCTGAGATGGGAGGATTGCTTGAGCTCAGGAGGTCAAGGCTTCAGTGAGCCGTAATTGTGCCACAAGCACTCCAGCCTGGGCGATAGAGTGAGACCCTGCCTCAAAACACACACACACACACACACACACACACACACAAACACAAAAAAAACAGGAGATTATCCTGGATTATCCAGGTGGGCCCAGTGGTATCACAGGGCCCTTAAACATGGAAGTTCAGTGTTAAATGATGTGATATGAGAAAGACTTGATCAGCCACTGACGGCTTTGAAGATGGCCAGGGAACCTAGGAACAAGGGCAGTCTCTAGAGGCCCGAAAAGGCAAGAAACAGTTTCTCTCCTAGAGCCTCCAGAAAACACAGCCCTACTGACGCCACGGTTTTAGCCCAGTGAGAATCATTTCAGACTTCTGAACTTTAGAACTATAGAACAGTAAATGTATACTGTTCTAATCCACTGAGTTTGTGGTAACTTCTTATAGCAGCAGTAGGAAATAAATACAGTCCAACTGGAAAGATGAGAATTAAAGAAAGGATTACAATTCCAAGTGATGTGTGCAGGGACATGAGAAGTAGGGAATGCTGTGGGGATCCCCAGAAGGTCCCTCCCCCAGTCTTAGTGGGCACGGTGGTGGAAGAGTCAGCCAATGCGTTCTGGAGGAAGAGGGCTTGGTACCCTCAGGAGAAGGAAAGGAGCCAGGCAGGAAATCTACTGGAACTGTGTGAGGAGGGCAATGACCTGATCCGTCCAAAGAGCTGTAGGAGGACCCGGGCTGTGAGTGAGGCAGGCGTGCAGAGCTATCTGGGTTGGTTCACCTGGGTTGACTCCTCTGCCTGAAGTTCCTCCCACATGAAGAGGAATTTGGCTGGAGTTCAAAATGTCAACGGTAGATTAACAAATTGGCATATTCATACAATGGAATGCAGTAAGTCTTTACAACTTCCCCGGTAGGTTCTTGGAAATTGAGACTTTAAGTGAAAAGGAGTATAATGAAACGAATTTTACCATAGGCTAATGGGTATAAACAAGAGTTAGGTTCTTTAGACAAAAACACTTCTAATATGAAATGTCTAAATAAATGTGAGCTATACGTACATTTAAGGAAGATTAATAAAATCAAGTAAGATCACTATTTACCTGCTTATTCCAGTTCAGGATCTCCGGTTGCCAGAGCCCATCCTAGCAGTTTGGGGTACAAGGCAGGAACCCACCCTGGCCAGGACACCATCCTATAACAGGACACACTCACACACACACCCACTCTCACCCAGACGGGGACCACTGAGGCACATGAACGAGCCTCACAGGGACAGCTTTGGCATGTGGGAGGAAACCGGAGTACCCGGAGAAAGGCACGCAGACATGGGAAGAACATGCAAATTCCTCACAGACAGCAGCCCTAGCAGAGAATCCATTTTTTTCTCATCAGTGTTATAATGAAACAACATTGTTTGAAAATCTGCCGTATTACACTTCAATTAAAAAGTTAATAAAAGTATTATTTTGGCCTGGCATGGTGGCTCATGCCTGTAATCCCAGCATTTTGGGAGGCCAAGGTGGATGGATCATTTGAGATCAGGAGTTCGAGACCAGCCTGGCCAACATGGGGAACCCCGTCTCTACTAAAATTTAAAAAATGAGCAGGGCGTGGTGGTGCACGCCTGTGGCCCCAGCTATTTATTATTTATTTATAAATAAATAAATAATATTATTTTACAAAAAAATGTAAAAGGCACAAACTCTTTGACCCAGCAATTTTCACTGCTAAGATTTGCCTTCCACATGTGCTCTCACAGGGGTTCAAGGGAATGAGGAAGGAGGCTCCCTGCTGAATTCTTTGTAATAGTTAAAAACTAAAGGCCGGACATGGTGGCTCATGCCTCTCCAATCCCAGCACTTTGGGAGGCTGAGGCGGATGGATCTCTTGAGCCCAAGAGTTTGAGACCACCCTGGGCAACCTGGTAAAACCCCGTCTCTACTAAAAATACAAAAATTTGCCGGGCCTAGTGGCGAGCCCCTGTAATCCCAGTTACTCCGGAGTCTGAGGCGAGAATCACTTGAAACCGGGAGGCAGAGTTTGCAGAGGTCATGCCACTGTACTTTAGCATGGGAGAGAACAAGCCTCCATCAAAAAAACAAACAAACAAACAAAAAACCAAAACCCCAAAAAACAAAAAAAACGAACTAGGAATAACTATTCATAAATAGATGATTTAGTTACAATTGAGGTATCTGTGATGTGCCATTTCATGAAACTTACTAAAAGCAAAAAGGCGGATTCATTTTGCCTGATAAATAGAGTGACTATGAGATTTATCCAAACCAGGATTCTTTTGAGAGTGGGAAGGGATTCTACTGGCAACTATACTGGGACAAAAACTATAAACCAGGACTGGCCCAGGCAAACTGGGACATATGATCATACTACTGATAAAGAGTGATTGCCAAAGAAGATTTTTAGGTGAAGAAAGCAGATGTATAACAGTATGTATAGCATGATTCTGTTTGTGTTGTGTTGTGATTTTTTTTTTTTTTTTTTTGCAGAAAAGATACATTCTTATATTTGCATACATACTTTTTTATAAAAATGTCGCTTACCATGGTCGTATCTGAGGAGGAAAACAAATTCTACACTAGGCATTTATATTTATTTTACACTGGGTATTTAAGTTACTTTTATTACACTGGGTAATAAAATATGTGTTAGCTTGGGCTGCCATAACAAGATACCACAGACTGGGTGGCTTAAACAACAGAACAATTTTCTCAGAATTCTAGAGTTTGGAAGTCTGAGGTTAGGGTGCCAGTATGGTTTTCTGGTGAGGGCTCTCTTCCTGGGTTACAGACAGCCACCTTCTTGCTGTGTCTTCACATGGCAGCAAGAGAGAGAGAGAGAGAGATTTCTCTCTCTCCCTTCTTTTTATAAGGCCACCAATCCTGTCTGATTGGAACCCCACCCTCTGACTTAATTTAATCTTAATCTCCTCCTAAAAGCCCCATCTCCAAGTGCAGTCACATTGGGGATTAGAGCTTCAACATATGAATTTTGGGGGGACGCAATTCAGTCCATAACATTCCCTAGGAAAGCTGATTATATAATTCCAGTCCAAAAGCTGGCAGGCTGAAGACTCAAGAAAAGCCAATATTTCAATTCAAGTCCAAAAGCAGGAAAAGATTGATGCCCCAGTTCAAGCAGCCAAACAAGAGACATTCCCTCTGATTTGCAAGAGGGTCGGCATTTTTGTGCTATTCAGGCCTTTCATTAATTAAACAAGGCCCACCTGAATGATGGAGAGTAGCCTACTTGACTCAGTGTACTGACTCAAATGTTAATCTCATCCAGAAATACCCTCACAAACAAACCCAAAATAATATTCAACCAAATATCTGGGGACCTCATGCCCCATTCAAGTTGACCCATAAAATTAACCATCACAAAATAGAAATCTGAATAGGTGCATATATTATTTTCAGGTTTTTTTTTGGGGGGGACTGAGTCTTGCTCTGTGGCCCAGGCTGGAATGCAGTGCCACAATCTCACATCATTGCAACCTCCACCTCCTGGGTTCAAGCGATTCTCATGCCTCAGCCTCCTAAGTAGCTGGAATTACAGGTGTGCACCAACTCACCCAGCTAATTTTTGTATTTTTAGTAGAGATGAGCTTTCACTATGTTGGCCGGGCTGGTCTCGAATTCCTGACCTCAAGTGATCCACCCACCTTGGCTTCCCAAATTGCTTGGATTACATGTTTGAGCCACTCTTTCTGGCCACATATATTATTTTCATAATTAAAAAATGCAAATTTAAATAAAGTCATAGAAAGTCAAATACACTTTCATTTAGCAGTGTGCCCCAATCTTTCTCTGTTTCATAGGTTGGCTTCCTTGCCAATCTTTCCCCTCTTAATCCCAGCCTCATCTCCTCACACACCACCCAGTATGAATTGCAGCAGTTGCAACAGGAGGTGATGGGAAATATGTAGTAAATAAATAAACAGCTCAACCTCACAGATGATAAAAATCTCCCCCGGTTTCCAACTGGGACAATTAAAAAAGTAGAGGCTAAAATTTCCAGGGAAAGGTATCTTTAAAGCTACAACTCTTCACTCAGGTTGTTCATTTTTAGAAAATATTTTTCCTCTATATTCTAAAAACTACTGCAGGACAGTAAATTCTTCCTCCCACTCCTTTTTACCTTCTGCACTGAAAAGGGAGCACGTTTTAAAGCTTTTCTCCTTTAGATGATAAGTTCCTTCCAAGAAGAGAGCAGTTGAATTTTAGGTCATGTGTCCACCTACTTCCTGAAAGGAGGTCACTTCCTTAGTGCTTATTATGTCCCTGCCTGAGAGCAAGGGACGGGGACTGTTTCTTGGCTTGTTGGTTTGGTCAAACTGCCTTAGAGGGATCAAATTTGTCTGAAGACCTATTGATGTCCATGGATTTTTTTCTTTTTTAACCTTGAAACCTCTCTCAAGGAAAAGGAGAGGATAGAAACACCCAGATCAAAGGACAGAGAGGGTGGAGGTTGTTTGACTATTTCTATTTCCCTGAATAACTTTTTAATAGGAAGAATCCCTGTCAGACTCATTATGTTTCTGACTTTTCCCTACTCCTCATGATCACTTAGCTTTTCTGGCCTCAAAGAGCTTTCCCTCACAGTGAGGGGCAGGCGGTGGAGGGTGGAGGTAATAGCAGCAGTAAGTGGCTGAGCTAGGGTTTGACCAAGTCTGTCCTCCTCAAAAGCTTGAGACATCTCCACACATCTGGCCTATACCAGTTCGTTCTCTCTTCTCCTTTTTTTTAACCCCCTTTTTTTAGGAACAGGGTCTGTCCATTGCCTAGGCTGGAATGCAGTGGTGCGATCATGGCTAACCGCAGCCTAGAACTCCTGGACTCAAGCAGTCCTCTCATCTCAGCCTCCCGAGTAGCTAAGACTATAGGAGTGTGCTACCACACCCAGGTAATTTTTAATTTTTAGAGACAAGGTGTTGCTATGTTGGCCAGACTGGTCTCAAACTCCAGTCTCCAGTGATCCTCCCGCCTTGGCCTCCCAAAGTGTTGAGATTACAGGCACGAGCCATTGCACCTCGCCCCCTCTTCTCCTCATGAGAATTCAGTATTCCTCCCTTCATGCCTTTCCTCAGCTCCTGTGTGTCCCTGCACCTTCTGCCCTCCACACCCCATTCCCATCCTCCCTTCCAAATACCATTCATTTTTCAGGGTAGACCAGTTCTATCTCTTATTCTTTCACGAAGATTTCCCTGAGCATTGATGTTATTCTAAAAAGATAGTGGATTTTAAAAACTAAAAAATGTGCAAAAGATGTTTATTGTTATCATTCATAATAGTAAAGTCATTGACTAGCTGTGGCTCACATACAAGCTCCCGGTTGAGCCCAGTGGCAGGGAGCCTGTTGTAGAAGTATTGGACTCTCCAAGCCGTTTTTCCAAACTGTGACCTAGAACAGCAGTAGGCAGGGACCAAACAGCCCAATGGACCCAGTAGCTCTTCACTCAGGGTGAAAGCCAAGCCAGTCATAACTGGCCTGATAGCAGAAGGTACTGGGAAAGAACAGGCTGCAGTTTGCACATCAAACCCCAAGCTGTTTTGCCAGAAATACAAAGGAGTCATTTTCTAAGAGGAAGTCAGCTCTTCCCGCTGCTTATCTGGTGCTACCAAAACAACTGTTGCTTGATTTATCAGGGCACAAGGGGATGGTGTGGTCTCAGAACAGAACCTGGCTGGACATTCATCCAGCCTGCTTCTCTAATTAGAGCATTCTGGCCTTTACCACCCAAACCCATGGGTTCTCATTTCCAGCTGTGTTCAGTGGAAAGAGAATCGGAACTTGAGTCAGATCATCATAAAATGTTAAGAAATAGAAGAAAATCAACAGGAATATTTGTCAGTCTTCCAAAAAATGACAATAAGGACAAAGTAGTCTCCTTTTATTTTTAGAATACACTGAATAAAACAAACGAAATTTATTTAATTTAAAAGGTGAGCTCTTAATTTTGATATCATGGTCTTCCTTGTTCTTAATATTAAAATGGCATTTCTTTTGAGCAATGATGTTGATCATAGATGGTAGCTGATTTTTAAAACTCTTTTTTTTTTTTTTTTTTTTTTTGAGACGGTATCTCGCTCTTAACTCCCAGGCTGGAGTGCAGTGGCGTGATCTCAGCTCACTGCAACCTCTGCCTCCCAGGTCCAAGCG
>NW_012101576.1:681589-699058 GCF_000951045.1 Mandrillus leucophaeus
GACGGTATCTCGCTCTTAACTCCCAGGCTGGAGTGCAGTGGCGTGATCTCAGCTCACTGCAACCTCTGCCTCCCAGGTCCAAGCGATTCTTCTGCCTCAGCCTTCCGAGTAGCTGAGATTACTGGCACCAGTCACCATGCCCAGATAATTTTTGTATTTTTGGTAGAGACAGGATTTCACCATGTTAGGCAGGCTGGTGGCAAACTTCTGATCTCAGGTGATTCACCCACTTCGGCCTCCCAAACTGCTGGGATTACAGGCATGAGCCACTGTGCCTAGCCTAAAGCTCTTTTTAAAGAAAGTAATGACTAAACTCCCTCTCTACTAAAAATACAAAAATTAGCCAGGCGTGGTGGCCTGCACCTCTAATCCCAGCTACTCAGGAGGCTAAGGCAGCAGAATCACTGGAGCCTGGACGGTGGAGGTTGCAGTGAGCCCAGATGGCACCACTGTACTCCAGCCTGGGTGACAGAGTGAGACTCTGTCTCAAAATAAATAAATAAATAAATAAATAAATAAATAAATAATAACTACACTTGTAATCACAAAGTTTGGATACTGTAGAGTTAGGTAACTCACTAAAGACCATAGACATCTAGTCAGGAACAAAGCTAGATTTGAATTTCTGTTACTAATTGTGTTCTTCTAAGCCACAGAGATACTAAAGGTATGATTGGGGTAAGGGATTTTATATCCTGAGCTTCATATTTTGCTTCTGTAAAATGAGGGATAATGAAATCTGCCCTGTGTCACCAAGTAATCAAGAGGCTAAAATGAGATAATGGAGATGAAAGTGTTACAGTAGGTAGCCAAGCAGACATGAGCAGGCAGGAGAACACTGTCCCCCACCCCCACCAGGAAAGTCAGTGATCATCAGGTGATGGTCAGGCAGGTGTTAAACTCTCGCTCTCAGATGATAATTGGCCGCAGCTGGCACCAGGGAAGGGCAGTCTACCAATAGATAGAAATACCTGAAATTGGTGATCGGCAGCTTCCCGATAAGATCTCAGGAGGTGGGTGAGTGGGCTCAAGCATGAGCACTAAGAGGTAAATTGATGGAGTTGTTTTTTTTTCGTTTTGTTTTGTTTTTGAGAGGGAGTCTCACTCTGTCACCCAGGCTGGAGTGCAGTGATGTGATCTGGGCTCATGGCAACCTCCGCCTCCCAGGTTCAAGCGATTCTCCTGCCTCAGCCTCCTGAGTACCTAGGATTACAGGCACATACCACCACGCCTGGTTAATTTTTGTATTTTTAGTAGAGACGGGGTTTCACCATGTTGGCCAGGTCTCGATCTCCTGACCTCATGATCCGTCCGCCTTGGCCTCCCAAAGTGCTGGGATTACAGGAGTAAGCCACTGCACTCGGCCTAATTTTTTTTATTTTTAGTAGAGACAGGATTTCACCAATTTGGCCAGGCTGGTCTTGAACTCCTGACCTCAAGTGATTCGCCTGCCTCAGCCTCTCAAAATGCTGGGATTATAGGCGTGAGCCACTACACCCAGCCAAAATGACAAAGTTCAACTGGCATATGACCTTTCTCTGGGAACACTTGACTGGTAAGGGAAGAATGCTCAAGTGAGCATGTGTACAGCTCCAGTAAACACACTACACATGTGGCCCTCCCAAGTGCTAGCAGGCCACTACACATTCAGACAGCCACCCCAAAGGAAGAATGAGGGGAGAAGGCCCCCAGAAGCGCGCCAAGCTGTAAAATCCCAAGTCAAAGGTCAAAACATGCACTTGGATGTCTCAAGTCACCCACTTGGCCCTTTTCCAAGTGTACTTCCTTTCGTTCCTGCTGTGAAACTGTTTTTTTTTCTTTGAGACGGAGTCTCACTCTGTCACCCAGGCTGGAGTGCAGTGGCGCGATCTCGGCTCACCGCAAGCTCCGCCTCCTGGGTTCACGCCATTCTCCTGCCTCAGCCTCCCGAGTAGCTGGGACTACCAGGCGCAATGCCACCATGCCCGGCTAATTTTTGTTTGTATTTTCAGTAGAGACAGTTTCACTGTGTTAGCCAGGATGGTCTCGATCTCCTGACCTCATGATCCACCCGCCTTGGCCTCCCAAAGTGCTGGGATTATAGGCGTGAGCCACCGTGCCAGGCACCTGCTCTGAAACTTAAAATAAACTTTCACTCCTACTCTAAAACTTGCCTCAGTTTCTCCCTCTGCCTTACACCCCTTGGTGGAACTCTTTCTTCTAAGAAGGCAAGAATTGAGGTTGCTGCAGACCTGTACGGATTAGCCGTCACTAACAAAAGGACTTTGAGAAGTAAAGTTTTTACATTGTATGTAATTGGTGTGATTATGTCAGTCCATCCATTTTTGAGGCTCCAGCTGTGTGCAGATTATTTGCTTTGAAGGCTCTATTAGTTTCCTAGGGATCTCCAAACAAAGTTCCACAAACCAGATGACTTAAAGCACCAGAGACGTATTCTCTCAGAGTTCTGGAGGCTAGAAGGTATTGGCAGGGCCACACTCCTTTATAAGACTGTAGCAGAGGATACTTCCTTGCCTCGTCCTGGCTTCTGGTGGCCTCAGGCATGCTTTGGCTCTAATCTCTGCCTATGTCTTCAGGGGCTTCTCCCTGTGTGTTTGCCTGTTCTCTCTCTCTCTCTCTTTTTTTTGAGACAGTCTCTCTCTGTTGCCCAGGCTAGAGTGCAGTGGTGCAATCTGGGCTCACTGCAAGCTCCGCCTCCCGGGCTCAAGCAATTCTCCTGTCTCAGCCTCCTGAGTTACTGGGATTACAGGCACACGCCACTACACCCGGCTAATTTTTTTGTATTTTTAGTAGAGACAGGGTTTCACCATATTGGTCAGGCTGGTCTTGAACTCCTGACTTCAGGTGATCCACCCACTTCAGCCTCCCAAAGTGCTGGGATTACAGGTGTGAGCCACTGCACCCGGCCCTGCCTGTTCTTTTTATAAGGACACTGGTCGTACTGGATTATGGGGCCCACCCTACTCCAGTATGACCTCATCTTAACTTGAATTCATCTGCAATGGCCCTATTCCCAGATAAGCTCACATTCTGAGGTACTAGAGGTTAGGACTTTTACATATCTTTTGTTGGGGGGACACATTTTAACCCATAACAAAGATGACGTAAATTTTAAGTTGCATTTTAATGAACACCATCTGCTCTGACTTTAAGGAAAACAAATTTCTCCCTACCCTTCTAAGAAGAAACACTATAGGCCGGGTGTAGTGGCTCACGCCTGTAATCCCAGCAGTTTGGGAAGCCAAGGCGGGTGGATCACAAGGTCAGGAGATCCAGACCATCCTGGCTAACATGGTGAAACCCCGTCTCTACTAAAAACACGAAAAATTAGCCGGGCGCGATGGCGCACGCCTGTAGTCCCAGCTACTTGGGAGGCTGAGGCAGGAGAATCACTTGAACCCAGGAGGCGGAGGTTGCAGTGAGCCGAGATCATGCCATTGCACTCTAGCCTGGCATCAGAGTGAGAACCCGTCTCAAAAAAAAAAAAAAAAAAAGAAACACTGTGAGGCAGAAACAAAGGGAACTGGGGTGGGGCGGGAGTGTGGTGGGAAGTTGAGTTTTAGAGGCAAATTGAAGCAGTTGGTTAATGAACAAACAAACTCCTCGGCTCCTGAGAGACGAACATTTTAGAGCCCCAGTGGCAAATCAGTAGTGACCAAAGCTTAAAAGCAAACTCTAGGCAGCACTTACTCCACGGAGAGCTCTCAGCTGGAGGCGGCTCCCGGAGATTAATCTGCACTGCCAGGGAAGGGTGAAGGAACCACAGTTTCTTAAGTCAACACTCTTGGGCTTGAAGCAATATTTACTCAGGAGGATCTGAGTTGGGTTCTGCTCTGCCCAGAACTGGGCTGTGCAGTCCCACCTCGCCAGGCCCTGGGGCCAGTGAAATGACACCAGCGCTCTTCTTTCCTACCTGCAGGCCTCCGCTTCCTTCCCAGAGAGCTGTTTTGTTTTTTATCCTGCCTCAAAGGATAAAGGCAGCTGTGTTCAGTTCTCCAAAGGACTGGGCCAAGGGAGGACACGGTCAAAGCAGGGATTCTGAGACCTTGGGGGAATAAACAATCCCGTCTCCAGGAAGTTTGTGGACCCTGAAACCTGTTACTTAAGGAAGTCAGGGCCGCATTGTAACTTCTGCTAGCCTTCGGCACTTATGCCTTTTACGGGTCCTTCCTCCATAAGAACATATCAAATTATATTTTATATAACTGGTATAAAGAATATGATCCAGGCTGGATTCATTATTATCTATCCATTCTTATTACATCCTTTGTATTTTCCTGGTTTGAAATCAAATTAAAACATTTTTGTTGGCCCCTAAAATACTCTCCACGCTGTGCCCACTGTGCCTATGGACAGGTCAGCCCTGGAGAGAGGCTATTCTATTTTCAAGCATGTGGGTGTGGGGTACAGTAGGAGGGGTGTGTGTGTGTTAGATCTGGGAGATGATTTGAAATCAGTCCAGTCTAGGCCAGGTGCAGTGGCTCACACCTGTAATCCCAGCATTTTGGGAGGCTGAGTCAGGCGGATCACTTGAGATCAAGAGTTCGCGACCAGCCTGGCCAATGTGGTGAAACCCCATCTCTACTAAAAATACAAAAATTAACCGAGTGTGGTGGCAGGAGCCTGTAATCCTGCTACTCAGGAGTCTGAGGCAGGAGAATTGCTTGAACATGGGAGGCGGAGGTTGCAGTGAGATGAGATTGCTGCACTCCAGCCTGGGCGACAGAGCGAGACTCCATCTCAAAAAAAAAAAAAAAAAAAGAATTAAAAAAACATCAGTTCAGTCTAGTTAGAGGGGAATGATCAAGATGACCTTTTGAGACCCTTGTAAGGTGAAGGAATAAAGTTTAAGGTATTGAGCTGTTTCTCTTCATAGTTAGATGCTCCCATTTCCTCCTATGGACCCAGATGTATGTTCAAATATAAAGTGCATCTACCTTGTCAGTGGTTCCCTGTTGTCCAACTGTAGTATCTGGGTACCTTGCTCCACATCAGGTCAAAAAAGTGGATGGGGTTGTGCAAACAGGGCAATGAATGGGGAGAAAGTTGAGAGGAATTACCTGGACCACTGATCTGAACAGGGGCCCAGGATCTGACATTATTGCGTATCACCACAAATTTTTCCTTGCTGGGGTCCTAAAAAACATTTTTTCACTAGGACCAGAACTATTCACAGTTTTGAGCACAAAGCATTTCATCTTCCATCTAACCTTGTACTCACCTCCCTTCTCCTCCATCAAGGAAAACTGTGTCAGCTCTACGGAGTCTAGGAAGCACTGATTGAGTCACTTTAGACTAACCTAGAGATTGGCAACTTTTTCTGTAAAGGGCCAGATAGTACATGTTTTAGACTTCGTAGGCCTTATGGTCTTCGTTGTAACTACTTAACTCTGCTGTTAGAGTGGACAAGCAGCCATAGACAATATGCAAATAAATGGGCATGGCTGTGCTCCAATAAAACTTTCTTTTAAAAAACAGATGGGGCCTGGTGCGGTGGCTCATGCCTGTAATCTCAACACTTTGAGAGGCCGAGGAGGGCGGATCACGAGGTCAAGAGATCGAGACCATCCCGGCCAACATGGTGAAACCCCATCTCTACTAAAAATACAAAAATTAGCTGGGAGTGGTGGTGGGCACCTGTAGTCCCAGCTACTGGAGATACTGAGGCAGGAGAATCGCTTGAACCTGGGAGGCGGAGTTGCAGTGAGCCAAGATCGCACCATTGCACTCCAGCCTGGTGACAGAGTGCGACTCCATCTCAAACAAACAAACCAAACAAACAAACAAAAAAACCAAACCAGATGGAGGGGCCAGGCGCGGTGGCTCCTGCCTCTAATCCCAGCACTCTGGGAGGCTGAGGCGGGTGGATCACTTGAGGTCAGGAGTTTGAGACCAGTCTGTTCAACATGGTGAAACCCTGTCTCTACTAAAAATATAAAAATTAGCCGGGCATGGTAAGGGTGTGCACCTGTAATCCCAGCTACTCGGGAGGCTGAGATACAAGAATCACTTGAACCCAGGAGGCAGAGGTTAGAGTTAGCTGAGATCATGCCACTGCACTCCAGCCTGGGTGACAGAGCGAGACTCCATCTAAAAAAAACAAAAAAACAAAAAAACAAAAACAAAAACAGATGGAGGGCCATATTTGGCCTGTGGTTTATTGTTTGCTGAACCCTGAAGTAACCCATCTTTTATTTCCTGACCACATCATTTTCCTTCTTTCCAGAATATTTTTTTGAGTGTCTTTTATGTGCCATGTACTATGTTAAGTATATTATGAGGCCTTGTTTTTTATATATATATATAATTTTTTTTTTTTTTTTTTTGAGACAGTCTCATTCTGTAGCTTATGCTGGAGTGCAGTGACACGATCTTGGTTCACTGCAATCTCCACCTCCCGGGTTCAAGTGATTCTCCTGCCTCAGCCTCCCTGCTAGCTGGGATTACAGGCATGCTCCACCATGCCCGGCTAATTTTTGTATTTTTAGTAGAGACGAGATTTCACCAGCCAGGCTGCTCTCCAACTCCTGACCTCAGGTGATCCACCCGCCTCAGCCTCCCAAAGTGCTGGGATTATAGGCGTGAGCCACTGCACCAGGCCAAGGCCTTGTAATATTTAAGTTTTCCTATCCTTTTTCTGGTTTCTTCAATAACCTCAATGGCCTTGTTTTCTTCCATACTCACCCTGAGGCCTAATGCAGTGCTGAGCTGAGCATACTCTGGCTTCTTAGGATATTTATTGCTTACATTCTTCTAGTCTTAAAATCAATGAGGAAGGCATTAGTTAAATTCACTAAAACCCACCTACTGGTTTTTGGGGTTCAACCACCTTTCCTCTCAGGCCTCTGCTTTCTTTATGGAGCAACCTTCAGCTCTTTCTTGCAAGGCTTATCCTACAGAGCTTTGCTCTCTGTTAACTCTACTTGCCATTCATTTATTCAGTCAACAAATATTGATTGAGTGCCTACCAGTATACTCTAGACAATGCTAGTAAATGTGAACATTTCCAAAATAGAAGATACAATCTCTACCCTAAGTGTTTATAAACTGTGGTCAACATTGATGGCCCCCCAATAAACCACATCTTCTGCTAGTCATATCCTTTTGGAGACCTTTCCCACATTGACTTGGGGATTTTTGTTTTTTTTTTTGAGATGGAGTTTCACTCTTGTTGCCTAGGCTGGAGTGCAGTGGTGTAATCCTGGCTTACTGCAACTTCCACCTTCCTGTTTCAAGTGATTCTCCTGCCTCAGCCTCCCAAGTAGCTGGGATTACAGGCACCTGCCACAACACCTGGCTGATTTTTGTATTTTTAGTAGAGACGGGGTTTCACCATGTTGGCCAGGATGGTCTCAAACTCCTGACCTTGTGATCCACCCATCTCAACCTCCCAAGTGTTGGGATTACAGGTGTGAGCCACTACACCTGGCCATGACTTAGGGATTTGTTGTGTGACTTCTTTGGCTAGTGAGATCCTAACAAACATGAAACAAGTAGGTAAGCTCTTGCATATGGAGGCTCAACTTCTTGAAATACTCTCTTTTGGAATTCAGCCACCATGCTGTAAAAAAGTCCAGGCTAGGCCGGGCGCGGTGGCTCACGCCTGTAATCCCAGCACTTTGGGAGGCCGAAGTGGGCGGATCACGAGGTCAGGAGATCGAGACCATTCTGGCTAACACGCTGAAACCCCATCTCTACTAAAAATACAAAAAATTAGCTGGGCGTGGTGGCGGACACCTGTAGTCCCAGCTACTAGGGAGGCTGAAGCAGGAGAATCACTGGAGCCTGGAAGGCAGAGGTTGCAGTGAGCTGAGATTGTGCCACTGCACTGCAGCCTGGATGAGAGAGCGAGACTCTGTCTCAAAAAAATAAAATAAAAAAAGTCCAGGTTACCCTGCTGAAGAGAGAGGCTCATGCAGAGAGGCCCTGGAAGATGAGACCTCACATGGAGAGATGGGACAATCAGTCCCTCCCTGTTATAATCTCCTCAGCTGAGGTGTCAGACAGGTGAATGAAGGCCTCTGGGATCCTCCCACCCCTGCTGAGCCTCCAGATGACTGAAGCTGCATAAGAAACATCAAGCCAACCAGCAGAAGAACCACCCATCTGATCCCAGCCTAGTCTAGGAGTAAATCAATAGTTGCTACTAAGTTTGGGGGTGGTTTCTCATGCAACAGTAGATAATTGACAGACTAATCAGGAAGAGAGGGGATACACACACACACACAGAATCCAGCCAAGAAGCCACACAAGGCCATAGCTACTAGATCAAATACATGTACCAGCAATACAGAGCCCAAAGAATAGGGCAACAGAGCAGAGTAGGCTGGAATGAAACCACTGAGGAAGTGCACCGGGCCCTGACTGACTGCTAGGATTTGAATATATGGAAAAGAGCAACCTAAGCAGGGGACAGCTAGGGCAAAGGGTCATTGTCCCTGGATTATGTGCCTTTCAATGGAGATTCTGGGGGCTAAATGAGTCCCTAAGGACTGACTCTAATAATAGAGAACAGTGATGTGGGGAGTCATTTTTGTATATGACTGAGGCACCTCCCCATGTCTCTCAGAACACACACGTAGGTAGCAACCTACTCCACTTACTCATAAAGTCAGCCCTGATAAAAAATAATCTCTTACCATTTTAGAAACCTCCTAGAGCTAAATCCCCAGGACCCTAATAGAGGCTTCTCTTAAGAGAGATAGCCAGGAACAGCTAGATTTCTACCTTCTACTATACAAAATTGCTGAAGGCCAGGTCTTAGGGTCCCATTTTTCTCTCTCCTGGTCCATCTTATAATATGCTTTGGTTTCATGTTGTTAATCTCCTCTGTGAAGGCTAAATGCTTCTCTAACCCCTGACTTTTTGGTTTCCCAATGGCAACACCATCAACTGAGATGCAGAGCTGGACAGTTACCACATTATATTGTAGTTGACTATCCACTTCTCTCCATCCTTACAAGATCCTCAAAGGCAAAGATGTCTTATTTCCAACTTTGTGTCTCTAATGCTTATATAGTAGCCAGCACATAGTAAGTGTTCAATAAATGTGCAATTAATGACTGAATTAGTGAGGAACCCAGAATACAGCCACCATAAAACCAGGCAAATTAGAGTGGAAACATCACCAGGCACAAATATCACGAACATTGATTGGCACAACTTTGTTGCAGGTTCTGTGCTAAGCAGTTTATGAACCTTTTGTTCTCTCTCTCTTTTTGTTTAGAGGGGTTTTATTTCAATTTGGAAAGGTTAAATTATTTATCTGCAGAGCTGGAATTCAACTAAGCCCTTCTGTTCCCAAGTTCATGCTAGGTTTTCTTACCCTCCTGGATACTGAATACTGCCCAACTGCTCCCATGTGAGGGTTCACCAAATAGGGGCAGGAGATAGAGGGGAGATTCACAAGGAAATCTGAGAGAATTTTTGCTTAGGCCTCAAGAAAGAACTTAACCCTGAGTGCCGGCTGAGGAGGATTAGGATGCAGACAGGAGAGGCCGTGAGAGTCTTTGCATTGGCACAAGGAGAGAGGCCTTGGCACCCAGCTTCAGTGGGAATAATAAGGATGAGTTCTTCCCAGGCTGCTCTTTTCTTTCTGAGGAACGAGTTCATGCTCTCTGCAAGGACTGACAGGCAGGAGAGGGCAGCCAGATCTGCCTATTCATAGGGTGGGGTGTTACCACTTAACCTTATTTCCCCAAAGTTTCATGATTAAGACCTGGAGCTAGGGGTGGGGCAGGGGCTTGGCACTGGGGATGGGGTAGACAAGGCACATTTGGGCTCATGAAGGGCAGGGTGGAGCTGGGCTGACTCAGTGGGGCTGCCTTTGGCAGGCAGAGGCAGATCTGAGGAAAATGTCTAACCGCCCATTTGTGCCTGTAACTTTGCAGGCACCACTTGGCAGCCGCAGTGCGCTAAGGTCATCTATGGCTTGGTCTCTGACATCCTAGGCTCAAATTTTAGCATGGCCATTTACTATCTTTGGCTCTGCCAAATCATTTAACTTTTCCAAGCTCCTATTTCCTCTTTTATAACCTAGGACCAAAAAGCTGGGCTGGGGTGACAAATAAATGGGAACACACACTGTATATCAGTTTCCCTCCATCTCCCTGTCCTTACCGGCTCTTGCTTGATATTGGCCAGAGCCTTAAAGGGGAGCTTAGTCAGGGCCACACTGTCATTTTCATGGGTCTCTTTTGCCTTCCTGGTTGCTTTCTCCATTAAACAAAAAAAAAAAAAAAAAAAAAGAGAGAAAGAGAAACTGTATTTTATGACTACATTGGTATAAAGATGATTATAATCCCAACTGGATTTATTACCTCATATTAATTATTATGTTCATTTTTCTTCTGATTCTAAAATAAATTGAAATATTTTTGTGGGCCCCTAAAAGTGTCAGGAGTCCTTGGTGCTAAGTTTCCTGTGCCTAATGGACAAATCAGCCCTGGTGTCAGGCCACAAGCTATTCCTGCAGGCTCCAGTCTTCTCTTTCTTTCTACATCTCTGAGTCCCGTTGCAATCCAGGTAGTTCAGGACAGTGAATTCACAAGTGAGGGGGCCTTTTTCCCTCAGGTCAGTGAGTGTGTTGTTTCCCATGGCTGTCTGGCCGTGCTGTGTTTCTTTTTCTACCTGGGAGTGTTTCTATGGTTGTTTTGGTGCATCTGCATTTCAGGAGGTAGCTGTTTTGGAGTGGAGTGGGGTAGTGTGAATTCCTAGACTATAAAGTCCCTGAAACTTTACTTGTTCATTCAACAAATTATTTTGCATATCGACTACATGCCAAGCACTGTTACAGGAATTGGAGATATCGTGCAATAAACAAAAACACAAAGTCCCTGGCTTCACGCATGTTACATTCTAATGGAGGCAGATAGATAGTAAACAAAAATTGACGGCAGGTGGTAAGTGCTAAAGCAGGGCAAAGGGGAATAGGGGGTGTGGGTGATGATAAGGTGGGAGTAGAGGGCCAGGCACGGTGGCTCATGCCTGTAATCCCAGCACTTTGGGAGGCCAAGGCAGGTGGATCACCTGAGGTCAGGAGTTCAAGACCAGCCCAGCCAATATGGTGAAAACCCATCTCTAATAAAATTCAAAAATTAGCCAGGCCGTGCTGGTGCATGCCTGTAGTCCCAGCTACTCAGGAGGCTGAGGCACAATAATTGCTTGAACCCGGGAGGTGGAGGTTGCAGTGAGCCAAGATCGTGCCACTGCACTCCAGCCTGGGTGACAGAGCGAGACTCTGTTAAAATTTAAAAAAAAAAAAAAAAAGATGGGAGTAGAGTTTGTTATGACTCATGTGATGGTCTGGAAACATCTCTGTGTCAAGGTGATATTTGAGCAAAGTCCCAAAGTGAGTGAGGGATGGAGTCATGTGGCTATCTGGGAGAAAAGCTTTCCAGGCAGAAGGAAAGGCAAGTGCACAGGGTCTGCGGCAGGAGCGTCCTTGGTGTGCCCGAGGAGCAGCATGGAGGCTAGAGGCTGGAACAGGGCTGGGGGAAGAGTGACAGGGGAGGAGGTCAGACAGGTGGCCCAGTGCCAGGACATGGAGGGCTTTGGAGGCTCTTGTAAAGACTTTAGCTTGTAGTCTGAGTGTGATGAGAAGCCACTAAGGGAATTTGTTAGAGAAGTGACATGAACAGACTTAGCTCTTAACAGGATCACTTTGGCTGCTTGCTTGGAATAGATGGGGCGGGGCAAGCACAGAAGCAGGGAGGCCAGCTGGGGAGGCTATGGTGTGTTCCAGGTGAGAGTTTATAGGGATTTGGACCAGAGGGTTAGCAGCGGTGTGCTGAGAGATGGTCAAATTGTGGAGGTGAAAGCAGAGCCAACAGGATTTGCTGGAAAATTAGATGTGGGGAACCAGAGAAAGAGAAAAGTCAAGGAAGACTGCAAAGTTTCAGACTGGACAAAAAGAATGGAATTGGCATGTACTGAAATGGGTTTAGGTTTAGAGAGAGAGACTTGGCTGTGAACAAGTTAACTTTGAGATGCTTTTTAGACAGAATTGCCTCAATCTGAGGCACTGGGCAAGGCTTTGTAACCCCATATGGACCAGTCTTTGGATGTGGGCTGCCCCCAGTGAGGGGGTGTAGCATTGAGTCAAGGAAGCTCCCTTCAGCTGCCAGCAATTGCCCAGAGAGGGACACAGCTGTGAGCCATCAATAGTCAACACTCTTGGATGCTGAGATGAGTGTCTTAGTTCTGAAGGGGGAATTTGGATGTTCTATCGCAGAGTCCCCTACAAACCACAAACCACTCCTTTCACCATTCACATCCATTTGCTTCTTATAATAAATTCACTGCATCTGGGAATAACTTCTCTAGGATTCTGCTTGGTCTATTTCCTTGGGAAACTTAAAGGTTAGCGGGACGAACTAGCCACCGCTTCCTCCGTCCCCTCTGCTGCAGCTAGTCTTGAGGCCACATCAACATTCTTCATCTCCCTCCTCTACTACCCATTCTAGAGTTCCCTCACCCTTCGCTAGCACCTCTGCTATTCCATACCTTGTGGTATGACGCAGACCTTCATCCCTAAGAATTCTTAGCCGTGGGTCACCATGCCCTTCTCAGATCAAGGCTGCACTTCTCCACTTACCTCTATAATTAGGAAAGGAAGTGTCAGGAGATATCTCAGTGGATTACATGAATTTGAAATTCTTCTCTGCCCTCACAGCATAACACAGCCTTATCGCCTTATGATCAGGGTCAATTACGTCAGCCTGTGTGGTCACTCCCTTCCTTGTGTGCTGGTCTCTTGGCATGAGGAGTTTAGTGACTGGGCAACAGCCATAGCTTAGTTTACTGAAACTACTATACCTCCTCCTGGTGGAAGCATTCTCCCTTTGGGAACTAGGACTTCCAGAGTCACAGAAGCCAAAGTTGCAGAAATAGGATGCACAAATTCCTCCAGGAGGTCACTGGAGTGATGGTAAGTGGGTCTACGCCTTGGTTCCTGGACCTATGTATTCTGCCCACTGGGGACACAGTGTCATATCATGGTCGTTGATTTAGGATGACACCTGGAGGATGACACCTCAACTTTGTAGGATATCAACTCCAAGTTGGCACCTCAGCTGCATCTTTTTAAAATTTTTTAGTTTTTAATTTGTATGGATACATAGTATTTATTTATGGGGCACATGAGATATTTTGATACAAGCATACAATATGTAATATTCATATCAGGATAAATGCAGTATCTATCTCAGCACCATAGGAATGGTTTTAAAAAATGGAGTATCTATCACTTCAAGCATTTATCATTTCTTTGGGTTATGAACATTCCAGTTGTACTCAGTTAATCTAATATGTACAACAAATTATTGCTGACTGTAACAACCTTGTGCTATCAAATACTAGATCTTATTCATTGTATCTAACCATATTTTTGTACCCGTTAACAATCATTTCCCTCTCCACTTCCTGCCACGACTTTCCCCACTACCTTTCCCAGCTTCTGGTAATTACGCTCCTATTCTCTATCTCCATGAGTTCAATTGTGTTAATTTTTAGCTTCCACAAATCAGTGAGAACATGTGAAGTTCGTCTTTTTCTGCCTGGCTTATTTCACTTAACATAATGTCCTCCAGTTCCATCCATTTTGTTGCAAATGACAGGATCTCATTCTTTTTTATGGTTGTACTCCATTATGTGTATGTACCACATTTATCCATTCATCTGTTGATGGACACTTAAGTTGATTCCAAATCTTGGCTATTGTGCATAGTGCTGCAATAAACATGAGAGTGCAGATGTCGCTTTGATATACTGATTTCCTTTCTATTGGGTGTATATTTAGCAGTGGAATTGTTGTGCTATGTGGTAACTCCTGTCTCTTATACACATCTAGATGTGTATAAGAGACAGATATTTAGCAGTGGGATTGCTGGATCATATGGTAGTTCTATTTTTAACTTTTTGAGGAACCTCCAAACTGTTCTCCATGGTGGTTGTACTAGTTTACATTGCCACCAACAGTATACAAGGGTTCCCTTTTCTCCACATCCTTGCCAACATTTCCTATTGCATCTTTTGGATAAAAGTCATTTTAACTGGGATGAGATGATATCTTATGGTAGTTTTTATTTGCATTTTTCTGATAATCAATCATGTTGAGCACCTTTTCATATACCTGTTTGCCATTTGTATGTTTCTTTTAAGAAATGTCTATTTAGATCTTTTGCTTATTTTTAACTAGATTATTAGATTTTTCCCTATTGAGTTGTTTGAGCTCCTTATATATTCTTGTTATTAATCCCTTCTCTGATGGATAGTTTGCAAATATTTTCTCCCATTTTGTGAGCTGTCTCTTCACTTTGTTGATTGTTTCTCTTGCCATGCAGAAGTGGTTTTTTTTTTGTTTTTGTTTTTTGTTTTTAAGAGATGGGGTCTCATTATGTGGACTAGGCTGGTCTTGAACTCCTGACCTCAAGTGATCCTTCCATCTTAGCCTTCCAAAGTGCTGAGATTATAGGCATGAGCCACTACACCCAGCCCTGTGCAGAAGTTGTTAATTTGAGGTGATCCCATTTTTGCTTTGGTTGCCTGTGCTTTTGGTGTATTACTTAAGAAATCTTTGCTCTGACCACTGTCCCCAATGTTTTCTTTTAGTAGTTTCATAGTTTGAGGTATTAGATTTAAGTGTTTTCTTTTTCTTTCTTCTTCTTTTTTTTTTTTGCGACAGTCTTGCTCTGTTGCCCAGGCTGGAGTACAGTGGCACAGTCTCAGCTCACTGCAACCTCTGCCTCCTAATTTCAGGCGATTCTACTGCCTCAGCCTCCCGAGTAGCTGGGATTACAGGTGCACACCACAGCACCTGGCTAATTTTTTTTTTTTTGTATTTTAGCAGAGATGGGGTTTCACCGTGTTATCCAGGCTGGTCTTGAACTCCTGAGCTCAGGCAATCTGCCCGCCTTGGCCTCCTAAAGTGCTGGGATTACAAGCGTGAGCCACTGCACCTGGCCAGATTTAAGTCTTTAATCAATTTTGATTTGATTTTTGTATATGGTGAGAGATAGGGGTGTAGTTTCATCCTGCATATGGATATCCAATTTCCCCAGCACCATTTATTGAAGATATTGTCCTTTGCCCCATGTGTGTTCTTGGCACCTTTGTCAAAACTGAGTTCACTATAGATATATGGATTTATTTCTGGGTTATCTACTCTGTTCCATTGGTCTATGTGTCTGGTTTTATGCAAGTACTATGCTGTTTTGGTTATGATAGTTCTATAGTATAAGAGGTTGGGTAATGTGATTCCTCCCACTTTGTTCTTTGTGCTCAGGATGTCTTTGGTTATTCAGGGTCTTTTGTGGTTTCATATAAATTTTAGGATTGCTTTTCCTCTTTCTGTGAAGAATGTCATTGATATTTTGATAGAGATATAGAGAGTTCATTAAATCTGTAGATTGCTTTGGGTAGTGTGAACATTTTAACAACATTAATTCTTCCAATCCATGAACATGGAATATCTTTCCTTTTCTTGTAGCCTCTTCAATTTCTTGCATCAATGTCTTATAGTTTGCATTGTAAGGATCTTTCACTTCTTTGGTTAAGTTTATTCCTAGGTATTTTATTTTATTCATAGTTATTGCAAATGGGATTACTTTCTTGATTTCTTTTTCAGGTTGTCCACTGTTGGCATATAGAAATGCTACTGATTTTTGTGGGTTCATTTTGTATCTCGCAACTTTACAGAATTTGTTTATCAGTTCTAATAGTTTTTTTTTTTTTCTTTCAGCTGTGTCTTTAAGCAGTCACTCCATCACTCTATCAGGCCAGGAGCTTTGGGGTATGAGATAGAACTAGTGCATACCATGGTCATGTGCCCACTTCCACACACCTTTTGCTGAAAAGTAAGGCCCTTGGTCCAAGCCAAGGTTATACTCAATCTTATGTCAGTGGAACAAATGTTCTCTGTAAACCGTTGGCTACTGGTGTTGGCTGAGGCTTTACTGGTAAGAAAGGCAAATTCAAATTTGGAAGATCAATGTGGAATATGTTGTTTTAAAATTAAACTTTTATTTTTGAGATAATTGTAAATGCACATGCAGTTGTAAGAACTAATACACGTACCCTTTTTCCAGTTTCCCCCAAAGGTAACATCTTGCAAAACTGTAGTACAATATCACAACCAGGATATGGGCATTGATACAACCACCCAAACTTATTCGGATTGCTCCAGTTTTACTTGCACTCATGTGTGTATGTGCATGTGTTTAATATAAAATTTTATCACATGGTAGGCTTGTATATCCACCACCACAGTCAAGGTACAGAACAGTTCCCTTCCCACAAGGATCCTTGTGTTTGCCTTTTATAATCACACTCACTTCTTCCTCCCTTTCCTGTCCCTAACCCTTGGCAACCACTAATCTGTTATCCATTTCTACAATTTTGTCATTTCACAAGTATTTTAGAAAAGACTTAAAAAATGTTTAAGTTCAGGGGTACATGTGCAGGTTTGTTACATAGGTAAACTCATGTCACAGAGGTTTATTGCACAGATTATTTTGTCACCCAGATATTAAGCCTAGTACCTGTTAGTTATTTTTCCTGATCCTCTTCCTCCTCTCACCCTCCACCCTTGGGTAGACCTCAGTGTCTTTTGTCCCCCTCTTTATGTCGATGAGTTCTCATCATTTAGCTCTCACTTATCAGTAAGAACACATGGTATTTGGTTTTCTGTTCCTGCATTCGTTTGCTAAGGACAATGGCTTCCAGCTCCATCCATGTTCCTGCAAATGAAATGATCTCATTCTCTTTTATGGCCACATAGTATTCCATGGTGTATATGTACCACATTTTCTTTATCCAGTCTAGCATTGATGAACATTTGGGTTGATTCTATGTCTTTGCTATTATGAATAGTGCTGCAATGAACATATGTGTGCATGTGAGAATGCTTTAGGTTCCTTTGGGTATATACCAAGTAATGGAATTCCTGGGTTGAATGGTAGTTCTGTTTTAAGCTCCTTGAGGAATCACCATATTGCTTTCCACAATGGTTGAACTAATTTACACTACCATCAACAGTGTATAAGCATTTGTTCCTTTTTCTCTGCTCTCTGCAATCTTGCTAGCATCTGCTATTTTTTTACTTTTTTTTTTTTAGATGGAGTCTCACTCTGTTGTCCAGGCTGGAGTGCAATGGTGCAATCTTGGCCCATCGCAAACTCCACCTCCCGGGTTCAAGCGATTCTCCTGCCTCAGCCTCCCCAGTAGCTGGAATTACAGGCATGCACCATCAGGCCTCGCTAATTTTGTATTTTTAGTTAGACGGGTTTCTCCACGTTGGTCAGGCTGGTCTCGAACTCCCAACCTCGGGTGATCTGCCTATCTCAGCCTCCCAAAGTGCTGGGATTGCAGGCATGAGCCACCATGCCTGGCCTATTTTTTGACTTTTTAATAGCCATTCTGACTGGTGTGAGATGGCATTGCATTGTGGTTTTGATTTACATTTTTCTAATG
>NW_012101576.1:699108-702616 GCF_000951045.1 Mandrillus leucophaeus
TTTTTGAGGCAGAGTCTCACTCTGTCGCCCAGATTGGAGTATAGTGGCATGATCTCTGCTTACTGTAACCTCTGCCTCCTGGGTTCAAGCAATTCTTCTGCCTCAGCCTCCTGAGTAGCTGGGATTATAGGTGCATGCCACCACACCTGGCTAATTTTTGTATTTGTAATAGAGATGGGGTAATAGAGATGTAATAGATTTTGTATTTGTAATAGAGATGACCATCATGTTGGTCAGGCTGGTCTTGAACCCCTAACTTTGTGATCCACCCACCTTGGCCTCCAAAATGCTGGGATTACAGGCATGAGCCACTGCGCCTGGCCCAATGTTGAGCTTTTTAAAAAACGTTTTTATGAAATGTTGGAACCATACAGTACAGAATTGACTCTTTTTATTCAGCATAATTGCCTGAAGATTCGTCCAAGTTGTTGCATTCATCAATAGTTCATTCCTTTTTATTGCTGAGTATCCCATGGTATGAATGTACCAGTTTGTTTAACCACTCGCCCACTGAAGGACATCTGGGCCGTCTCCAGTTTTTTGGCTGTTATGAATAAAGCTTCTATGAACATTTGTATACAGGTTTTTTTGTGAACGTAAGTCTTCATGTCTCTGGGATAAATGCCCAAGAGTACACTTGCTAGGTCATATGGTAATTGCACATTTGGTTTTATTAAAAACTGCCAAACTGTTTTCCCGAGTTTCTGTACCATTTTACATTTGCACCAGCAATGTATGACTGATCCAGTTTCTCCAAATCCTTGCCAGCCTTTGATGTTGTCATTATTTTTTAATTTTGTGTGTAGTGATATGTCATTATTGCTTTAATTTGTATTTATTTAATGGCTAATGATACTGAATATCTCTCTTCATGTGCTTATTTGCTGTCTACATATTCTCTTCAGTAAAATGTCTGTGGATATCTTTTGCCCATTTTCTAATTCAATTTTTTTTTACTGTTGAGTTTTAAGAGTTCTTTATGTATTTTAGATACCAGTCTTTTGTTGGATATGTGCTTTGCAAATATTTTCTTCCAGTTATAGCTTGTCTTTTCATCCTTTCCACAGGGTCTTTCACAGAGCAAGTTTTTAATTTTGATGAGGACAAATTTATCAAATTTTTTTTTATAGATTATGCTTTTAGCATCAAGTCTAAGAACTCTTTCACTAACTCTTGGCAGAGCCCAAATATATTCTCCTCTGCTTTCTTTTCTTTTCAGATGGAGTCTTGCTCTGTCACCCAGGGTGGCACGATCTCGGCTCACTGCAATCTCCACCTCCCGAGTTCAAGTGATTCTCCCACCCCAGCCTCCTGAGTAGCTGGGATTACAGGCATGCACCACGACACCCGGCTAAGTTTTGTATTTTTAAAATAGAGACGGGGTTTCCCCATGTTGGTCAGGCTGGTCTTGAACTCCCAACCTCAGGTGATCCACGTGCCTCAGACTCCCAAAGTGCTGGGATTACAGGCATGAGCCACCGTGCCTGGTGGTCTCCTCTGTTTTTTCTAAAAGTTATGTAACTTTACATTTTACATGTATATCTGTAATTCATTTCGAGTTCATGGAACAGGTTTTAATCCCTAGTCGAGGTAAACTGTTATCTCTTCCAGAGTGAAGAAGACCCAGTGTAGTCAACTTGCCACCAAATGATTGGATTGTCTCCTCAAAGGATGGTGCTGTATTGAGACTAAGTTTCCGTTTCTGGCAGGCTGGGCATTTGCAGCAGCAATAGCTAGACCAGTCTTTGAGAGTGGCACTAATGAGTCCCGTGACAGAGGCTATCTGACATCAGCTGGCTGAGCCATTCTGCCTGCTTGGCTGATGCTTTCTTGTGGGAATTAACTTGTGGTGCGAAGATCTTCACACTTTGTAACTGTCTTTACACACACACACACACACACACACACACACACCCCTCTCAGACCTCCTTGCCCCCAATCCAATGTTTCACCTTCCAGGACCCTGACCAATACAGTCAAGCCCTTCACCACCACAACCTATGAATCTTTGTACTTTTTATCTCATGCAACTTCCCTTCCCTCATCAATGAATGACAGATGCATAGCAGCACTGTCTACGGGGAAGATTTCCCCTCACCACTGTCTTTCAGAGCTGCCCTGGAATGGGCTGAGAGGCAGTACCATCTGTGGCTTGACCCATACGTGAACCAAGGCTGGTGCTTTTTCCTCCTCTGTTGGCCGATCCTAAGGGACCACCCAGGTGGTCACAAGTGCGAGCTGCGGGAGAGGTGGTAGATGACACTGGTGTCTGGAAGCTTCACTGCCTTTCCAACCGAGGCTCAAAGTCAACACAGCTTCATTACCATATTCAATGGGTAGAAACAATCATAAATTTTCCCAGATTAAAGGAGGATGGAAATAGACTCCACCTCTTAGTGTGGGAATAACAAGGTTGCAAGATTGGAACTATTGGTCCGTCTTTGGAAAATACAGTCTGTCACAGGGTCTCTCTATTTGACTGGTCAGAACTTGAATGATCCAAGCCCTACATGAGCTCTAAGGATGTTTGGCTTCCATCTCCTCAGTCATTGTTATTTCCCCCGCAGTTGTTTTTTGGTCTGGCCTTGTGGAGTGTCACCCTACGCATGCACTACTGGTATTCAGCTAGAGATTCAATGTTTTACACGGAGCTCTTTCTCTGTGTAGCTCCCTCCTCGCTGGTATTTTATCTAGCAAATTCTAGCTGATTTGGCTTCCCGGTACTCCAGTCTCTGACTCCTCAACTTGGGAAGACCACGGGGCTCTTTCTAAGTTCTCCTTTCCTGTATTGAAATCTGGAAGTTGCCTCCACAACTGTGGGCTAACCTCATTTGTTCCCTTCCCTGAGTGGTCACAGTCCTGTACTGCCTTTTGTCTATGTCTGGAAATAGCTGTTTCGTGTGTTTGATCCAGCTTCTCAGTTGTTTAGCAGGAGAAAACAACTCCTGTTTCAGTTATTCCTCCATGAGTGGAAGCAGAGTCTGAATATATTGTGAAAATAAAGCCAATAGGGCTGGGTGCAGTGGCTCACGCCTGTAATCCCAGCACTTTGGGAGGCCAAGGCCTACGGATCACTTTGGGTCAGGAGTTTGAGACCAGCCTGGTCAACATGGTGAAACCTCGTCTCTACAAAAAATAAAAAAATTAGCCGGGTGTGGTGGTGCACACCTGTAGTCCCAGCAACTCGGGAGACTGAGGTGGGAGAATTGCTTGAACCCAGGAGGCAGAGGTTTCAGTGAGCCAAGATGGCATCACTGCATTCCAGCCTGGGCGACACAGCGAGACTCTGACTGACTGAATAAATAAATAAATAAATAAAGCCAATAGGATTTGATTATGAGTTGGATATAGGTTGTAAGAAAAAGAAAGATATTGGCTAGGCATGGTGGCTCAAGCCTGTAATCCCAGCGCTTTGGGAGGCCGAGACGGGCGGATCACGAGGTCAGGAGATCGAGACCATCCTGGCTAACACAGTGAAACCCCGTCTCTACTAAAAAAATACAAAAAA
>NW_012101576.1:703429-705839 GCF_000951045.1 Mandrillus leucophaeus
AAAAGATAAAGCCAAGCACTGAGCCCTGGGCAGTCTAATATTAAGTTATTTGGAGAGATGAAGAGGAACTCTTGACTGTTTATGCCAACTCTCCCCCACTCATTGTCTCTTACACCCATGACTCTCCCCGTCCTGTCTGCTCGGTCAGCCTTCTCTTGCCACCTTTCTGGCACTGACTTCTGCTGACCTGCTTTGTTCTGTGGCCATCCAGCTCCAGGCCTGACCAATCAGTTCCAGGGCTGGTTCCGGGCCTTGGAAACGGATTCTATCAGGACCGGTTTTCTGCCAAAGTATAGCCTGGGAATAAGGCAAATGGTCTGTGACTTCCAGAGTGAGCAGAGCCTTGTCCGGAAGCCCTTGCCAGTCTGTCCGTGGTGATGCCTCTCACGTTGAGAGCTCCAAAGAACAGGAAAAGGGAGATATATCACCCTAGACAGAGCAAGTAGTTTTTCTCTTTTTTTTTTTTTTTTTTTTGCCTCAGATTCTGTCCTGGACAGTGTTCTGGTGTGGTTGCTTAGTAGTTGCACTCCATGTTATTGACCTCAAAAGATTAAGTGTACATTCCAGACATCCCCAGTTTCCCTATAGTAATTTATTACTGACTGGATAGTGGTAATTAATGTTAGCATTATTCATCCTGTCACATCATATGTAAAAAGAACCAAATGAGGACATTTGCTGCAGTGCTATTTATAAAGGTAAAAATATTAGAAACTACCTAAATAACTAACAATGGGGGACTAAGTAAATAAGTATGACAAATCCATAGTATGCACTTAGTAAATAATTTTGCAGATATGGGAGATGTTTGTAACATGTTGCAGATTTAAGCTTTTTTTTTTTTTTAAGAGATGAGGTCTTACTGTCACCTAGGCTAGAGTACAGTGGCACAATCATAGCTCACTGCAGCCTCAAACTGGGGCTCAAGTGATCCTCTCACCTCAGCCTTCTGAGAAGCTGGGACTACAGGTGTGTGCCACCATGCCTGGCTAATTAAAAATGCTCTTTTTGTAGAGACAGGAGGGTCTCACTGTGTTGCCCAGTTTGGTCTCAAACATCTGGCCTCAAGCGATCCTCCCACCTAAGCCTCCCCAAGTGCTGGGGCTGGGATTACAGGTGTAAGCCACCACACTTGGCAGATTTAAACATTTCAATGGAGCAGTGCAGTGTGGTGTTTAAGAGCACTTTAGCATAAACAGACTTGAGAATGCCATGACTTGAACTCTAACAATTAATGACTAGGTAGAGAGAATGAACCTGCAAATGAGACTGAGCAAGAGTAGTCAAAGACATAGGAATTAAGCAGGAAGAGTGTTTCATCATAGAAGACAAGGAAAGTTTTTTTTTCTTTAAGAAAGACGAAATGGTCAATCATTCAACAGTGTCAAATGATGAAGAGCCAAGATGAGGCCTGAAAGGTGACCACTGTATAAAACAACACGAATGTCATTGATGACCATTGCAAGAGCTGTTCCAATACAATAATGAGAGCAAAAGTCAGATTGGAGCAGGTTGAGGGGTGAATGGGAGGTGAGAAATGGAAATAATGGAACTAGAAAGTGTAGAACTATTTTGAGGAATTAGAGTGTGTAGAGGCAGAGGATTTTTTTTTTTTTTTTTTACAGGGATATCAGCTTCTTTAAATAACCATGAGATGGATCCAATAGAGAAGGAATGATGAAATGCACAAGAGAGGAACTGGGTAATCTAGAGAGAAGGGTGATGAAAAGGTAGGAGAAGATGGGATCTAAAACACAAGTGGTGGAGCTGCTCTTGATTAGACAGAAAAGAAACTCCTCAATTGCAACGGGAGGCAAGGAGGAGGGGTGCAGGTGTGGGTGGGTTTAAGCATTTGGTAACACAAGGAAGAACTCAGATTATGACATCTGTGGAGAGTGGGGGGTGGGGGGAGTGTCAGAGGTATCGGGAGAGTGCAGAAGGTTTGAAATAGTTGATTATAGTAGGAATGTGAGCTATAGTACTACATTTTCAGAGCACAGTTGTCATATTTTCGAGCATCCTTTGGTCCCATGTGGAATTGGTGATTCTGAATTATAGAGAAACCCATCTGCCTTATGGTGACTTTCTCTGGTAGTATTTGGTTGCCTTAGGCCAGGCATGGTGGCTAATGCCTGTAATCCCAGCACTTTGGGAGGCCAAGGTGGGTGGATCACTTGAGGTCAGGAGTTCAAGACTAGCCTGGCCAACATGGTGAAACCCCCGTCTCTACTAAAAATACGAATATCAGCCAGGTGTAGTGGTGCACGCCTGTAATCACAGCTACTCAGCAGGGTGAGTCAAGAGAATTGCTTGAACCTGGGAAGTGGAGGTTGCAGTGAGTTGAGGTCGCGCCACTGCATTCCAGCCTGGATGACAGAGCCAGACTGTGTCTGAAAAAAACAAAAAAAAA
>NW_012101576.1:707089-834231 GCF_000951045.1 Mandrillus leucophaeus
GGCGCGGTGGCTCACGCCTGTGATCCCAGCACTTTGGGAGGCCGAGGCGGGCGGATCACGAGGTCAGGAGATCGAGACCATCCTGGCTAACACGGTCAAACCCCATCTCTACTGAAAATACAAAAAAATTAGCCGGGCGTGGCGGCAGGCACCTGTAGTCCCAGCTACTGGGGAGGCTGAGGTAGGAGAATGGCGTGAACCCGGGAAGAGGAGCTTGCAGTGAGCCCAGATTGTGCTACTGAACTCCAGCCTGAGTGACAGAGCGAGACTCTCTCAAAAAAAAAAAAAAAAAAAAAAAAAGAATTTGTGAATATGTGACATTCCTAACTTGGTCTTTGGGCCAGAGCTGGTGCTGGGAAGGGAAAAGCTTAGGGAGGAGGATGGGAGGAGTGGTGGCATCAGGATCCAGCTCAGCCACAGGCTCCAGCCATGCCTCTACTGCTCGGGAGACAGAGGAGTGAGGGCGAACATGGGAGGGTGGCTCTGCTGGAGGGTGGATGCTGTTCTCCAAGCAGGCTGGCCTTGGGGAAGGAGCCAGTCACTCCCACTCCCACCTGGACATACACACCCCAACCGGAGAAAGGCTGCCCTGTGCATCCTGCATGCCTCTGTTACCTCAGGCCAGGCCAGGGACAACCCCATTTAATAAGAAGTCACTGGCCAACTAACAAGGATGGGGAGGTGATTTGTCATCTCTGGGCCTGTTCCTCATTTACAACCTGAAAACTGAACAGGGTAATATCTTTTTTTTTTTTTTTTTTTTGAGACGGAGTCTCACTGGAGGGCAGTGGCGCCATCTCGGCTCAGTGCAAGCTCCGCCTCCCAGGTTCACGCCATTCTCCTGCTTCAGCCTCCCGAGTAGCTGGGACTACAGGCGCCCGCCACATTACCCGGCTAATTTTTTGTATTTTTTTTAGTAGAGACGGGTTTCACCGTGTTCGCCAGGATGGTCTCGATCTCCTGACCTCGTGATCCGCCCGACTCGGCCTCCCAAAGTGGTGGGATTACAGGCGGGAGCCACTGCGCCTGGCCGAACAGGGTAATTTCTAAGGCTCCTTTACTTCTGGCTATTAGTCTCTGGTTGGTCTGAAATGACACTGGGTTTAAATTATTTTACAGTCTTTGGATATCAAGGTCTTCACATGATTTAGCTGAGAAGCACAGAGTTCCGACAACGGTCCCAGGGCTGTGGGGAAGAGAATGATTTGGGAGGGCTCTGCCTTGAAGAAAGGCCCTGACTCTACTTTGTAGGCCTCAGTTTCCTCAACTGTAAAATGAGACTCTGAAGTCTAGAAGATCTTTGAGATCCAGTTGTGGTTCTCTATGCTGAATCTCTGTCTTCAGGCAATTTGGATCCCCAGTGAAAACATACTTCCTGAGCTATTTGCTTGGCATGTGTGCAGTACTAGAGTGGAACACGGTCCCTGTCCTTAAGGAGCTCACAATGTATTTTAAAAAATAATGAGCCACATACATAGGAAAAACTAGTGTAATCCACACCCAAACGAAGAATAGAGACACCAGAGGATGGCTGTCTCTGGGTATACTGCAGGCCGGAGGAAAGCAGGCAGAGGCTGTGACTAGAGCTTGCTCACCCCATGACTTCCTGCTAACTCGGCTCTCAGAGGGGCGTGGTGGAGCCACACTGTCTGGGTTCAGTCCTGTCTTCACTGCTTGCAAGCTTTAGGGAAGTTACTCAACCTCTCTCAGCCTCAGTTTCCTGATCTTTAGGATGGGGATAATAAAAGCATTGCCTTGCATCTTTCTTGTAAAGATAAAGTGAAATTATCCATGTAAAGTATTTAGCATAGTGCCCAACACATAGTTGGTGCTCTATAATGATCCCTTCCCACCCTGACCCGCCAGGAAGCCCAGCTGTGGGAATGACTCCAGATTAGGGAGGGTTCAATACAGCTGGCCAAGTCCAATATGACCCTGGCTTAGTGCCAGATCACTCAATTCAAAGTCTAAGTCCATGTCTAGGTAGGACTGGGCATCCTACCTACAGCATACCATTGTCCTCCTGGCCTACAGGTAATCCCTGCTTTTCCAGGAGAAAAATCTAGGTGCAGATGGAGTCAGGGCAGGATGAGGACTACATGCAAATCAAGGAGTGTCAGGGGCTGGGTGCGGTGGCTCAGGCCTGTAATTGAAGCACTTTAGGAGGTGGATGTATTAGTGAGGGTTCTCTAGAGGGACAGAACTAATGGGATAGAGAGATATATAAAGAGAGTTTGTTAAGTATTAACTCACACGATCACAAGCTCCCACAATAGGCTGTCTGCAAGCTAAGGAGCAAGGAGACCTAGTCTGAGTCCCAAAGCTGAAGAACTTGGAGACCAATGTTCGACGGTAGGAAGCATGCAGCATGGGAGAAAGATGAAGGCTGGGAGGTTAGGCCAAGTCTGATCTTTTCAGATTTTTCTTCCTGCTTTATATTCCAGCATGCTGGCAGCTGATTAAATGGTTCCCACCCAGATTAAGGGTAGGTCTGCCTTCCCCAGTCCACTGACTCAAATGTTAATCTCCTTTGGCAACACCCTCACAGACACACCCAGGATCAGTACTTTGCATCCTTCGATCCAATCAAGTTGACACTCAGTATTAACCATCACAGTGGAAGTGAGAGGATCACTTGAGGCCAGGAGTTTGAGACTAGCTTGGGCAACACATAGCGAGCCCCCAAGACCTTGTCTCTGCAAAAAATAAAAAAAATTAGTTGGCCATGGTGGCCTGAGGAACATAGAAAGACCCATGTCTACCAATAACATAACGTAACATAACATAACATAACATAACATAACATAACATAACATAACATAACATAACATAACATAATAAAATAAAATAGCTGGGTACATTGGCATGTGTCTGTAGTTATATTCTGTTTTTTTTTTTTTTCTTTGAGACAGAGTTTCACTGTTGCCCAGGCTGGAGTGTTACAGTGGCATGATCTCGACTCACCGCAACCTCCACCTCTCGGGCTCAAGCGATCCTCCTGTCTCAGCCTCCCAAGTAGCTAGGATTACAGGTGTGCGTCACCACGCCTGGCTAATTTTTTTGGTTGTTTTGGAGACAGAGTCTTACTCTGTCGCCCAGGCTGGAGCGCAGTGGCACGAACTCGGCTCACTGCAACCTCCACCTCCCAGGTTCAAGCAATTCTCCTGCCTCAGCCTCCTGAGTAGCTGGGATTACAGGCATCTATCACTACGCCCAGCTAATTTTTGTATTTTTAATAGAGGCAGGGTTCCACCATATTGGCCAGGCTGGCCTCGAACTCCTGGCCTCAAGTGATCCTCCTGCCTCAGCCTCCCAAAGTGCTGGGATTATAGGCGTGAGGTGAGCCACTGTGCTTGGCCTTTTTTGTATTTTTAGTAGAGATGGGGTTTCACCATGTTGGCCAGGATGGTCTCAAACTCCTGATCTCAAGTGATCTGCCCACCTTGGCCTTCCGAAGTGCTGGGATTACAGGTGTGAGTCACTGCGCCTGGCCTGTAGAGCTCTTGTGTGCAAAGTTAGCTCAATTATTAGGGAGTCACTTGAGCCCAGGAGTTTGAGGCTGCAATGAGCTATGATTGTGCCACCACATCACCATACTACAGCCTGGATGATAGAGTGAGACCCTGTCTCAAAAACAAACAAAAACAAAGAATGTCAGGGATTGAGGAAAAGAAGCAGCAAGATGATGGAGTACACACGGTAGAGTCAGAACAGGGCTGGGAGCTTGCTTAGGTACCTAAAATAGTTTTATCTGGATTTAGTGTGGAATCCTGGCTCCCTTTTTTAGTTGTTTAGTTCCAGTATTTACTCAAACTTTTAGAGTTGCCCTATTCCAGAGTCACATGCCCATCAAAGATGAGTCTGAAACTAAAGTGGCCATAGATGGTAGAGGACCTTAAATTTGTCTCCCTCCAACTTGATTTATGACATGAAGAGATCTTGATGCTGTGGCCAATGGGATCCCTGGGTGTAGATAGCATCTGAATCAATATCTATGCAGAACAAGATAACTATATTGCCATAGAAGAAGATGCTGGCACCAAATTGTGTCTGTATGTGTTTGTTTTTGTTAGTAACTTCTTCTTTTTCTTTTTTTTTTTTTTTTGACACAGAGTCTGGCTCTGTCACCCAGGCTGGAGTGCAGTGGTGTGATCTCAGCTCACCACAATCTCCACCTCCGGGGTTCAAGTGATTCTCCTGCCTCAGCCTCCCAAGTAGCTGGGATTACAGGTATGAGCCACTGCGCCTGGCTAATTTTTGTATTTTTTTTTTTGAGACGGAGTCTTACTCTGTCGCCCAGGCTGGAGTGTAGTGGCGCAATCTTGGCTTACTGCAAGCTCCGCCTCCCGGGTTCACGCCATTCTCCTGCCTCAGCCTCCCGTGTAGCTGGGACTACAGGCACCCGCCACTGCACCCAGCTAATTTTTTACACCGTGTTAGCCAGGATGATCTCGAATCTCCTGACCTCGTGATCTGCCCGTCTTGGCTTCCCAAAGTGCTGGGATTACAGGCTTGAGCCACCGCGTCCAGCCTATATTTTTTTTTTTTAGTAGAGACAAGGTTTTGCCATGTTGGCCAGGCTGGTCTTGAACTCCTGACCTCAGCCTGCCAAAGTGCTGGGATTATAGGCGTGAGCCACTGTGCCCGGTCAGTTTTTGTTAGTAATTTCTTAAGGAAGGTTTGAGCCTTATGGTAAATAGTACCTAGCACAGTGCTTGGTGCACAGTGGACGTTAAATATTTTTTTTGATAAATGAATAAATGAACAAATGTATGATAGTAAATACTGGCTGCCTGTCTTGGTTCATATCTTTAAAAATGGAGATATTATAATCATGTGCTTTCTTCCATATATAAAGTTGATATTCCTGATTCACCATTAAAAGAACATCTACTTTGTGGTGTGACATAGGCTGTAGTCCTGACCCTGCCAGTAATTATCTATGTGACCTCAAGTAAATGACTAATATTCTCTTGCTTCTTTTTTTTTCCTGTTTAATCTGTAAAACGAGGTGGTTGAACTGAGCACATGCTAAACCTCCTTCTTGATCTGAACTTTTGAGATTATTCTGTGGTTCTAAGATAAGAGCTGCTGTGTACAAAGTTGGCTCGACCACACAGGGACCAAACCTACCAGCCTTGTTCCATCAGCATTGTGCTTGGGCTTGAATTGGCTTAGAGTAGTTTAAGGCATCTTTAAACAGAGATCTACAAATCTCCCAGACCCCATCAAGGGGCTTTATAGGGTTTACAAACTTGCAGCCCCTCCTCACACTCTTATAAGTAACATTTTGTATATAAGCATCTTGTGAATTTTTCTGGGGTATGTGTCCTTAGGTTTCAAAGAGTCTCAAAAATGTGGATAACCTCTAAAGGTTAAGAAATCCTGCTCTGTCACCCAGGCTGGAGTGCAGTGGTGTGATCCCAGCCCACTGCAACCTCCGCCTCCCGGGTTCAAGTGATTCTCCTGCCTCAGCCTCCCAAGCAGCTGAGACTACAGGACGTGCCACCATGCCTGGTGAATTTTTGTATTTTTAGAAGAGATGGGGTTTTGCCATTGTTGGCCAGGCTGGTCTTGAACTTCTGACCTCAAGTGATCTGCCTGTCTTGGCCTCCCAAAGTGCTGGGATTACAGGCGTAAGCCACTGCACCCAGCCTGTTTCCAACACTATTGCATTTAATCTGATAAATGAGTAAGTCCCAGTTGTAGCCACAGAAAAACTAATGGAATTTAGAACACAGATCTCACCATTTCTATGCTTTAGACATTTTGCCTACAGGAAAGCCTGAAACCCTCTTGATTAATCAACGACAGAGAAAAATATAGAACGCTCTGACTGCAGGACAATTATCTCTGGGCACAATAGAATTCCACCCGATTGGGCTTATCACAGAAAGGAATCTGTCAGAAAGTTCCCCCAGTGTAGTGATGACCATTACCCGATGCAGTGATGTCCAGACTGTCACACAAGAAGGGGTCCATACCTGTGGTCACAAGTGGTTTGGGTCTTAGACTGGCACAAACCAGAGATCAGCAGGTGGAGGGTGGGTCAACTAACAGAGGCAGAGACTGTGGGGCTCTAATAGCTGGGCTATAGAGTTCTTTTATTTGTTGTTGTTGTTGTTTTTTTTTTTTTTGAGGCAGAGTCTTACTCTGTCGCCCAGGCTGGAGTGCAGTGGCGAAGTCTCCGCTCACTGCAAGCTCCGCCTCCCAGGTTCAAGCCATTCTCCTGCCTCAGCCACCCTAGTAGCTGGGACTACAGGCACCCGCCACCACACCCAGCTAATTTTTTGTATTTTTAGTAGAGACGGGGTTTCGCCATGTTATCCAGGATGGTCTTGATCTCCTGACCTTGTGATCCACCCGCCTCAGCCTCCCAAAGTGCTGGGATTACAGGCGTGAGCCACTGCGCCTGGCCGCTATAAAGTTCTTATGACCATTCAGTGCAAACCACTCAATCTCACTGGATTCCAATTCCTTTCTTTCTTTCTTTCTTTTTTTTTTTTGAGATGGAGTTTTGCTCTTGTTGCCCAGGCTGGAGTGCAATGGCGCCATCTTGGCTCACTGCAACGTCCCACTCCTGGTTTTAAGCAATTCTCCTGCCTCAACTACCCAAGTAGCTGGGATTATAGGCATGCACCACCATGCCCGGCTAATTTTGTATTTTTAGTAGGGATGAGGTTTCTCCATGTTGGTCTTGAACTCCCGACTGCAGGTGATCCACCTGCCTCGGCCTCCCAAAGTGCTGGGATTACAGGCGTGAGCCACTGCGCCTGGCCCCAATTCCTTTATTTCATAAGGGTACTTAATATGAGAGAAATTGAATTCCTAAGAAAAAATCCCAAGGAATCAATAGGACATACTTTTTAAGAAAAAGGTGGGTCAGTATATAAGAAATTAAGATATTAATGGCAACTCACCTACAGTCCAGACTTGGGGGATCTGGAGGGGTCTAAGGAAGACTGGAGATTTAAGGGAACCAGATCTACTATGCAAGAGCCATGAGTATCCCCAGGGCTGAGTCTTTGGTTTTATATGTTTAGCAGAAATTAACCCAAAGGCTTGTCTCAAAGGTTCTCAGGGCCAGTTAGCTCAAGTTTCCAGAGCACTGTGCTCAAAGAATCGCAAGTTTGACCTTTGTGTATATGCGACAACTAATGTCACTCTGTTTTCACATTAGACTGAGCCCTAGCTGTAGCCAGGAGCATCACTAGAGACACATGGAGGACTGGCTGGGAGAGTGTGAGTGGCATCTCTGCCTTTGGAAACCAGCTCTAAGTCCACTCTAGCTCAAACTGCACACCTTAACACCTCACGTTTGTATGTGTTCTGCATGTCATCATTTTAGGTAATTTTCAAAGAACAAGTCAGCAGTGAAAGTAAACAAGGCTCACTCCTAAGGGACTTCAGGCTGAGGCACTAGCCCAGTTGGGATGACCAATGGGATTGACTCCTTCAAGAAGTAAGGACTCCTTTAAGAAGTAAAGACTCACTTCCCCCTGTCTTTGGTGAAGTCACATAACTCATCTTTTTTACAGGGCCTGCCCCTCTGGGCACCTTAGCCAGTGCCTGCGGAGCTGGGCCTTTGACAGCAGCTCCCAAAATAAGGTGCCAGGCCCTGCTTCTCACTTTCCCCTTGTGCCCTGTGAGCTGCTGGCATTGCCTTTGGAGTCATTACTCAGCAGGCTGAATGTAGCAGAAATAGGATGCTGCACTGACTCAGGAGCCCAGATTCTTTCTCGGGCTGAGTCCTACAAGCCTGTCCCCTGCACTGCAATGGGGGGGCCCTGGCAGGGCTATGTGGGGCCATAACCTGGCCTCTCACTCTCACTTCCTGGCAGGGCAGTAATCCAGGACAGTGTTTCGCTGCTAACTATCCCTGGGCTTTTGCAGGTGTCTCTGTGACCCTGGGCTGTACAGCACCAGCTATCTGGTGAACACCCTTTCCTTACCTCCTCCATTCTTTTCACACACACTCCTTCCCCCTTCTCATCCTAAATGAAAACCTGGCCTGCCACCAGGCCCCACCTCTCTTCCTCGGGGTCAGAATAGGCTGACATTCTCTAACCTCCTGACCCCAGCTTCTCCAGACCCCAGTTTCCCCTCCCTTCTTGGGCACATCATCCTGTTTTACTGCCGGCTCAGTCCACTCAACTGTTCGCTGGTGTCCAGCACATTCTCTTACCCTCCTCAGTGGCTTAACACCTACCTGCCTCGTAGCTTTCATGGCAACTTAGCTTCATCATTGGTTTTGTTTTTTTTTTGAGACTGAGTATCACTTTGTCACCCAGGCTGGAGTGCAGTGGTGCGATCTTGGCTCACCGAAACCTCCACCTTCCGGGTTCAAGCAATTCTCCTGCCTCAGCCTCCTGAGTAGCTGGGATTATAGGCACCCGCCATTACGCCTGGCTTATTTCTTTAGTAGAGACGGGGTTTCACCATGTTGGCCAGGCTGGTCTTGAACTCCTGACCTTGTGATCCGCCCGCCTTGGCCTCCCAAAGTGCTGAGATTACAGACATGAGCCATCGCGTCTGGCCTCATTATTGTTTTCTAAAACCTACAAATGACATTAAATTCTGCCCAACCTGTCATTCACTGTAACAAATACGCTTTGGACATGGGCATCAGAATGGCCCATATCATACCAAATTCTTACAACCCTACTCTGACCACAAACATCTTAGCTTCTTTTTACTTGTCTGCTTCAGGTAATTCTTCCTCACCTGCTCACCCTTCCCAGAATCTCTTGCATCCTCCACATCCAGCCTGGATCCCTTGGCCTGCTGTTTCCAGGTGCCCGTGGGACCCACATGCTTTCACTCTTCCCTGGGTCGCCCCTGATGACTTCCCACCTTGGGTAATCCCTACCTCAGTTTTCTTTGGCTCTGCTCCCAGATTGCTGAGTGCAGCTGAAAACATACAAGCTCTCTGTGGTGTTGCAGCCTTCAACAACCCATTCCATTAAGACCATGTGTGTCTGACTGTCTTCCCCACTATTTGTACTTCAAGGTAGGGACTTTAGCACCCCCAGGATAATCATAAGAAGTTAAAATGTAGTACATGACTGGCACTTGTCTAGGCACCTTACATATAGTAATTCATTTAATCTTCCGATGACAACAGAGAAAGTACTGTTATTGCCTTTCCTGTTTTTCAGTGAGGACACTGGGGTTCAGAGAAATGAAGTCACTTGCATAAGGTCACAGGATCAGTAGATGGTAGAGTCAAGATTATGGGATCTGGGTGACACGTTTATACTGTTCTTTTCACAAGAGCTCCATGGAAAGTTTGTTGACTTTCATCAGAGTTTCTGCTGCAGCTAGCAATCTTTTAAATCATCCCCTGTTCACTTTTAATTGGACTTATGTATATTTCTTTTTTTTTTTTTTTTGAGATGGAGTCTTGCTCTGTTACCCAGGCTGGAGTGCAGTGGGGTGATCTTGGCTCACTGCAACCTCCGCCTCCCAGGTTGAAGCGATTCTCCTGCCTCAGCCTCCTGAGTAATTGGGATTACAGGCGCGCGTCAACATGCCCGGCTAATTTTTGTATTTTTAGTAGAGACGGGGGTTTCATCATGTTGGCCTGGCTGGTCTTAAACTTGTGACCTCGTGATCCACCCACCTTGGTCTCTCAAAGTGCTGGGATTACAGGCATGAGCCACTGTGCCCGGTGGACGTATATATATTTCAATTCTGACTCTTTAATACTTCTGTTAAATTTAGACCAGAGAGCATTGCTCTCTGGTCCCAGTGAGCATCTAGACTCTCAGGGCATCCTTCCATGCTCTTCTTCCTTGTGTTTGACTGAATCACCTCCCAGATGAGCTTCCGTCAGGGCCCCATGTGCCACAACCCCAGATACCTCCACTGTTCAGCTGGGCTGTGCTGTCCCAGTTCCCATTCTCTAGGGAAGACAGAAGACATTACAATTGTCAGGATAGTTATTTAAAGTCATTTCCATGTCAACAGGTTTTGGAGGCTGGGACTTAAATACCCCCTCTGCCACTCACTACCTTCCATGGGCAAATCACTTAAATTCAAAGAGGTTTAGTTTCTTTCTCTCTTCTCTTCTCTCTCTCTCTTTTTTTTTTTTTTTGAGATGAAGTCTTGCTCTGTTGCCCAGGCTAGAATGCAGTGGCACGATACTGGCTCACTGCAACCTCCACCTCCCGAGTTCAAGCGAGTCTCCTGCCTTAGCCTCCTGAGTAGCTGGGATTACAGGCATGTGCCACCATGCCTGGCAAATTTTTGTATTTTTTAGTAGAGACACGGTTTCGCCATGTAGACCAGGCTGGTCTCGAACTCCTGACCTCAAGTAATCCACCCCTTGGCCTCCAAAAGTGCTGGGATTACAGGTGTGAGCCACTGTGCCTGCCCTAGATTTAGTTTCTTTATCTGCAGAATGAGAATAATAATGATACTATTAGGGTTATATTTATTAAAGAGCCTTGCACAGAGCCTGGCTCATATTAGGCACTGTAAATATTAGTTATTTTTCCTTCTCTTACCCCTACACCCCTCTCCTGTCAATTTATTCTCTGCAGATGATCTTTTAGGGTGAATTCTCTTAATTCCCTTTTATTTCTATCAAAAATTTCTCATTTATAGTACAAATTTCTTAAAAATGAGTTGGTACTTTTAAGGCAATTGCCTTTATCAGACTCTTTGTCATAGTAATTCCACTTCTAGGAATCTATTATGAAGAAGTAGTTGGATATGTGTGTATAATATTCTATAACATAGTTATATCATCTTATATAATGTTATATTTAAATATTTTCCATTATAAGACTCTATATTCTGTGTTTTTTTTTTTTTTTTCTTTTGAGACAGACTCTCACTCTGTCACCCAGGCTGGAGTACAGCGGTGTGGTCTTGGCTCACTGCATCCTCCACCTCCCAGGTTCAAGCAATTCTTGTGGCTCAGCCTCCTGAGTAGCTGCGATTACAGGCGTGTGCCACCATGCCTGGCTTATTTTTGTATGTATGTATGTATACATTTTTTAGTAGAGACGGGGTTTTCCCATGTTGGCCAGGCTGGTCTCAAACTCCTGGCCTTAAGTGACCCACTCACTTTGGCCTCCCAAAGTGCTGGGATTACAGGATGCCTGGCTTATATCCTGTGTGTGTTTTTTTCTTTTTCTTTTTCTTTTTTTTTTTTTTGAGGCGGAGTCTCGCTGTGTCACCCAGGCTGGAGAGCGGTGGTGTGATCTCGGCTCACTGCAAGCTCCCCCTCCCAGGTTCACGCCATTCTCTTGCCTCAGCCTCCCAAGTAGCTGGGACTACAGGCGCCCGCCACCATGCCTGGCTATTTTTTTTTGTATTTTTAGTAGAGACGGGTTTCACCTTGTTAGCCAGGATGGTCTTGATCGCCTGACCTCGTGATCCACCTGCCTCAGCTTCTCAAAGTGCTGGGATTACAGGTGTGAGCCACCATGCCCGGCCTATTCTGCGTTTTTATACACACAAAGATGTTCGTTGTGAAATTCCTTATCCTGGAAAAAAAATGCAAAGCTTCTTTGTATCTCTGCTCATTATTTCTTCATTTTCTCCTGCTTCTGAGAAATAAGTAACCTCTTTCCTCCCTAGTTTCAACTAAACCTTATTTTGTAAAACAACTTTTAAATTTTATTTATTTATTGTTGAGACAGCATCTCGTTCTGTTACCCAGGCTGGAGTGCTGTGGTACAATCATGGCTCAGTGCAGCCTCAACCTCCTGGGCTCAAGTGATCTTCCCACCTCAGCCACCCAAGTAGCTACAATAGCAGGCGCTTACCACCACACCCAGCTAATTTTTACAATTATTTTTGGTAGAGACGAGGTCTCAACTATCTTGCCCAGGCTGGCCTCAAACTCCTGGGGCCAAGTGATCCTCTTGCTTCAGCCTGCCAAAGTGCTAGGATTACAGATGTGTGCCACTATGCCTGGCCTGGCTTAAAATAACTTTTTTTTCTCTTTTTTTTGAGACGGAGTCTCGCTCTGTCACCCAGGCTGGAGTGCAATGGTGCAATCTCAGCTCACCGCAACCTCCGCCTCCCAGATTTAAGCAATTCTCTGCCTCAGCCCCCCGAGTAGCTGGGATTACAGGCACCTGCCACCACGCCTGGCTAATTTTTGTATTTTTAGTAGGGATGGGGTTTCACTGTGTTGGTCAGGCTGGTCTTGAACTCCTGACCTCGTGATTTGCCTGCCTCAGCCTCCCAAAGTGCTGGGATTATAGGGGTGAGCCACTGCGCCTGGCCAAAATAACTTTTTAAAATTACAATATTAACATATGCTTATGGTAGAAAATTTGGAAAATGCAAGCAAAAGAAAAAAATCACTTGTGGTTTCTACTGACTGTGATTACAGTACATTTCAATGTATGTGTCTATATATAATTTATACCAAGCTTGTCCAACCCATGACCCATGGGCCGCATGTGGCCCAGGATGGCTTTGACTGTGGACTAACACGAATTTGTAAACTTTCTTAAAACGTTATTATTTTTTAAGCTCATCAGCTATTGTTAGTGTTAATGTATTTTACGTGTGGCCCAAGACAATCCTTCTTCCAATGTGCCCCAGGGAAGCCAAAAGATTGGACACCCCTGATTTATACCATTTATGTATTTATTTGGAGATGGAGTCTCACTCTATTGCCCAGGCTGGAGTGCAGTGGCACAATCTCTGCTCACTGCAACCTCCACCTCCCGGGTTTAAGTGATTCTCCTGCCTCACCCTCCCACGTAGCTGGGATTACAGGCACACCTGCCACTATGCCCGGCTAATTTTCGTATTTTTTTAGTAGCGATGAGGTTTCACCTTGTTGGCCAGGCTGGTCTCGAACTCCTGACCTCAAGTTATCTTCCTGCCTTAGCCTCCCAAAGTGCTGAAATTACAGGTATGAGCCACTGTGCCCAGCCGATTTATACATTTTATAACAAAATTATATATTATACCTCTTATTTTATAACTTATGTCCTATTTTTAAAAAATCATTACAGTAGTATAATTTCTAACAGCCACATTTTAATTTATTTAAACATCCTCTAAGAATGTTGGAACTGTGTTATCCAGTGTAATACCCAATGTAATACCTACATGAAATAGGGGATTTTCTACCCGACCTTAACTCTGATGCCTAAGATCAAAATTCCTCCTCATGACCAAATTGGCTAAGACTGATGGGATCCCAGATGGTACTCACTTTACCTCTGAAGTACCTCTAAGTTCATTATAATCTAATTCCCATACTAAATGACACTCCCACAGCACCATGACAGTTGATCACCATGACAATGACCAGAAGAAACCACAAAAGGACATAAAGGAAGGTAGCACTTCTTTTTTGAGTTCTCTGCCTATTCCTAGAAAAGACATGAATATTCCTCCCCTGGCTTTTAATGCCCAAACCTTTCATTAAATATACCCTGTATCTGTGACTTCCCAGCTCTCACAAGCTGATAAATTGGTTTATGAGTCAAACTCCCACTTCTCAATTCCATGGCCATTGAATAAGGCCTGCACTGCTAGACACTCACTTTTGGTTTTGTGTATTGGCTTTGTAGCACCGAACAGGGAGAGATCCCATTTTTGGGGCACTGGCTTTGTTGGTAACAGAAACATTTAAGCTGTTTCTATTTTTCCAAGATTATACATAACACTGTGATAACTTCAACTGCATTTTTGGGCACTTTCTAAATTATTTCTTTGCCCATCTGTGTTCCTGATGCCATCCCTCCCAAACCTCCATTTCTGGGACCCTGAACTACTGCTTCACCTCTCCCATAGCATGGGCCCTGCCTCTGGCTGGCTCCTTCCCTTCTGCCTACAAACATTACAAACTTGGTGCAGGATACCTATTCTTCCAAACCCTCCCAGATTCTTCTGGCCTTTCCTGGCATCCCCAGCCGCCCCTCTGGCCTCAGAGGTGGGGCTCCTTCTCCTGCTTAAGGCAAAGTCCCCTTCCTTCCTGCTTCCCTTGTTAACCCCTCATTGTTATCTGGGTCTTTAAAACCTTCCTCTTTCTTGCCTGCTTTCTCCTAGCCCATGAACTGATCTAACCTTTCCCATCCCCAAGTCCTTTCTTGACCATGACCCCCTCCATACCCTCTCAGTGTCTGTTCTTCTCACTTCTCTTCTCAGCCAAACTCTCTGGAAATGTAAACTGCACTTGCTGTCTCCCATTCCCTGACACTGCCACTTGGCTCCAATCTTACCTTCCAGATTGTCAAATGCAATTGACATTATTTGTGCTTCATCCGGCTTGACTTTACTGTTTTACTCCTTGAAACTGTCCTGGACTCTCTCTCCCTAAAATAGCTTCTCAGTCACCTCTGTCAGCTCTTCTTTCTCTAATTACCCATAATGCTGGCCTTTCTCCACACTTAAGAAGACTTTAGTTTGCCATTTCAGGAGCATCTCTCAAAGCAGTAACATCCTCTCATGTGCACCATTGTTTTGTTTCAGGTCCACCTTCCGTACTGCATGGATCACTACAATCACCTCCTGATATGGTTTCACTGTGTCCCCACCCAAATCTCATCTTGAACTGTAGCTCCCATAATTCCCACATGTCACGGGAAAGACCCAGTGGGAGGTAAATGAATCATGGGGACGGGTCTTTCCCGTGCTGTTCTCGTGGTAATGAATAAGTCTCACGAGATCTGATGGTTTTATAAAGGGGAGGTCCCTTGCATATGTTGTCTTGCCTGCCGCCATGTAAGGCGTGACCTTGCTCTTCATTCGCCTTCTGCCATGATTGTGAAGCCTCCCCAGCCATGTGGAACTGTGAGTCAACAGAATCTCTTTCCTTTATAAATTACCCAGTCTCGGGTATGTCTTTATTAGCAGTGTTGAGAGAAGAGAGACAGACCCTCTCATATTGTTATATTGTTTTATACTCAGAAAAGGAAAGAGAAGCAAAACTAAAGGCACGTAGCCCAGCACCTAGGAACTAGACCCGAAACCAAGGAACCAGACCTGAAACCAGGCCTGGGCCTGCCTGTCCTAAGCCTGGTAGTTAAAATTCCACCCCTGACCTAGCAACTGATGTCATCTATAGATTATAGAAAGACATTGTAAAACTTTCTGGTCTGTTCTGTTTCACTTTGACCACTGGTGCATGCAGCCCGTCACGTACCCCCTGCTTGCTCAATCGATCATGACCCTCTCATGCAGACCCCCTTAGAGTTGTGAGCCCTTAAAAGGGACAGGAATTGCTCACTCGGGGAGCTCAACTCTTGAGACAGGAGTCCTGCCGATGCTCCTGGCCGAATAAACCTCTTTCTTCTTTAACTCGGTGTCTGAGGAGTTTTGTCTGCGGCTTGTCCTGCCACAGTGTGAGAAGAGACTAATACATCTCCTAACTGGGCTGCCTGCCCAATGTCTGGTTCCTTTACAATCTTTACATTAACCGTTTACATTACTATAGAACCACTTTTCAAAAATAAAAATCTGATTGTGCTTGTCCCCTGCTTGGTCATTCAGTAGTTGTCTAGTGCCTCAAGATAAAGCCCAAACTCAGTAGGGTGGCAATGCCAGGCCTTTGTGCCCTACCCCTGCTTACCTCCACAGTCTCATCTCCTGCTGTTCTTTACATGTTCTCTCTGCTGCAGCCATCAGGGAAACTGGAATAACAGAGTTCCTTAGACAGGCCATTCTTTCTCATGTCCTCAAACCTCTGTTCATGCTATTGTGCTATTTCCTTTGCTAGGATAATTCTTCACTTAAACATCTGAAAATTTGTTTTTTCTCCAGAGTTAAGCTTAGAGTTGGCTTCTGTATGCAAACTTCCTGGGATCTCCAGGCTCATTTTAATATGCTCCAACAGCCCCCAGATCATGCCTTCAGAGCACTTGTCATTGTGTTCTTGTGTTTGTCTGCCCTGTGAGTCCAGGAGCAAATTGAGGATGGACCCATGTGTTGTCTTTGTTTAATGCAATGCCTGACACATAGTAGATGTTCAGCAAATAGCTGTTTAATAAGAGAAAGACTCTTCTTGTCTTGAAAGGAATTTACATCTACTGCTCATTTCCTAGCCACCTGTATTTTTTTTATTCCCAGTCATCTTTCATATCTATCATCCTACTGAAGTAGGTCTTGAGAAGGACAAAGATGTGCTTAATTTAGCCTTATTTAAGTTATCTTCATCAACTTCTCTGCAGCAGTGAACACCCACTTCTCAGAAACTTCTCTTCCCTGGGCTCCTGAGCTGACGCTATTTGAATTCTCTTTCCTTTTGATCTGCACTTTCACTGGTTGCCTTTCTTCTTCATGCATCTTACAACCACTATGCCAAGCACTACAGCAAGCACAGGGGCAGACAGGTGGTGGTAGGATATGTGCAGTGATGTGCTGGTGAGCTAGCTCTCCAGAAAAAAATAAAAGACCCCGATTTGTACCTTCTGCCTACTTCCATAGTGTAAATACTCTTGCCATGATTGAGTATTTACTTCTAAGTATCAGGCTACTAACACTTTAACAGCTCACAAAATCCCTGAATATTTAATAATTGGCTGTCACGAGTATAAGCCAGTTCCAGCACAATACTGGGTATAGAGAAATAAGTAAGACCAGTTGGATATTGAGGAGACTAGTCTAGTGGAGGAAATATATAAATAATTCTAAGACAAATGTGCTAAGCACTGTCAGAGTGTTGAAACCAGACACTATGGGGCTGAGTGGAAGGAAGCTATATTAGGAAAATCTGTGAAGAATTCCTACAGGAAGTGGTGGAGGGGTTGAACTGGATCTTTAAAAATGAGGGCTTAAAGGTAGTCCTAAGGTGGGAAAACTATTCCAGGCAGAGAAACATTTTGAATAGCAAAGTATTCAAGTGTTCAAAATATTCAAAATACCAGAATAGCAAAGAATTGAGGATAATGGCTAATAGATCAAGAGGACTGGGTGCAAAAACTGTAGGATACCAGCATGGATTCTGCCACTATCTAGCTTTGCGACCCTCTGTATCTTTAAAATAGGAATTTGATTTCTATGCCCCATTTCTGCATTGATTTGATGGTTGACCTTGAGGAGAGAAAGAAAATACAAGACTGGGGAAGAAGGAGAAAGGAGGAAATGCATATGATGTGGAGCTTTAACAGGCTGCCAAATGCTGCAGTGCTGGCAACGCTACAGGACCTCCCTCTGTTGGCCACCCCTTGCTGTCTTCTGGCTCAGTCCCAGCTATGAAAATCCCAAACCCCATGCTTCAGCCACAGCACATTTTACTGAAGGGAAAATTCTTTTCTTTTAAACTGAATGCATATACTAAATCCTGACAGTACATGGAGAGGCAACTTAGTTTATCCTTCTGCTTTGAGGGAACAGAGGATTCTCCTGTTTTCCTTAGAAAGCATCAAGAAGACCCACAGTCTCACTCCAGTAGCTTATTCCCTTTGAAGAACTGGTAGCAAGTCTATCTAGACCTCCCCAATGCCCACCTCTTGTCTATCTTCTCTAGAGAACTATCTGATCTTCATTCCTTTTTAAAAAAACCTTAAAAATCATGAATCATAAAACATATATAGAAAAATGTATAAAACATAAGTGCAAGATATAATTATAGAGCAAACACCCATATAATCACTAACCAGGGCAAGAGACAGAACCTTGCCATAACCTAGGAAGTCCTTCATGTTACTACCCAAACACAACCCTCCAGAGGGAACTACTGTTTCATTATAATAATCAAATCAGGATTTTGTTTTGCTGTTTACCAGCCATGTGTATATTTCTCCATACTAGTTAGAATTTCCTGTCTTCTGTTAACACTTGATCTGAATGCAATCATATTGAATACATTCCTCTTTCTTGCTTCTTTTGCTCAACATTCTAACCATTCATTGGCGTTGTCATGTAGCTAGTTCATTCTTTTCCATCTCATTGTAATATACATTTACCATATGAGTATTTCATAGTTTATCCATTCTACTGTGGACAGACATTTGGATTATTTCCAGCCTTTCGCTAGCATAAACAATGCTGCCACAAACATCTTTATACGTGTCCCAGTGCATGTGAGTTTCTCTCGGGTAGAAGGGTGGAATTGTTGGGTCATAGGGCATGTGTACCTTTATCTTCATTCTCTGCCGTCATATTCGGGGGTAAGCCTTTCTTCACCTTTTCTAATTTTAACTTCTGTGCTTTTGTTCCTGTTTTCCTATCACTGTGTTCATCAGTCTTCTTCCTGTGCTCTTATAACACACTCTCAGCACTGATTCTAGCTTCTAGTCCTGCATATTCCCTTCCTTCTATAGTTAACAATTGTTTCTTCTCCTAAGGAATATTTTTTCAAATATTACTTTAGTAGGAAATGTATTTTGAGAGTTCTTCTCTTTTGAATATACTGACAATGGAAAGCACATATTTGATTGATGGGGAGGGCCAGAGGACAGACACTCTAGGATGGGAATTAAGACTGTGGGCTTTGAGTCAGACCAAATCCACAAGCTGCCACTTGCTACATATCCTTGGGCAAGTTATTTAACTTGTGTTTTAGTTTCCTTACCTGAAAAAAAAATGGAGATAATAATTATACCCATTTATAGGGTTATAAGTGGGTACAGGAGTATGCACTAAATCAAACAATCTACAACTTTGATTGTTAAGAGGTTTATACAATTGGTCTTCAGGCAGGAAGAGGAAAGACAGGCAGCACTGAGAATGCCTTCAGGTTGTATAGTGAGGATACATACTATGAGTTTCTATCTAGTGTTTATACCAAGTCTAAACTCTGTCCACTCCTCCTTGTGGAGTGGCTGGCTAGTGCAGGCAGTGAGACGCTGCCTGTGGCCACAGAATACACACAGTGAAATGAATTGGCCCATTTGGGAATGAAACCCACAATCCTGGGTTCATGCACTACTCAAATGAGTACAGTGGCCAAAATGACATAAAAAGGGAGAATATAAATGGGCTTAGAAATGCTGTCAACGTAAACAGGAAGGCAAGAGGACACCACAGGATAACTCAAATTAACAAGCTGCTCTAAACAGCATCCTCTCTTTGTGCAATTTATTGTACAGGAGAGTTGGCTGGAACAGAAACTACTCCTATTATAATCTTTTTTTTAATCCTGCAGGCTTTCCGTATATAACTTCAGACTCTGTCACTTACATTTCTTGGTTTTAGGAGTTTTCCAAAGCCAGATACTTAATTACACGTGCAGCACTCCAAGGCCAATACCTCATTATCTAATTAGGGAGTTGGGAAGTGTTTATCATAACCACACTCAAGATATTAATGTTCGTTTTAACTTGTCTTCCTCTTTCTGAAGACATTGATTTTTGGACTCTGAGTCTCTTACTCCCATATAAAACTGTCTAAATCCAAAAGGGCTTTTGAGGAAGCAGCATTTCCAACTTGACATTAATGGTTGGGCTGAATGTTGCCTCTCATAGAGGCAACAATGCCCACTGGATTTTAATTTCTCAGTTCCTGAACCACTAATAAGTTATTTCACAGTTACATTTAATAAATCCTCTTTATGCTTCTTTTCAAATAATTCTTGGAAAATTGCGTTTGAATATATTGCAGGAGATGAGGGAAAGGTGGAAGAGAAATTAACAGTCATGCTGAATGATTATCAAGTGACATGGTATAACAATATTTGCTAACTCCACGTCAACACAGCAAGGCCAGATGGTTTGGTTTTGTTTCAGCAACATATATCATATGGTAATATATTGAGAGAGAAAGGGTTGATTTGTATAATTGCTTTTAGACCTTGACTTCAGAAGTAAGCAAGGTTGTTATCAAGAAAAAAACAACCCAGCTCTTAACATCTTCATTTGAATTGATAACTGGCACAAACCCATGAAGGGGATACAAGGTGGCAGGACTATTTGCAGAAGCAGATACCAGCTTCTAATAAAAGCATGCCACATTCCTTAAGTTCCTGTAAACTGGAAACTAGGGTCCTTAATAGCATCAGTGGCAGCATAAATTCGATGCTTAGATGATAGCTGAAACCCCAGTGTTGGATTTATACATCAAAATATCAAGCAAACTTTCAGGGCTGGTATTTTCACACTGATGTGAGAATGGCAACAAGTATTATTGGCATCAAAAACAGAGTAGCCTGGGGAAGAATCTCATCAAGTGAGAGCGAAGAATCTAGAGTCTTCATTATACTTCAATGAAATGTTTTAATCTTCTTTTGTATCCTACTACTAACAGACAGCAACATGGCTTGTTTTCAGCTTTACCTATTTTATTTGTCTGCTCATGAGCAAGAGAGCACAATAGCCTAACAAGTGAGCAAGAGTTGGCTCTTGGCTCTAAAGACCAGCAGCTGCAGCTTCCTCTCTAAAGGTGATCACATCTTAAACAATGAGGCAGAGCTGGGGGCAGCAGTCAGGAAATGGGAGGGTGGGCTTTGTGTGAGCAAAGGCTTTGGTTTGTTTAAGAGTTCAGGATACAGATTTGAAGATTATGGTCTCTTTGAACAGTGGCTACAGGCCACATATGAAATAATCTCTGTAATTTTCATGTGTACCTGGTAGGACAAAGTCATGAATTTCAAACTTATTTTTCCCCACAGACCTACTTGCTCCTTTTGAAAAGTGCTGGGACTGGGAGGCCCAGGCAACATTTATGCTTTTGTTGTTGTTTTTTAATTACCAGTTGATTCTGATTTGCGAAGACCTTAGCAGACTGTAGCTGTTAGTGGAAAGGGAACAGGAATGAGCTAAACTTTTATGTCCATGTATCGAATATGGATAATAACCCTTGCCCTCCATACTTTACAGCTAACAGCAACTGTTCAATAAAATATTAGGTATTATGTGCCAGGCACTGTCCTAAAAGCTTTATGTGTAATAACCACAAAAATCCTTTTTTTTTTTTTTTGAGACGGAGCCTCGCTCTGTCATCAGGCTGGAGTGCAGTGGCACGATCTCAGCTCACTGCAACCTCTTGACTCCCTGGTTCAAGCGATTCTCCTGCCTCAGTCTCCCGAGTGGCTGGGATTACAAGCATGCACCACCATACCCAGCTAATTTTTGTATTTTTAGTAGAGACGGGGTTTCACCGTGTTGGCCAGGATGGCCTCCATCGCCTGACCTTGTGATCTGCCTGCCTCTGCCTCCCAAAGTGCTGGGATTACAGGCATGAGCCACTGTGCCCCACCCCACATAATTCCATTTTAAGGTAGGAAACTGATTCACAGAAGAGTTAAGTAACTTGTCCACTAACACACAGGGCTTGGATTCAAAGCTAGACAGTGTGGTACTAGAGATCATGTTTTCAACCATTATTTATAACCTTGTAAGGAATTTAATAAAAACATGTATCCAAAAAGTATTTTACTTTGAGAAGTTAAAAGTTCTAAGCAGCAGCTGAATTAAGTTCCTGGAGGGAAAAGTAGGCTTCTAGACAGTACTTGCTACATAATAGCTGATTACAAAACAACTTTATTCAAAGGACTTGAAATCTGATCTTTGCTGTTTCTCTCAAATGCTGACTCTGGCCTCCTGAGGTATTATAAAGTGACTCCTTTGGCAACTGAAAATAAAGAAAGGAACTCTTTGCAGACCAGGTGCCTCACACACAGGGCTTGGCACCCAGGTGATATGTAAATGTTGGCTGACTTAAACGCCTTCCAATCAAAGGCATTTTGAAATATGCTATTCATATTTCACAAAATGGCTTGAATATAAATTATTCAGAATGTCAAAACAAAGGGGCATGTGGCAAGTTAAGGAAATTAAAGACAAATGGAGTATAAACGGAATATTAAATCTTTTACATTCAAAATAAGGAACCTGGTTGCATACCCTAAAAACCCTCTTTCCTGGCTTAGCAAGGGATGAACTTTAGGGATCAAATAAGCCTATTCTTTAGTAACATAATATCTCTCATTTTTGATGTTATATGCTTGCTGCAGGCATACCAATATAAACAAGCTGCTTAATATGCTCAGGTGATTTCTTCTTTAAAGGCTGAATTTATCTTACATCATTTCTCAACAACCCCTACACTTTTTAGCTTGTACTCAAACACAGCTCAGAAATAAAACAGGTTTTGCTACCACTTTAGGGATCAAAATGGTTACCTTATAACAAGCTAGGGTTGTATTCCAGGGATGAAAGCATTAAGCTGAAGTCCAACAAAATGTATTCAGCCTGCCTATAACTTCCAACGAATATCTAAAGAACTGATGCATAATCCATTTTTTTTTCCATAATCCCTGATAATTTTATGAGTAATGGGTTAATTGGTAATGTGGCATGATCCAAACCTAGGGCAGGCAAAGAATTCCCTGTGAAGACCTGTGTGAGAAGCAATGAGATCTACCCACAAGAGCTCAACTGGGCCTACATTTAGCCCTTTATGGAATTATGAAGCAGAAACCACTTGTGTTGAATTGCCATAGGGAGGAAATGAACTCAGTTTTTCTAGTACAATATTTTCACTCAGTCTCTCTTCTGACACACATTTGTAAAATGTTGCCCACACTACCTAGTTGTGGAATTGATTTTTCTCTGTGAGACTACTTGGCCTTTGCTTTAAGAGCAATGTAAAAGGAAGTCTGGCCCTCTTGGGACTAGGAAAAGCAGAAAAACAGACTTAGGAAAAGCAGGAAAAAAGAGCAGCAGTGTGTTGGCTATGACAGGCTCTCAAAAAGCATTTGTTGAACCCACACACGACTGATGTTACGAACATGGCCACAGGCTAATTTCAAGCTGGGGGTTAAAGCTGTTTTAAGCTATTAGGGCTGGGGATGGGGATAATGGGCTGACCCTCAATACAAGAGTAGCTACACATGGTCTTGATCCATCATCAGTTAAATGTGCAGTCCAGATGATGAAACATTTGAAGGGACTAGTCAGTCATCCTCACAAAATTAAATTAAGGGCCTGTGTTGAAACAGCCAAAAGCAAACTCTTATACGGGATCCTAGCAATAGTGCCTGGAATGTATTCAAATGGAAAAGTTTGTGCTGGAAATACTTGTTTAGAAAAAGAACTACATCACTCCACCCTCCTTTATCAAGTAATCCAAGCCATCTTAAATGCTCAAGGTCTGACCCAGGCAAGATGTTTTTTTATTAAAAGCTCTTTCAGCTTGAAATAGATTATAACTTTGGGAATAAACATTTTATTTAATGAACAAGTAGAAGGGATTCTTGATTACTATAGTTCTTTTGTGTAGACTGCTTCTAGGTAATGCAAAAAGCTCAGAAAAGGACATCAGATAAGGTAAAAGGCTTTATTATTCAGGATCAGCTCAAAGTCTGACACCAACACAGGCAGGGATAATTATCTCATTACAGTTGACCTTTGGCACCCATTTAAAAGTACTAGCTTTCCAAGTGAGACATATTATACCCAGTAGACTCTCGGTATAGTTTCTGACAGCCAAATGTATCCCAATTTCACTCAGTAGTGCTGCCAGGAGATGTGTAAGGATACAAACAAAATCACCTACTTTATCAATCTTTTTCTTTTTCATGGATTTTTCCCCCCATTGGCTTTCAAAGCAAGTGAGATAAACAGCATTACTGGCAGATATTGGTCATAAATAACATCTTTCCAAAGCCCAGCAGTCAAAAAACAAACACTAGATATAAGCAGATTTCCTAAATATTCAGTTAAGGCTATGGTGTGCTTGGTTTTGACCAGAGCAATTCTATGGCTTCCTTTTACTTATTTTTCTCCCTGGATGAAACTATGCTTACTTGACCCATGCAATTTCAGTTGTTACAGCTTTAACTTATAAGATCAAAGGAATTAAGAAGTTGTCAGTAAGAACAGATTTTCAAATAATGACAAAAACCGACATAAAGTTACACAGTCCTCAGGGATATGGATAAAACAAAGTTTCATGATTGGAAGGAGGCTCCCTTCTAAGTATGTAGTACATAGAAAGTATGTAAAGCCTCTTTCCGTGAGGTTACAAAGGTGAAAAATATAAAACAATGGTTCAAGATCACTGATACATAATTGTTGCTTAAGGGGAGGGATGTTGAAGATATTTTGCACATTATTAACTTAGAGTCAGTCTATACACTCTCTGTATTAAATATCTAGAGAAAATTCTATTACTTTTCGGCTCAAGGCTATCTATACTAAAAGGCTATTGCTTTTTATGTACATGAAGAGAAACTCAAAGTTTATGTTTCTGGTTCTGGATTTTCAGTTAAAAGCTATTCTGTTATAAAAATATCAATAAGAAATCATCACTTTTTTCTTAAAATCTGATGACTTATTTTTTTAAAAACATTGCAGCCCCTAAAGAACCGATGACTACACCTGAATTCAAACCCCAGACTGATTTTATAAAACATCTTCCTCTAGTAAATGGCGAAAATCACAACCTCCTGTAGAAAGTGATGTTGGGTTGGCTGACATACCAGATCGCTTGGTGAAAACATGGGGACCCGAAATCTCATACGGGAGATATATTTGAGAGAAAAAAGACAAACACAGCTTTCTGTTGTTGTTCTCCTAGTTTCTCCAAAGAGTTGACATTTATCACTGCATTTAAAATAAAGATGACTTTAACTCAAGAGACTGCATTTTAACACTGAACTGATATAAATGTACTTATCTGAACATCACATTTTTACACATACTTAAAAAAACCTCCACAAAAGCATAGTGAAAAGATTATGTATTTCAAATAAAATTATACATGTTGGAGGCAGAACAGAACCAGGGGTCTTCAGCAGAGGATTTCTTCAGCATTCAGCCTTCACAGGCCTCATGCTGCAGCTGGCAGATACTTTCCACTGAGCATAGAAAAGTTTCAGGGTAACAAGAAACTTGTTTTTTGCCTCCATGAACCAGGATGTCATTATTGTAGAGAACATGAATAATTTAAAAAGTGAAAACTATTCATTCAAAATGCTAGAGTGACAAATTTACTTTATGAAATTTAAACACAGCATTCACCCTGGGGAAGCTGCATATACATTATGGTAGCAGAACCAGATTAGGTACATTTCAGCATTGAAAATATTTTATCTAAAAATGAAAAGGCAGCTTTCTTAAAGACCAGAGTTATAGAGTCAGTCTTGTATTTTTCATCTTATTTTAGTGGACCAAAGCTCAGTAACTCACTCAGATTAGAATCTATAATTCTGTTGAGTGTTCAGGACCACAGAAGTCCTCCTGGGACTTTCTATGGAAGTATGTGCAGATTTTCCTCATGGAGCTGGGAGTGATGGTGACCTAGAGGAAGAAAGTTCAGATTTCAGAGATTTCCTTGAAGTTCAACTGTTACCAAGTTATTACTAAGGTGTACCTTAAATTAGGCCGCCAGAAATTTGATTGTTTAGTTAGCCTACTTTCAGCTCCAAATACTTTTAATGGCAATGTCTTTTTGGCTAATTTGTACTGACTACAGTAAAAACTTAACAGATGATATGTAGGGAAAGAAAGCATAGACTTTTTACGTGAAAAGAAAATATTTACTAGCTAAGTCTCCTAATAAGAAACGAAGAAGTTACAATTAACATCCTTTTTGAAATAAATGAATAAATCAGCTCCCCCATTTATAAACAAAATAGGTATTCAAATGGAAGCTGTTACTCTCTTCTGAAGTTGACATTATCATCATATAAAGGTAAAAAATTTTTAAGAAATGTTAGCTTCAAATAAATTACAAGACCAGCACACTATTTCTACCTTTTAAAGATTTTAAGATTTATTTATCAGTGAAAGTAGTTTTTCCTTGAAACTACTTTTCTGCTAACACATAGCTGAGACCAGCTCCCTTGGAAAAAAAAAAAATAGAAATTTTGGCTAGGGATAAAGAGCAGTCACAATTTTGAGAGAAGGAAAGATTCCTTATAACTCTTTTTTCTCCACTTTCTACAGCAAGGTCTTGATTGCAGTTTGTGTACTAAGTTGTCTTTAAAATGTATCAGTTTATTTTTCTAAAATTATGGGATAGGCCTTCATGAGAGCAGGTGGGGGATATGAACACTTATTAAACCAAAACTGGCCTAAGGTTGGTTATCTAGCTTCTGCCCTTTAAAATGGCAGATGATGCTGATCATGATCCCGGATTCTATTTCAATCATCCTGCCACCACTTCCATAACTCATAACAAGAGCTACTGTGAAGTACAGTGGAAACTTGGTTAACCCATCTCCCCTCAACATGCAAACAATAGAAGCTTTTTATTCCCTCTGACAGGTGCCAATAGCTCACCCAATGCTCTCAGCTACTTCTGCCTCCACCACTGTAATGAATCTTGTTTTTCAAGGTTCACAAACCTATTTCTGCCAGCAATCACTGATGACTGATATTATCTAATTTAAATATTAAGTCAGTCAATGAAATGAGTTCTAAAAAGATAAGTGACACTACACTGAATGTTAAAAAGAATAGATATAAGTGTCAAAAGTATTACTGTGGTGTGGCAAGATGATTATAAAAGACTGGGGAGAAGTCATAAAAATCTAGAAAGATTCTGTACGCAAATTGTTCTGTAAGTATCTAAGTTTCACTGTATTTTAAATAATCACAAAATGTAATTACAAACTGGAAATCTACTTATGGATGTTGGCAACTTTCCCATGAACAACAGCTTTATCTATAAAAAGAGGATGGCATACTGTCTAACAGGGGAGGGGAGATATTTTTGAATTGATATCCTGGAGCATGATGAGGGCTTTAGTGAATCAGGCAACAGGGCTGAGGAGTATGGACCCTGACAGGAGGGATTTTAATGGGATTAAGTAGAGTTGCCAGATAAAATACAGCACATCCAGTTACATTTGAATTTCAAACAAAAAGTTTCTTAGCACAAAAAATTTTTAGTTAAAATATGGCCCATGCAAAATTTTGTATTTATGTGCTAAATTTGGTAGCACTAGGAATAAATAGATTTCTTTCTTTAAAAAAAAAAAAAGCATCTTGACTTGAGACATCTGGGTGTCTGGCCTCTTTTAAGTTAGGAAATGTATCTTCCCACCACTGCTGACTTACCGGGCTTGGCGATGTCTTTCCGCTCTGTCTCCTGGAATTGGGTGTCTGGGATGATGGACTTCGTGGAGATGGATTCTCAGCCTTCCGTTTGGCTGCCATGGCCAACAACCAGTTTTTATTCTCTGGGGAACTATTCTCTTTGCCTACCATTTCAGACCCTTCTCCACAAGGTCTCAAAGGAAGAGGTAGCGTTCCACAGCTTTCTGAAGCATATGGACTGACAGGAGACGGAGGCTCTGAGATACTTGTACCAGCTCCTTCAATTTTGCTTGATTTGGTAGGACCTAGAGAGTCCTTACTAAGGTCTTCCTGGTTACCAGCAAGGCAGCACAGATCCAAATGAAGATTTTCAACTTGGCCATCAAGCTCAGTCACACAGTTACAACTCTTCACACACTTTTGTTTCACACTCTCCAGACAGCTTGAGTCTAGCCTCCTCTTTACTCTATTTCTAGACTCAGAGCAAGCCTCTGCTTGGGATGACTTCTGGCTCACGGGAATAAGAGCTTTTCTTGGAGACATGATCTTAGTCTCGGAAGCAGGTGGAGTGATGGGTGGTGATGAGGAAGGTGTTCGGGTCACCCAGTTTCTAATTGACATCTTGAAAGATGAAGGTGGCTTGGGAGAGACGGAGGAGACAGAACCTCTTCTGTTGAGGGGAGACCGGGCCTTGGCAGGAGGGGTTTTAATAGAGAACGTAGGAGTATTTGAAGGAAGAGGGAGGTCTCCAGCACAGCTTGGGGCACAAGCTGCGGATGACGGGGAAGAAATGGATGCATTGCACTTTACCCTGGGGGCTTTGGCAGGAGTACTCTGGCTACTCGTTACTGTTACTGAAAAAGAGGAGAGGATCATGAAAATCAGAAGTGAAAGCCATACAAAGTCCCTAAATTCTCATCAAGAAAAATCATAGTTAACTTAATTATCTAAGGGTCAATTTGCCAGTAAGTAGGTTATATACATCACTTGATTCCAACCATACCCTTTTAACATTTCCAAGTCACCAAACTCCCAACTATCCCATTATAAAATATATACTTGTAAAAATCAACAAAATACCAAAAAACATAAAGAGAAAAAATTTAAAGCGCCTACATAAACCACGTTTAGCATACTTTCTATATTTGTGCATGTGATACATACTACACATCTCAACTTATTTCTATACAAAAATGAGACTGATAGAAGGGAAAAGTGGCAGATAGGAGGCAGGACTAACTTGCCACTCAGACAGAACAGAACAGCATGTGGAGACTCACATAGTGAACTCTGGCTCCAAGAACTACCACAGGAACATATCAGAAAAAACAAAAGAATTAACAGATCCTTTGAAAGAAGTAGCTTGCTGCTGCAAAATCCATAAGACAGCAGAAAAATTGAGTGCCCAAAGTGTGAGAGGGCTCCCGAAACTGCATGCTTGGTTGAAGAAGACAACCATCCCTGATAGAGAACTGGTCTTCGGTCAAGGGTATATGAGCAGCTGCACTCCCCTGCTAGAACCTCCAAACAAACTCTCAAGGTCCAAAGTGTGAGAGGGTGGCCGTGCATGGTGGTTCACGCCTGTAATCCCAGCACTATGGGAGGCGGAGGTGGGTGGATCACTTGAGGTCAGGAGTTCAAGACCAGCCTGGCCAACATGGTGAAACCCTGTCTCTATTCAAAATACAAAAATTAGCCAGGCATGGTAATGTGCACCTGTAGTCCCAGCTACTCAGGAGGCTGAGGCAGAAGAATCGCTTGAACCCAGGAGGTGGAAGTTGAAGTGAGCCAAGATCTTGCCCACTGCACTCCAGCCTGGCCGACAGAGCATGACTCCATTTCAAAACAGAAAACAGTGTGAGGGGTGAAAATCCACCTCTGCACACATCCTCAATGGGGAACCTGAAAATCCAGATCATAGGAGAAGGAGAACTGAAATAAATTTAGAGAGCCAAACAAAATATATAAGTAGAAGCAGCAGCAGCAAGAGCCCTGTAGGCACTCCTGGTCCCCAGGGAAACCATTTCTGACTATTTCACAGGGATCTTTGGAGAGGGCAGCCAATGGAATTGGGGAACGACCATAGGGAGAAGGAGACTTTCAGCTGAACTTTGTAATAATTTCAACTGAGCGTGAATTTTCCTGGGCAGAATCTGTGGGGGGGATGGGACAAACAGGAAGTGCACATATGAGCACAGAAGCCGTGGCAGGCAGATGGGCAAGGTCTAAAACCCCTGCTTGCTTTCTCGGCGGGGAGGCGTGTAGTCTAGGGCACGATATCCACCCTGTGCACTGGAGGCATGGATATAAATTTGATTCTGTTGGGCTGTTAGGGAAGCACGGCAGGAGTGAGACTGGCCTTGCTGGCTGTGGCCTGTCACTGCTGGCTTTCCCCTATTTCCCTGGTGATGTGTATGAAGCAGCAGAGGCAGCCATAATCTCCCTTAGAACATAACTCCGTTGGCCTGTGAACCACCACTCCCACCACCCAGAGGCCACAGCAAGCCCCACCCAAGGAGTCTGAGCTCAGACACACTATCCCTGCCCCCACCAGATGGTCTTTCTCTAACCGCCCTGGTAGCCGTAAACAAAAGACATAAACTTGTGGGAGTTCTATGGTCCTGCGCATTGAGTAAGAAACCCGAACATTTATCCAGGCAACCTTAGGGCAAGCTTATATCCCTGCTATACTACCACCGCAGTTGATACTCTCTTGAAAGCAACACCTCTGGGCTGGAGGCCAACCAATTCAAGCCATCACAGCAACTCAACAGAACAACCCTGCTCCAAGAAAGGAGAAAATAGCAGCTAATTCTACTGCCTGTAACATCTCTGCCAACCAGAGGTCCTGAGTCTGTCCATGTAATAACTTCAGTGCTAGTAGAACTAGCATTCAAGACAACCAGTGCACTAAACAAAACTACAACCAAATACTCTCACACAGTCCACTTCATCCCCTTGCTACCACCTCCATCAGAGCAGGTGCTGGTATCCACGGCATACAGACCTGAAAGATCACATCACAGGACTCTTTGCAGACACTCTCGAGTACCAGACTAGCACCCAGTAGCTCTGCTGAGTGGCTCGACCCAGAAGAGCAATAACAATCACTGCAGTCCGGCCCTCAGGAAGCCCCACCCCTAGGGAAGGGGGAGAGCACCACATCAAGGGATCACCCTGTGGGACAAAATAATTTAAACAGCAGACATTGAATCCCAGATCTTCTGATATAGTCCACCCAAATGAGAAGGAACCAGAAAAACAATTCTGGTAATAAGACAAAACAAGGTTCTATAACCACCCCTAAAAGATCACACTAGCTCACCAGCAAATGGATCCAAACCAAGAATAAATCTTTGAATTGCCAGAAAAGAATTCAGAAGGTCAATTATTAAGCTACTTAAGGACGCACCAGAGAAAGGTGAAAACCAACTTAAATTTTAAAACAAAACAGGATGTAGATGAAAAGAATCTCCAGAGAAACAGATATCATAAATAAAAAACAATCATGACTTTTGGAAATGAAAGACACATTTAGAGAAATGCAAAATACACTGGAAAGTTTTAACAATAGAATCAAACAAGTAGAAGAAAGAATTTCAGAGCTCAAAGACAAGGCTTTTGAATTAACCCAATCCAACAAAGACAAAGGCAAAAGAATAAAAACTTCTCTGGCCTTGCTCGAGATCTAGACATCCAAATACAAGAAGCTCAGAGAACACCCAGGAAATTCATCACAAAAAGATCATCACCTAGGCACACAGTCATCAGGTTATCTAAAGTCAAGATGAAAGAAAAAATCTTAAGAGCTGGGAGGCAAAAGCATCAGGTAACCTGTAAAGGAAAAACCTATCAGATTAACAGCAGATACCCTACAAACTAGAAGGGATTAAGGTCTTATCTTTAGCCTTATTAAATAATTATTAGCTGACAAAATAATTATCAGCCAAGAATTTTGTATCCAGTGAAAGTAAGCTTCATAAATGAAGAAAAGATAAAGTATTTTTCAAACGCTGAGACAATTTGCCACTACCAAGCCAGCACAGTTTACAAAAACTGCTAAAAGGAGTTCTAAATCTGGAAGCAAAACCTCAAAATACACCAAAATAGAATCTCATCTCATAGTGGGGGACTTCAATATAGAAAGTCAACATAGAAACAGTGGACTTACACCCTAGAACAAATGAATTTAACAGGTTATTTACAGAACATTCTACCCAACAACTGCAGAGTATACATTCTATTCATCAGAACATTCATGGAACATTCTCCAAGATAGAGACCATATGATAGGCCACAAAACAAGTCTCAATAAATTTAAGAAAATCAAAATTATATAAAGTACTCTCTCAGACCACAGGGGAATAAAATTGGAAATCAACTCCAAAGGGAATTCTTAAAACCACGCAACATTAAATAATTTGCCCCTGAATGATCTTTGGGTCAATAATGAAATCAAAATCAAGCTGGAAATTAAAAAAATTCTTTGAACTGAATGAAAAAAGTGACACAACCTAACAAAACCTCTGAGATACAGCAAAAGCAGTGCTAAGAGGAAAGCTCACAGCATTGAGTGCCTACATCAAAAAGTCTGAAAGAGCACAAATTGACAGTCTAAGGTCACACCTCAAGAACTAGAGAAACAAGAACAAACGAAACCCAAACCCAGGAGAAGGAAAGATATAACAAAGATCAGAGTAGAACTTAGTGAAATTGAAACAACAACAACAACAAAATACAAAAGACAAATGAAACAAAAAGCTGGGTCTTTGAAAAGATAAACAAAATTGATAGCCCATTAGTGAGATTAACCAAGAAAAGAAAAGATCCAAATAAGTTCAATTAGAAATGAAACAGGAAATATTAACAACGAATACCACAGAAATACAAAAGATCATTCAAGGCTACTATGAACACCTTTATGCTCACCAACTGGAAAACCTAGGGAGATGGATAAATTCCTGGAAATATACAACCCTCCTAGATTAAACCAGGAAGAAATAGGAACTCTGAACAGATCAATAACAAGCACTGAGATTGAAATGGTAATTAAGAAATTGCCAACAAGAAAAAGTCCAGGACCAGATGGATTCACTGCTGAATTCTATCAGACATTCAAAGAAGAACTGGTACCAATCCTACTGAAACTATTCCAAAAGAGAAAGAGGGAATCTTCCCTAAATCATCCTATGAAGCCAGTATCACTCTAATACCAAAGCCAGGAAAGGACATGACAAAAAAGAAAACTACAGACCAATATCCCTGATGAACGTAGATGCAAAAATCCTCAACAAAATACTAGCTAACCAAATCCAACAGTATATCAAAAAGATAATCTACCATGATCAAATGGATTTCAAACCAGGGATGCAGGGTTAGTTTAATATACACAAGTCAATACATGTGATACGGCATATAAACAGAATTAAAAACAAAAATCAGGCCGGGTGTGGTGGCTCACACCTGTAATCCCAGCACTTTGGGAGGCTGAGGAGGGCAGATCACTTGAGGTCAGGAGTTTGAGACCAGCCTGGCCAACATGGTGAAACCCTATCTAAAAATACAAAAATTAGCTAGATGTGGTATCCCAGTTACTTGGGAGGCTGAGGCAGGAGAATCCCTTGAACCTGGGTGGCGGAGGTTGCAGTGAGCTGAGATCGTGCCACTGTACCCCAGCCTGGGGAACAAGAGCGAAACTCTGTCTAAGAGAAAAACAAACAAAAACACATGATCACCTCAATAGAAGCAGAAAAAACATTTCAGAAAATCTAGCATCGCTTTATGATGAAAACCCTCAGCAAAATCAGCATAGAAGGAACATATTTTAAGGTAATAAAAGTCATCCATGACAAACCCACAGTCAACGTTATAGTGAATGCAGAAAAGTTGAAAGCATTCCTCATGAGAACTGGAAAAAGACAAGGATGCCCACTTTCACCACTTCTATTCAACATAGTAGTGGAAGCCCTAGCCAGTCACAGCCAGTCAGAAAAGAGAAATAAAAGGCATCCAAATTGGTAAAGAGGAAGTCAAGCTGTCGCTGTTAGCAAATGATATGATTGTATACCTGGAAAACCCTAAAAACTCATGCAAAAAGCTCCTAGATCTGATAAATGAATTCAGTTAAGTTTCAGGATACAAAATCAATGTACATAAATCAGTAGTACTGCTATACAGCAATAGCAAACAAGCTGCAAATCAAATCAATAACTCAACCCCTTTTACAATAGCTGCAAAACCAAAGAATATACCTAACTAAGGAAGTAAAAGACCTCTACAAGGAAAATTACAGAACACTGCTGAAAGAAATCAGACGACACAACAAATGGAAAAACACATCCTATGTTCAAGGATGGGTAGAATCAATGCCGTGAAAATAACTATACTGCCAAAAGCAATCTACAAATTCAATGCAGTTCCCACCAAAATACCATATAATTCCTCACAGAACTAGAAAAAACAATCCTAAAAGTTATATGGAACCAAAGAACAGCCCACATAGCCAAAGCAAGACTAAGCAAAAAGAACAAATCTGGAGGCATCACATTACCTGACTTCAAACTATATTACAAGGCTATAGTCACTCAAATAGCATGGTACTGGTATAAAAATAGGCATATAGACCAATGGAATAGAAGAGAGAACCCAGAAATAAAACTAAATACTTACAGCTAACTAATCGTCAACAAAGCAAACAAAAACATAAGGTGGGGGAAAGGACAACCCTATTCAATGGTGCTGGGATAACTAGCAAGCCACATGTAGGAGAATGAAACTGGATCCTCATCTCTCACCTTATACAAAAATCAGCTCCAGATGGACCAAAGACTTACATCTAAGACCTGAAACTATAAAAACTCTAGAAGATAACATGGGAAAAACTCTTCTAGACATGGCCTAGGCAAAGAGTTCATGACCAATAACCCAAAAGCAAATGCAAGAAAAACAAAGATAAATAGATGGGACTTAATTAAACTAAAAAGCTTCTGCACAGCAAAATAAATAATCAGCAAAGTAAACAAAGAACCCACAGAGTGGGAGAAAATCTTCACAATCTATGCAACTGACAAACGACTATTATCCAGAATCTACAAGGAACTCAAACAAATTGATACGGGAGTGCTGGGAAGGGAAGCGCATGGCCCCTTTAAATGATACAGAATGAGGGAAGAGAAGTGCTGGGTAGAAGGTGTGATCCCTGGCTAGGGTTCCATCCCCACGGACCTAGGTGAGGACAGGCATTTCCTGCCCAAATGGTTCATTTCCCAGACCACCTTGGCCTGCCACGCCCCCATCCTGTGCCTATAAAAACCCCCAAGACCCTAGCAGGAACACATGGTGACTGGATGTTGTGAGGAACACATCAGCAGAAAAAGACACAAGTGGCTGCTCCTCAAGCAGACGTTGAAAGGAGCACGCTGGCGGAAGAGCACACTGACAGGCTTCGGCAGGCTGGCCGGCCAGCAGGGCATCAACCGGTGGAATGATGCAGTTTGGTCGGGGCAGTCAGAGGAGAACCTGGGCCGCCAAGGGCCCAACTCCAGGGGAAAACCATCTCCCTTCTGGCTCCGCCATCTGCGGAGAGCTACTTCTGCTCAGTGGAACCTTGCACTCGAATTCTCCAAGCCCACATGTGATCCGATTCTTCTGGTACACCAAGGCAAGAACCCCGGAATACAGAAAGCCCTCTGTCCTTGAGATAAAGCAGGGGTCTAATAGAGCTAGTTAACACAAGCCGCCTATAGACAGCAAAACTAAAAGAGCACCCTGTAACACATACCCACTGCGGCTTCAAGAGCTGTAAACATTCACCCCCAGACACTGTTGTGGGGTTGGAGCCCCACAGCTTGCGCATCTGTATGCTCCCCTAGAGGTTTGAGCAGCGGGGCATTGAAAAAGAGCCACACCCTCACTGCACGTCCTGCAAGGGGGACAAGGGAACTTTTCCAGTTTTAAAATCAGCAAAGAAAAAACCAAATAATCCCATCAAAAAGTGGGCTAAGGATATGAATAACAGAAAATTCTAAAAAAAAAAAAAAAAAAAAAAAAAAAAAAAAGGATATACATAGGGCCATCAAACTTACGAAAAAATGCTCAACATCACTAATAATCAGGGAAATGTAAATCAAAACCACAATGCAATACCACCTTACTCCTGCAAGAATAGCCGTAATTGGGGTGGATGTGGTGGAAAGGGAACACTTTTACATTGCTGGTGGGAATGTAAACTAGTACAACCACTATGGAAAACAGTACAGAGATTCTGTAAAGAACTAAAAGCAGATATACCATTTGATTCAGCAATCCCACCACTGATATCTACCCAGAGGAAAAAAAGTCATTATATGAAAAAGACACTTGCACATGCATGTTTATAGCAACATAATTTGCAACTGCAAAAATGTGGAACCAGCCCAGATGCCCTTCAATCAAAGTGGATAAAGAAAATGTGCTGTGTATATATATACCATGGAATACTACTTAGCCATAAAATGGAATTGAAATAATGGCATTTGCAGGAACCAGGATGGAGTTGGAGACCATTATCTTTTTTTTTAAAGCTGTTGTCTCGCTATGTCGCCCAGGCTAGATTGCAGTGGCACAATCTCGGCTTGCTGCAACCTCAACCTCCATCTCCCAGGTTCAAGCAATTCTCCTGCCCCAGCCTCCCAAGTAGCTGGGACTACAGGCATGCACCACCACGCCTGACTAAGTTTTGTATTTTTAGTAGAGAGGGGGTTTCACTATGTTGGCCAGGCTGGTCTTGAATTCCCGACCTCAGGTGATCCACCTGCCTCGGCCTCCCAAAGTGCTAGGATTACAGGCATGAGCCACTGCGCCTGGTCTGGAGACCATTATTCTAAGTGAAGTAGCTCAGGAATGGAACCAAACATCATATGTTCTCACTTACAAGTGGGAGCTAAGCTATGAAGATGCAAAGGCATAAGAATGATACAATGGAATTTGGGGACTCAAGGTGGGAGGCAGGTAAGGGATAAAAGACTACACATTGGTTACAGCGTACACCACTGGGGTGATGGGTGCACCAAAATTTCAGAAATCACTACTAAAGTACTTATCCATGTAATCAAACATCACCTGTTCCCCCAAAACTATTGAAATTTTTAAAAAAGGAGAGATCACTATATATACACTATTTAGTAATCTTTTATCTCAAGTCAATTTATTTGTATTATGTATATAGGCTATAATGTGATGTTTTGATACATGCATACATTGTAGAATGATTAAATCAAGCCAATTCACATCACTTCATATATTTTTGCGGTGAGAACATTTAAAATCTACTCAGCAATTTTCAGGTACATAGTACATTATTCTACTCTCTGCTCCTATGAGTTCAACTTTTTAAGATTCCACACATGAGATCATGCAGTGTTTGTCTTTCTGTGTCTGGCTTATTTCTCCTAGCTTAATGTCTTTCAGGTTCATTTCTGTTGTTGCAAATGACATTAACTTTCTTCTTTTTCAAGGCTGAATAGTATTCTATTGTGTATATACATCATATTGTCTTTACTGTTGATGAATACTTAGGTGATTCCGTATCTTGGCTATCATGAATAGTGCTGCAGTGAACACTGGAGTGCAGGTATCGCTTCCACATACTGCTATCATTTTTTTGGATATATACCCCAAAGTGAAATTGCTGGATCATTTGGTAGTTCTATTTTTAATTTTTTGAGAAACTGCCATTCTGTTTTCCATAATGGCTATACTAATTTACATTCCCACCAGTGTACAAGGGTTCCCTTTTCTCCACATCCTTACCAATACTTGCTACCTTTTGTCTTTTTGATAAAAGCTATTCTAACAGGTGTGAGGGGATATCTCATTGTGGTTTTGATTTACATTTCCCTGATGATTGGTGATGTTGAGAAGTTTTTCATATACCTGTTGGTCATCTGTATGTCTTCTTTTGAGAAACATCTATTCAGGCTCTTTGCCCATTTTAAAATTAGGACCAACCTGCTTCCTTAATGTATCGTGAACATTTCCCACATTAATACAGATTTACCTTATCATTTTTAACAGCTACAATGTATTCTAAGGTATAGGTATTCTACAGCACATTTAATGCTGCCATTAGCATTCTTATATAAACTCTTGAGCAATGCTAGGGCAGAAAGGCACTGCACAGGGGCTCTCAAACAGGAACCCATAGATCTAAAATCTGGCACAATCACTTACTATGTGACTTGGGCATAACCCTTTATCTCCTTGGACTCAGATTCTTTATCTGTTAAATGGAGATAGTTTTTCTTTTCACAAGAAGCCATTCAATCAGTTACGTGTTTAGGTTATCAGGCCTCACATGGCTTTCCACTTTATTTTACAAATGACTACTATTTTCCACAAATAAAAAAAATTCAGAATCTCAGTGCTTGCTCTCTGTAAATCAAATCAAACTTAGTAAATAGGGTTTCTCTATGTGTACCCATCCCTTTGTTTACATACGATGGCAAGTACATCAGGCAAATTTTTATGAACTTTATGCTTCTTCCCTCTCAGGCCCTACTACAGACAACACTTTCTCAATTTCCTTCTGAGCTTTCTAGATTGCTGAAATAGCATTCCTGTTGTCAGATAATAAGGGCATTTATTTATTTCTTAGTCACAAAGCCTTTGAATTGTTAACTATGATTTTTACCTAATTGCATTTATATCTAGCTGAATTTAGGATGGGCTGATATAAAAATGCAATCTCTCTTTTAGCAGAAATAAAGATTGGCAAGTATTCACTTTAGTCAGTTAATTATTCTGTCCTTTTTCACTCGGTGCTTTTCACTCCTAAAGCAGTCTTGCCTTGAGAGAGAGAAATTCTACAAATTGACTTTTGCTTAAACTTTTCTCGTCAACCATGTTTAGAACCAGCCAAAATGATACTGCTCTTTTTAATAAGGATCATTAATGAAAAACCCCATTTTGTCATAAGGTGCTATGAAAAGGACTTAGTAACAGGGACCTATTCATGAAGCCTCTGGTTATGGCTCTCACACTAATGCTCTAGAGCTTGATAACAGCTATTTTTTTCAGCAGAAGGAAGTTTTCATTTGTTGCACTCCTTGGTGCAGGTCAATAGTCACTGCACAGCTGCCACAGTCATCTGTCATCTGTTCCATTTAAGTAGGTCAAAGTGTACATCTAGGGCAGAAAGTTCTAAAATTTTATGAGTCCTATAATATGCCAATTAACAAGGCAGGATTGGAGAAGAAGGAAGAGTTGGGACAGGGACAAACCAGGTATGTAGGTTTCTGAAACTTGCATGGCATACACTGGAAGTATTTACTGATAGGGCTGGTATAAAATTGATGTGTTGGAAAGTTGGGGCATTTCCTCTTCCTTCAGGATGTCATGGTGAAAGAGGAAATGGACCATGGGGGTCAAAGAGATTTTGTTAGCTTTGAAGGTTAGCAAACGCTGGGTCAAATTTAGCGTGTGTGTATGTGTTTTTTAAACAGTAACTAGATTATAACAGTATGAAAGTTAATGGTAAAAAAATTCAACCAGTACAGAGGGGAAGAGGGTAGAAACAGGATCCGCTTTTCAACTTTTTCATTTCACTTTTACATTCTTGTGCATTCCACAATTTTCTCTATGCCTATTTAGCATATACAAAGGTTATGTACCGTACCTTAAAAAACTCCAAAATACAAATGGATTATACTATATCTATGTACATGTTCTGCAATTTGCTCTTTTATTTTTATGTCTCTTCATGAAAGTACACATAGATGCACTGCATTATTTTTTACAGGTGCATTGCATGCCATTATATGAGCCTACACATTTAAATATGGCATGCCATTTTCTTTAGTACTTCATCTACTTAAGTAGACCAACTCCTTACTGACCTTAAGCAATATATGAGATTTGATGACATGGTAGCATAGATGGAGTTATTGCCCTAAATGCTTCCTAAAGTCAGTTCCTTTGAAGAATTATAAGGAGTCTACTAATAGTTTGCAGCTTCTTTCTTTATTTTTTGAGATGGAGTCTTGTTTTGTCGCCCAGGCTGTAGTGCAGTGGCATGATCTCAGCTCACTGCAACCTTCACCTCCTGGATTCAAGCGATTCTCCTGCCTCAGCCTCCCGAGTAGCTGGGATTACAAGTGTGTGCCACCATGCTTGGCTAATTTTGTATTTTTAGTAGAGATGGGGTTTTGCCATGTTGGCAAGACTAGTCTCGAACTCCTGACCTCAGGTGATCCACCCGCCTCGGCCTCCCAAAGTACTGGGATTACAGGCATGAGCCACCGTGCTAGGCCAGCTTCTTTCTATATGAGAGTTTGCCATCTGGCCTCAGCCTGCCTTTTCAGTCTTATCATGAACTTTGCTATTCTAGGATCTTGTTACAGGACACTACTAGTTGCTTCCTGAACAAGCTGTGTACTGTCACATTTCTTTGTTCATGTGGTTTTCTTGCCAAGTCAGCTCCTCCTTTGTCAGGCAGAAATTCTTCTCATGTTTCAAGACTCTGATGACAACGTTAACTCCATTGTGAAGAATTCACAACTTCTTTCCTCTTCTCCCACAGAGGAAGTAGGTTCTCAGAGTCCCTTGTTTATACAGCTAATGGCTGTGTGCTACAGTTTTTGAATATGCCTCCTAGACTAGACTGTGAGCCTACAGGGCAGCTAACAATGGTTTATTCATCTTTAGGCCCAGTGCTCCTATAGTGCCTAGCAAGGAATTATTAAACAATGTTTGTTAAGTTTCATTACTGCTGACAAGGATACAGGTGAGGTTCTAGGCATCAGAAAATTAACTCCATAATTATCCTGTTGACTTGTGAGACTGCAGCAATTGAGACAGAATAGGTAAGGTTTCCTTCTCTTTAGGATAAGGATAATCAACTTTGTTACTCAATAATGCTTAAACCAGAGGTTCTCAATCCTGGCTACATAACAGACCTACTTGGAGCTTTGTAAAAATACAGGTACTTGGCCTCCACCCCAGTCCTATTGAATCAATCACTGGGGATACATGGACTTGAAAAGCTCCCCAAGTAGCTATGATGCATAGCCAAGATTGAGGACTATTGGTTTCAGCAGTGCTATGAGATCTCTGGCTAAAACACAGGGAAAGAGCGGTAAGCAATAAAGCAGGTGCCGGCTGGGAACAGTTGGGCAGGGGAAAAGAGGCTGTGTCTTGGCACTTAAACCCTTCCAGTTAATGTGTTAACTGGGGGATTTACAAACCAGGGCCAGAAGTGAAGATATGCACCCCAGGATAGCAATGAAAGGTTGGTGTGGCAATTAGAAGCTTGGGAAAGCAGGGGAACATGATTTTCAAGATGGCAATGTGATTAGAAGCAGTAAATCTGTGGCTGGAAGCTGGCTTAGAGAGTCGAATGGTCAGTGTGCCAGCCTTTGTCACCCATGTCAGGTTGTTGCTTTGTAGTGCTCTTCAGAGTAACCCTAGCATCACCCATAAATGGGGTAATCTAGGCATAACTCTTATTCCGATCTTAACCTGAACTTTTGCCTTGCTTTGTTAGGTTCTAAAGAAGGCAGTGCTGCAGAGTGGTTCCGAGCATGTGTTCTAGAGTCAGACTGTAAGGGTTCAGTTATAGACTCTGGTTTTACAACTTCACAGCTATGAGATTTTAAGCAAGTCTAACTTCCTTGACCTTCCATTTCAGTTGTTTTCATAATTAAATGAGATAATCCAAGTAGGTCCTTAGAACAATTATGCTAGGAGTCAATAGTGGCTAAACGTTGTTATTATTACAACTCAAATTTGGTCAATATGTAACTTTTTGGTGACTTGGCTTCTAAGAATAATTAATGGCACACTAAAAGTACATAGTTAAAAGCCAGATACTTTTCATCACAAATTTTAAAAAATGGTATAGTCATTAACACAAGAATTCCACCTTTGGGAATCTTATTTTAATGGGAAGGGGGACCCTAAATTCAGGGAGGAAAAACCTCCAACTTTTAAAATATTGGAAACAAATGTTTAACTACAGTAGAATAGCTAGGTAAATTATGGAACATTTACTCAAGTATAGTATTTTAAATAGTGTTGCAAAAAAGATAACATAGAAAGTACTTAAGGCTGGGTGCTGTGGCTCATGTTTGTAATCCCACCACTTTGGGAGACTGAGGTGGGTGGACTGCTTGAGCTCACGAGTTGAGCCTAGCCTGGGCAACATGGTGAAACCCCACCTCTACAAAAAATACAAAAATTATCCAGGTGTGATGGTCAGAAGTCAGAAATAAACCCTCACATTTATGGTCAATTGATTTTTGGCAGATTTTTACTAAGGGTGCCATGACAATTCATTGGGCTAAAGAATAGTCTCTTTAAAAAGTGATGGTGAGAAAGTTAAATATCCATATGTAAAAAATTAATTTGAATGCCTAATTCACCATAACACAAAAATAAACTCAAAATGAAACACAAGCCTAAATTAAAAAACTAGAAGAAAGCACTGGAGTAAATCCTTGTTACCTCAGAATAGGCAGTAGTTTCTTTGATTTAACATCAAAAGCATAAGTGACAAAAGAAAAAACAGATAAACTGAACTTCATCAAAATTATAAAGTTATATGTGTCTAGAGACACCATAAGAAAGTAAAAACACAACCCACAGAATAAATCATTTCAAATCATTACATGATAAGGGACTTAGGTCCAGAATATATAAAGAATGCTTACAACTCAACAATAAAAAGACAAATAACCCAATTAAAATATGGGCAGAAGATCTGCATAGACATTTTGCCAAGGAAAATATATAAATGGCCAATAAGCACATGAAAAGATGTTCAACATCACTGGCCATCAGGAAAATACAAATCAAAACCACAATGGGATACTAATTCACACCTGCTAGGATGGGTACAGTGAAAAAGACGGACAATAACAAGTGTTGACAAGAACACAAGAGAAATTGGAACCTTCATTTTAGGTGCTGAAAATATTCTAGAATTAGATTGTATTAATGACTACATAACTCTAAATATAGTTGACTCTCTGTGAGTTCTGTATGCTGGGTTCCACAGCCATGGATTCAGTTAACCACAAATTGAAAATATTAAAACAAAAATGTGAAAAAAGATGGTTGTGTCTGTACTAAACATGTACAGACTTTTCTTTCCTGTCATTATTCCCTAAATGATATAGTACAACAACTATTAGTATAGCATTTATACTGTACCAGGTATTTTAAGTAATCTAGAGATGATAAAAGCACATGGGAAAATGTACATAGGTTATAGGCAAATACTACAACATATATAACGAATCTGAGCCTCTGTGGACTTTGGTATCTGTTGGGGGTTCCTGGGTCCAATCCCCCATGGACCCTGAGGGACAACTGCATACTTAAAGGAACTGAACAGTATCTTGATTTAACCAAAATCATGACTCTGTATTAGGAGGATGAGGAGTATGAAGGTTTGATAGTGGTGGGACACAGGAAAGGGAGTTAAATCCTCATGCCACAAAGGAAAGAAGTTAATAAAGCTGAAGATTGCAAAAAATAAATAGAAATGCACAAAACTATTTAGAGGTCTAGACATACATATCAAAGAATCAGCAAAAAGATTTAAAAGAGGTTGCCTCTGGGAAAGGGAAACTATGAGGCAGAGGGTCTGTGGACTGCTATTTATCTTATTCACTCTTGTAGAACTATCTGACTTAATATAAAAATTAGCCGGGCATGGTGGTGTGTGCCTGTAATTCCAGCTACTCGGGAGGGTGAGACAAGAGAATCGCTTGAATCTGAGAGGCAGGGGTTGCAGTGAGCCGAGATCATGCCACTGCACTCCAGGCTGGGAGACAGAGTGAGACTTCGTCTCAAAAAAAGAAAAAAAAAAAAAAATTAAAGAAAGCAAAGAGCAAAAACAAATAAGGCAGCACTATCAAAGACTACAGAAACCAGACTTAGAGCAAAAGACTCCTCTGAAGTCTAGTTCTGCATCTTATAAGCAACTAAATAAGTCATTAGAAAAATGGGCCTGTATATTTTCCCTTTCTCACCTTCAATTCCCCATTAACCTTAGGCCTTGATGGCTGAAGTAAAATGAATCTTTAAGCTTAAACCTCAAGCTTAAAGATAATAAAGTCTGAAACAGTCACTGAGAGAATATAAGAGTAAATGGACAGGGAAATACGATTGTTGGCCAGTAAGAGTCAACTTCAGGCTAGCAGTAATTAATTGAAAGTGAGCATTCCACATGGTTGTGTGTTTACCATGTAAGTACAAATTGATACCCTGAGGATCCACTGTGGCTGGCTCATTGCTTGAAGATTTTTGCTCTTGGTTCACTGTTACTCTCCTCAACATAGTCTCTGTCAATTTGTGGTGATTAAAAAATCCATGTACATAATCTTTCCAATACCTTGGTTTCTCAGTTTCTTGACCTCCTTCTTCTATAATAATCTTGTCCTTTCACTTTCCTAAGCCACTTATTCTTGATCTTATTATTACTAATACCTGGAAATCTTCCATTATCTTAATTTCAGTCATCCCACCACTTATTTTCCTAGCTCCCTTTAGTATTTCAATTCCAATAATCTTTTATCCTCAATCCATTGATAGTACCACATTTACACTATCCCTTGGCCCCATTATGTCCTCACTTCCCCTCCTGACATAGTTTTGCTGTTTCCCCACCTGAATCTCATCTTGAATTCTCATGTATTGTGGGAGGGACCTGGTGGGAGGTAACTGAATAATGGGGGCAGGTCTTCCCCATGCTGTCCTCATGATAGCGAATAAGTCTCATGAGATCTGACAGTATTATAAGGGGGAGGTTCCCTGCCCAATCTCTTTCTTTGTCTGCCGCCACCCACATAAAATATGACTTGCTCCTCCTTGCCTTCTGCCTTGATTGTGAGGCCTCTCCAGTCATGTGGAACTGTAAGTCATTAAACCTCTTTCTTTTGTATATTGCCCCGTCTCGGGTATGTCTTTATCAGCAGTGTGAAAATGGACTAATATGCCTCCTTACCAAGGTTATATCCTATAGTCATAATCATCCTCTTTGCATCCACCCTCAACTTCCTTCTTCACTTGCATTGCTAAACCACATCCCTGGTTAAATCCAGCTCCCTACCTACAGTATACTTGTACTTGCATAGCAAACACAGAACCATGTGGAGTGCTCACTTTCAATTAATTACTGCTAGCCTCAAGTTGACTCTTGAAGCCCAACAATCATATTTTCCTGTCCATTTATTCCTCTATTTCTCTCAGTGACTATTTCAGACTTTCTTATCTCTTCTAAAATCTCTACTCCCTTTCTCCCTTATCCTTATTCACAGTTAATAACCCTGATTCACGTTTTAACATCAGAACAGAAGGAAGCTTCCATTAAGTTATGGCCATCTCATCTCTCCACCTCTCTCCCCACCATCTCTCAGTAGGCTACCTGCACCATGCTTATATATTCCACCTTTTCTCCAATTACTATGGATCAACTATCCACGTTCCTGGCAAAGGCCCACCCTTCTACTGCATATCAGATAGTATCCCCTCATGCTTACCATTGCTCCAGCAAATTCCCCTGCATCAATTTCCCCCTCTCTATACGATCCTGCCAATCACTGCGAAATGTTATATTCCTATTTAAAAAAAACCCAGCAAACTTCAACCCTGCTTCTTTCTCCAGCTACCACTTCACTTCTCTTCTTTCCTTTATAACAAAACTCCTTGAAAGAACTGTCTATACTTGTAGTCCCCAAGTCATTCACATGAATGACACCAATCAGGCCACCATACCACCAAAATGACACTCATTAAGGTCACCAAATAACCCCTACAACTGCCTAATCCAATGGTCAGTTTTTAGGCCTCATCTTATTTGGTATGCCAGAAACATCAGATCAAATTCATTCCTCTCTCCTCTTATTTACTTGGCTTCCAGGGTACAACACTCTCCTAGTTTTTCTCTTACTTCTCTGGTTGTGGCTGCTCAGTAGGCTTTAATGGTATTTGTTACCTCCTCAACCTCTACACACCGGGGTACCCCAAGACACCAGGCCTAAATTTTTCTATCTATACCTATCTTCACCCTGTGTGATAATGAACCTCACATCTACAGTCTCAACCCTGAACTGCAGAATTGAACATCTACATGTCTCCCTGACATGTACACTTGGGTGTTTAATAATCATATCAAACAACATGTCCAAATGGAACTCCAGCTGTTACCTCCCAAACTTGCTCTTCCTGCAGGGATATTTATCTAGGTTAATGAAACTCCATCCTTTTAGCTTCTTAAACAAAACCTCTGAAGTCATCCTTGATAACTCTCCCATATAGCCCCACATCTGATCCCTCAACATATTCTGTTGGCTCTGTCTTATAAATATATCCAAAATTGAATGACTTCTCATCATAGCTTCTGCTACTACTCTGGTCTAAGTCACCATCATCACTTCCTGGATTATCTCAATGGCTTTTTAAAAGTAGCTTTTTGCTTTTATCCTGACCACCTTACTATTTATCCTCAACACAGGAGCAAGAATGGATCAAGTTAAAAGTCAAATTATGACACTCTTCTGCTCCAAACCCTCTGGTGGACTTCTGTCTATCAACATAAAAGCCAAAATCTCACAAGAATTTCATTTTCTACTACTATTCCCTCCCTTTCCTTTGCCTGCTCCAGCCCTAGGGGCCAGCCAAGCTAGCCTCTCTGAGGAAGAGAAAATATGCCAAGCATGCTCCTGCTTTAGGGCCTGTGTACTTTTATCTGCCTTGAATACTCTTATTTAAAATATCTACATGGCTTACTACTTCACTTTCTTTACTCAAATGCCACCTTTTAATTGAGGCCTCCCTGGTCACCTAATATAAAATTTTGATAGCATACTTTACCCTTGCCCTTCTCCCTTTCCTATTTCCTTTATTCCTAAGCCCTTATTGTTATTTGACACAGTATATATTTTACTTTTTTATCTTGTTTATTGCCTCTCACACTAATATGTTAGCTCTATTTACATCTTCAGGATTTTTAAAATTATTTTGTTCATTGCTGAATCCCTAGCAACTAAGAACATGGCCCAGCACATACTGGGTGTTTAAGAAATACTTGTTGAATAAATCCACCACTGTAGTACCTTGTATAAATGATAAACATGGTAGTGCTTGGGAAGTACTTATCAAAAAGAATGAATGGCAAGAAGATACCAAACATACCAAAGCAAGATCAAATCTAGCTTATTACTCTGTACTATAGGATTAAACTAGTCAAACCATAAAAAACTTGGAAAGTACATGATATCCTTACCCAGGCCAGGTCTTGACTCTTTTTTCTTCTGAGAGGCCCAACCCACCATGGAAAATTTATCACTTCCTGGTTTCTCCTCTAAGCCTCTATTCAAGCGCCAGATTTTTAGTGTATTGTCATCAGAACAGGTAGCAATCTAAGAGGAAGCACCAAGAAGGGAATTAAGAAATTTTAATCAAAGATTCACAATACATTAAAAAAACAGGTGTGTCTTAAGGACTTGTGACTGGAGAATTATTTTGTCTAATAAACAGGATATAGAAAATAATATCTGAAAGATCATGTACATCCATTTCTTGCTTTCAGGAATCATTCCAGATTTCCAACAAAGCTGACTCTTTAGTTTCTTCTTCATATACATTCTACTAGTATGTCTTTTGTTAATGGTCATTTCTTATCTAATCTAAAGTTCTGCTATAAAACCTGGCTCTTTATTATCTTCTGTATAAATACAAAATATGTAATTAAGACACCCTTTTTACGCTTCTGTTAAATAATCAATCAGTATATGTTACCAACATACAATTTCTACAATTTTCTTCTGAATTCTGCATTTTGTGCCACATTGCTAAAGTAATGGCACCATTTGCAAGATCAGACTTGGCCCATGTCTCTAGTAGGCTGTGACAAGTAGAAGGAAACCATTCCTTTTGAGATTCTTTTTCAGATAGGTAAAGGAGCAATCTGGGAAAACAACAAGTTCACTAGGCTGAAAGAAGTTAAAAAATAACCTTTGCCCCTTTAAAAATATCTGACTATTCTCGATCTTGGTCCCAAGCCTTTTATGGCAGAGAAAGTCCAGCTTGAAGAGCTTGTGGCAAATGGCCACTGCTACCAGAGCTGTTCCCCAGCATTTGTTTATATAATTTCTCTATTTCAGTCACTAAAGAGAAAGAAAAAAAGAATACACGTTCTCTTAAGTCTTGGCCCCCAAGAGACTGGCAGCTTTTTCCTTTCCTTACTGGGAGGCCAAAAGAAGATACACATATTTAACTGTTCAATATGAAATGTTTGGAATCTCACAGTTCCTCTATAGTTTATTAACAATAGTTATTTACAGAGCATCTACTGTGTGTCTGGTAGTTTACATTCTTTATCTTATTTAATTCTCACACTCTAAAAGCTTTGTACTCAAATAATCTCATATGCAAAATGGGAATAAAGTTATTTGCCCAAAGTAACCACAATCAAATGGAGGAGCTAGAATTTAAACCAAGCTTTCTCTTATTCTAAATGTCAGACATTAAAAACACAAAAACAACACAAACCATATCCTACTTTCCTAATTCTAGGCTTGGGATGAAATTATTTTTAAAAGACTTAAAAAAGTAGCCAATACATTAGTATAGATAAACAGCCCTGGTATTTTCTTTGAGCACAGGAAATAAGGATAATTAATATATGATGTCTGAGATGCATAGGGGTAAGGATAATATATGATGATTGAAAAAAGATAACATAATTAACTGAATAATTCAAAAATCATTCAACTTAGTAAGTCCATGAAGATGCAACACTCCATGTTAAAAGTAGACATTTCACTAGAAATTACATGGAATCTCAGAGATTAACATGTAATTTCGGGTGATTAAAGTAATGACTGAAAAAAAAGAAAAGGTCTGCCATGAAGTTGAGCACAGAAATGGTAACAAGAATAAGGAGAAATCCACAGCAATACTGGAAGCTAGCAGGGATGCCACAAATAGACCAGACCATGAGAAGTTTCTGGAAGATAAAAAACAGATGGGAACAATAGGCAACAAAACCTCAAAATGTCATACGTGAAAGGGGAGACCTCTACAGAAATAAGATGTCCTGTAAAACCCAGAATAACTCAAAGACCAGAGGCAATGGGGGTTGGGAGAATGACCGGAACTTGAGCTACTATTACATGAAATTCCAATATATACATAGGTTTTAATGTTTCTGGCCTTTCTACATTTTAGGGGTTTTTTTGTTTCTTAAAGTGTCGCTATAAAAAAATTAAAAGGTGGGCATATTGTCTTCTTTCTGGAGTATCTAAAACATTTCAGACCTGCTTACATAGCTTAGCAACAGATAACCTAACATGTTAAGACTTCACAGTAACCATTTTGTTAGTCATATGTGAAAACCCAAATGAGGCTATCAAGATGTTACCTTTAATATACTACATTGATAGTATCTAAAAAGTAAAAAAGACTAGTTCTCACCTTAGATTGTATTTTTATCTTAGATTTTAATAGAAAACTTTAATTAAGTTAACAACTTAATTCTACATTTAGGAAAGAAATAACTCTATGGAACCAGAAATCTATCCTTATTTCACTGGGCATAATACCATTATGGTATGGGTAGAGAAAAGCAGAATATGCTTGAGTAATGTGAATATAGATCATGGATGGCACCTAGATCTTTAAAATCTCAAACATAAAAATTTATATAATTCTCAAAACAAACCTTAGAAAAACCTATAAACCTGTGATCTACATTTTAAACCAACTATAGAGATTCATTTACAAACCTTTGTGAAGTCAGACGGACACCAGCACACAGACGTGACCTCTTGAGAATGACCCAGGAGCACAGTAGGAGGTTGCCAGGGTGTGGAGACCTAGTCCAATCAAAAAGAAACAAGTCAGCAAAGCAATGTTAGATTTCGCAGATAGAGGCCTCTGAATTCAGAAGTGTGTCTTAGAAAGTTTTAGGATTGTTACCAAAGGCCACTAGACCTGCCTAGATATAGTTTGGGGGAAAAAAAAAAAAGATTTCCAATGGGCAATGAAATATTTCTGTTACTGATCTGGGAAAACACAATGAAAACAGCCAAAATAAGTAAATATGAGCTTACACACAAGGATAGTTCTTATTTCATATCAGGACAACCTAGCCATATATATTTTGACTAAAATTCAAGACTGGCATTGTCCCTCATTCCTTAGGTGGTAAACTTTCTGCAAGGATGTTATCCATCCTTAAGTAGTCAACTTGACAACTCAGTCCTGTTTTTACACAGCACAGACATTGTCAGATCTCTAGTCAGCTACTTCTAGGAACACTAAATTAACTGTGAAACTTGCAGATTTCCGAAACATGCTACCAGCTCTCTTGGGACAAAACGACGGTCTTCCTTCCAAAACAAGACCGTTCTCTTGTCCCAACAGAGCTGGTCAGTAACTTTGACCAAAACCCAAAGTTATACTCCTTCATTTTGAGTTGGATAACCTTCATTCTGAAGGGATATAAACTATATTTTACATGGCACTTTGGTATCCTTTCTGGAAAAACATTTTTTTCCTCTAAAACTTTATTTCAGTTAATTTTCTGAGAGAAGTTTTGAATTTTCAAGTAAGTGTCACTCACATTTTAATAAATTTTAATGTAGAAAGAAGGGTCACATTGTACTGTCCTGTACATGTGACTAAGAATCGTATTTTTCCATCATCAGGTGCCACCAGTTATGTGCATTTGACAGCATCATACAGCTGACTCATTCAAGAGATGTCAATCTCTTTCATAGGCCATGGGAATTAATCAGCACAATAAGGAGTACAAACTCACATAACTATTATTAGCATGTGTATTTCAAAAGAGCAAGGAGGTTGGGGCTGAGAGAAGTTATTCTCTTTCCATTTTCCTGAGGCTCTGAATCATGGCTCATTTGTATGAAGAAAGTGGAGGTGACTCTGGAATGATTATTTGTGGGAATGACTACGTAAACTTAATAGATTCCCCATATTATAGTTAAGAGATCTGACACACTGATTGATAAGGTTATTCAACTCAATCATTAAATGGTTTAAATGGTACATATGCAATAATTCAAAAAGCAAAAGAATACAACGAGCAGAGTCTAACTTGTCTTGCTGAGTAAATTAAAATTTAACAAAAAGGAGGCTTTTTCCATATCCACAGGAACCTCACTTACTGCCTACTCCTACAATGGCACAGAGATAATTCGTTCTCACAGGTAAAATATTTTAGAAAAGACTTTAAAGATCGTCTCTAACTATCCCAGCAGTCACAGAAATTTTCCTTTCCTCTTCCATTTGGGAAGGCCCCAGTCTATTAAGTTTCTCTTCACCCAAGGTCCAAACAGGTCTGGTAGCAGCAAATTAAAAAGGAGAGGAAATCCTCAAGTCCTACTGAGCATCCCTGGTAGAAACACATTATTCTCTTCCATTGGTTCACCCTGCTTATTGCCTCTAGCTTTTAATTTCATGATATTGGTCCTTCCTCAGTTTCTGTATTATAATACCTAGAAGAACCTAAATGTGTACACCAAGGATTAAAATAAGTTTTCAAAAAACCCCCGAAATACCCACCAATAGAATATATGCACATTTTTGCATTTATCTATAGGGTTTCAGAGAAAAAAGAAACAGACCCATTAGAAAATCATTTTGGAATATGATAACAAGGTATCAATGATGACACTAAAAGTCTAATCCAGGCACTTTACATAGCATTAAAAGTGGGGGGAAGGTTCCTCAAAAAGTTAAACAATTATATGACCCAGCAATTCTATTCTTAGGAATAGAATTCTGTTCCTATACTCCCAGGAGAATTAAAAACCTATGTTAAACAAGAACTTATACACAAATGTTCATAGCAGCTTTATTCATGTCAAAAAATGGAAACAACTCAAATATCCATCAACTGATGAATGAATAAACAAAATGTGGTCTATCCGCACAATGCATATTACTTATATAACATGGATGAACCTTGATGATATTAAGTAAAAGACGTCAGACACAAAATGCTGATTTTGTATGATTCCACTTATATGAAATGTCTGGAATAGCAAATCCATAGAGACAGAATGAGGTTTAGCAGGTGTTGGGGAGGAAGAGGGGATTAGAGAGTGACTTAACTGTTAAAGGACACAGTTTTTTTTCTGGTGTGATGATGTTTGGGAGTCAAATAGTGGTGATGTTGGTACAACACTGTGATTACAATAGTAAGTACTCCATTGTAAACTTTAAAATGACTAAAATGGTGAATTTTATGTTATATGAATTCTATCTCAATAAAGAAAAGTTGAGGGAAGGGCATGTTATGGGTTAAAATGAGAAACAAATGTCTAACAAGTTTTTATGAACTTTTATGCTTTGATAGTTTAAGACTATCCTAGGGTATAGTATGACTACTTCAAGAAAGATTCATTTCTTCTAATGAGATTCAGGTGACTTTTAAATCCTTCATTTTTATTCAAATAAGTTTTTATTTATGTCCCTACATTATTATAAGAACATTATCATAATTACATAACTTCATTTTTTAAAGCTTCCTTTCCCTTTTAAGTAGGAAGAAGACTATTAAGTCTAAGAGACATTTATATCCATGCATTTTGGAGATACTCAAACACAGAAGACTGTCCTCTCTTACATATTCTACCTTTTGTAAAATAAAGACTTCAATTCAAGGCACAAGGAATCCCAAAGTTAAATCTCCTAGAACTATGAAGGTACCTCTAGAAGTAAATGGCTCTAACCTACAGATCTCATAAAGTTATTCTGTGTACTGAAACATACAAAGAAGATCAGCACTTTTTCTCACAAAATCTCTTCTCTGCCCAGTTGGAAACCAAGTCTAATCTTTATTTCTGCCATGAGATCATTTACACTTCCTAAAGTGTCAGGCTCAACGTTTCACCAGTCAGTGGTAGAATGACTATGCCAAATCAGTTTATTTATAACACTTCGATGCTATTCAGTGGCTATATCAGAAACAAACCAGAAAAAAGAGGATGGGGTGAGGGTGGGACAATAGTTAGGAAATAAAAAAGAAAAGGTATAATATTAAATCTTTTTAAGTCTTAGACCTCAATATCAGTCTGAATATATTATATTTCCCCTTTGCTGGGCAGTAGTGAGGATTAAAAAGCCATTCTTTTCTGTCTTAAGATACAAAACTCCCTTCTATTTTGTTTTCTTGTGCCCATGGGCTTTTGGCTTTTTAGCACAGAACAAATTCCAATACTTAAGATGATTCTGACTATTTAACACGTAGAAGAGCAATCTAACAGCCTGGATATTCAGCTTGAATGGAATTGCTCTTAAAATACTCCTCCTCCTTTTTTTAATCATGGAAAAGAGAAACTGAGCCACCTCACTAGGCAAATTCAATTTTAGGAGGTGCAAGCTTGCCAGGATCTCAAATATCAGAGCCTGTACACCGAGTTATGTGTGGACAGGCAGAAGAACATCACATCTGAACCACGTCATTCAACAGTGACATGTGATCCAGCCTAGGAATTAAAAAAGGGTGACCCATGTATGTGGTAGCCACTGATTGGTTGTCTGAAAATGGCTTAGAAACAACGGCCAACTATATTTAGTGTATATCTTTAAAGGCAGGAAGTATTCCCTCAACCTTCATTCCCTGAAACAAAATTTTAAAAAGGCCTTTGCGCTAGAGAAGAGGAAGGAACTTTAAGAATTGTCAAGAAAACTTTACACACATACACATAATATATAATTGTACACATAATTATGTATATATATAATTTAAAAATTTATTAAGAATTTTAAAACTGTATCAAGAAAACTATATAACACACACGTAATTGTATACATAATTATGTACATATAATTAAAACTTATTAAGAATAATTTAAAAAGAATGATCAATGCATATTTTTTGAATTATTCTTTACATGCTTTTTGTTATGTTTGGAAAAAAATTTTTTTTTTTTTAAGAAGAAACAAACTTTAAAAGATACAGACCTGTGGTAGGAATAAAATCCTCTAGTTAAGTTGGGAGCCAAAGTAGAGAAGGAAACACAGGTAAGACAGTGAGCAAAGAAGAAAGGAAAAAGGTAGCAAAATAAGCATTAAGACCAAATTTGAAACTGAAAATTTAAAATATAAGAGCATTAGTGCCAGTACGTAACATTGTTAAAGTTAAAATCTCAAGTAAGAAGAATACTCTAAAAAGGAAACTCCATCTTGTGATGGAGTCTCAAGTATATATTTTATAGGCAAATTTTCATTTAAAAATATAACGAAAGAAATATGCTTGTAGAAAAAGGCACGCCCAACATAGAAGCATCTTAGATAGAGCAATACCTCCACCTTGTGACTATTTAGGATATTGTCACTAAAATTTTAATAAAGCAGTGTTGCATTTTCGCAACTCTAGTTATATAGAAACCCCTTTTTTTTGTACTTCCCTCAGGACTGGAAGAAATTAAGCTGAAGAATTATGCTTCATACTAAACAGGTTTTACCCCGTCCTAAAAAAAATTAGCAATATTACTTTCTAGAGCTTGGCAGGATAAAGAATGATACAACTTTCTCTTGAGAAGGGTTTGATACTATCAAAACTATGGGATCTATGAAGTTTTAGACGTTATGACTTTAAAACCCAAAATATGTGAACTCTAATCATTCAATTCACCAATGTCAAAGACATTAATGAAGTTACAGGGAGATCTAGAAGATAACTAATTCTTAGTCATGGGTAAACAATGCGTTAATGATCGTTCTCTGAATTCCCAGAACATTTCCATAATTAATTATTCCTTCAAGAGACAGTTTTCAGTAATAAGTGCTACCTGTTGTGTAATATTTTTATTTTCTCCACTGGGCTTCAAATGGACAGCTTTAAATTTCTTAGCTTACAGTAGACACTTTAGAATTACTGTTATTAAAAAAAGTTAATTAAAAGATTATTGGTCAGGCGTGGTGGCTCACCCTGTAATCCCAGCACTTTGGGAGGCCGACTTGGGCAGATCATGAGGTCAGGAGATTGAGACCATCCTGGCTAACATGTTGAAACCCCATCTCTACTAAAACTACAGAAAAAATTAGCTGGGCGTGGTGGCGGGCACCTGTAGTCCCAGCTACTTGGGAGGCTGAGGCAGAAGAACGGCATGAACCTGGGAGGCGGAGCTTGCAGTGAGCCGAGATCATGCCACTGCACTCCTGTCTGGGTGACAGAGCGAGACTCCATCCCAGCAAAAAAAAAAGATTATTAAATAATGCTATTAAATATATAAAAATCTGAGAAAGCAGCTATATCTACTTGTAGCCCGAAGATCAGCTACTTGTAACAAGAGAATAAAGATTAAATTAATCACACAAATAGTTTTGAGTTTCTGTTTTGTGCAAGGCTCCATGGGTGATTCAAACACAGGATCCTAAGGATCAAAATACTGTATTCTGAACGAGAGTTTGAAAACACAGGGCAGAAAGTCAGTACAGCATATTTTCCAGGATGCAGGAACAAAGTAGTTAAGGGTCTTACTACCCTCTGAATCCTCAATTCCTAATCATTTGTGAAACAGAGGATACAAATTGTCAATTTCTGACAAGCTATGGCCCTGAAAGTGTCATACATTCTGTAGCAGAGTAAGGTTTCAGCTATATTAAGAGCCAAGAGCAACCTTTACTAAATATCTGACGTAGGAATAGTACAGTATGTGGTTACATTAAACTTACCTCATATTGGACAGAACAAATATTTGCAAGAATACTTCAGCCTAACATTTGTGGGTGAAGTTTAGCAGCTTACCTTCCATATGTAGGCAGCTTCATCACTTGAGCCACTGACTAAAAACTGGTCATCTGGACTAAGGCTGGATTTTACATAAAATGTAGAGTTCTGGTGTCCATTGAAAATAGCCACTGCCAGAGGAAAAAAAACAAATTACTTGGCTCTTGTTATTTCTAGTGGTCAAGTGGATATAGACAGCATATATATTCTAGCAAGTTTTATCACTGTATTGCCTATTGAAGCAGATGGTCTAGCTTTATCCATCAAATACAAGGGAACTGGACACTGGCAGAAAAACAAAACCCTAGAAAGAGGCTTTAGATTAGATCCAATCTCATGAACTCAGTCTGAATACTTGGTATGAAAATGGCGATATCAAGAGAAAAAAATTTGATGAAAACATTTCTTAAAAAAAGAATGCAGCCAATGTGCAACTGACAGTAAAACACCTTTATAAGACCCTCTCTCTCCAGCCCAGGGTAGGATTTCTTCCATTGCATAATATATTAATCTAATTTCCCCTTATACTTCAAGCCTCTTGAGGATAAATTTTATGTCTTACTTTTTCTTCACTAGATTTTATAGTGCTTTGAACAGAGTAGATCCTCAAACATTTGTTCCATGAATAGGAAACAAACAAACAAACAAAACAGTGAAAAGTATCATTTGAGTTCTGGTTAAAACTTACTACTAGCTTATCTGGGATGTGAGAATCATTTTAATCCAGCATTTTAAGTAGGCTGAATGGTGGAAGTAGCTAGTGGGGTAAACTATGTTCATATGCTAGATTAGGTTTAGCCTTCTCACTATCAGTGGCAAAAGGGCAGGTAACCCAATCTAGCATACATTCTTGATAGGTTCTTCTATCCTAAGAAGGTCAAAACCTGAGGCCTCTGACATTAGAACACTACTAGGAAATACAAGAGAAAAATCTCAATGTTTGGAGAATTTAAGGATACCTTTAGGCAGGAAAAAACAATCACACTCCAGAGAGAAAAGTATTAGTAGGGGACTTAACAGTTTTCCATAAGTGCTTACAGGAATCTCTTCCATTTTCTAGAATAAAGCTGGAAAAGAACTTTGTATTTATAGCTTTTAAGGAAAAAGCTATGCAGGCATAGCAAATACTCCTCACATCAGATATTTTTACTGTGAAAGTGAGGCAGTATATGAATCAATTTGTATACACCTATTATCACTGCAAAATAAACAAGTTCCTTTATTCTGAACATTGTTTTAAAACTGTAATTTTTAATCTTCCTCAACTCTGAACTATGAATGGAAAACTCTAGCCTGAATTTCCCACTATACCTGTAAGGATTTATTGCCCTCTGCTGGTCTAAGAAAGGCTGGTATGATATGCACTGTAAATGTTTAAACCTTGCTAAAAATCCTCCTAAAATGCATATTGGCTTTAATGAGCTCAATTTAATCTTGCAAAGTCATCCTCATGAACATCACTTAATATAACACCATAAATACAAAGCATGGTAGATCAAGTATCAAATCCAAGATCCTTTCAGAAGTTTTGAAAAGGACAAGTAATTACAAGACGTTATACACACACACACACACACACACACACACACAGAGTTGTCAATTTTTTTTTTTTTTTTTTTTTTTTTAAGACAGGGTCTTACTCTGTTACCCAGGCTGGAGTGCAGTGGCAAGATCATGGCTCACTGAAGACTCAAACCTCCCAGGATCAAACGATCCTCCTACCTCAGCCTTCCGAGTAGCAGGACTATAGGTACATGCCACCACATTCAGCTAATTTTTTGCATCTTTGTCAAGACGGGGTTTTGCCATATTGCCCAGGCTGGTCTTGAACTCCTGGGGTCAAGCGATCCGCCAGCCTCGGCTTGGGTTTATAGGTGTGAGCCACCATGGCCAGCTGTCATTCAATTTTTAAGGAACAAATTGATCTATTAATCTATTTACCTATCTATCCATCTGAGCAAATGAAATTAAATAGAAGCACACAAAAGGTTTACTAAATTATTAGCAAAGTGTTTGACGGCAGGACACTAAACTCAAGGCCCTTTTCAGTGCCACACTGCAGCAAAAATTATATAGAAAGAGCTCTTGTACATCTGACAATATAATCAGGATTAGGTTTTATCTTTCAAGGAAAGATTTTCGATTAACTAAATTAGCAGTTCTCCAAGCTCAGATTCCATTAAGGAAAGCAGCAAAAGAAACACCTCTTCCCTTTTCTAAACATTATTGCTCTTGCTTAGAGAAAATCAGACCCAGTGCAAAGCATCAGAAATGCCGACTATGATACTGCCACCAATACTAAAGTCCTAATAAGATTGCTTGGAGTGACCTTTGGAAACTTCTTTAAGATCTCAGCTAAAATGACAAGTTCTGGGCCGGCACGGTGGCTCACACCTGTAATCTCAGCACTTTGGGAGGCTGAGGTGGGCGGATCACGAAGTCAGGAGTTCGAGACCAGCCTGACCAACAAGGTGAAACTCCGCCTTTACTAGAAATACAAAAATTAGCCAGGCGTGGTGGCGGGCACCTGTAATCCCAGTTACTTGGGAGGCTGAGGCAGGAGAATTGCTTGAACCCAGGAGGCAGAGGTTGCAGTGCGCTGAGATCGAACCACTGCACTCCAGCCGGGGCAACAGAGAGCAAAACTCCGTCTCAAAAAAATAAAAAATAAAAGATTAAAAATAAATAAATAAAATGACAAGTTCTGTACTTGAGGTTTCTTGTTTATCAAACCATTTCACTTTAGTGGAAACTGGGTAACTCTGAGGATTGGTTATGGAATTCAAAGTGTTTTTGAAAGATCTATAGATGAGGAATAACCAGGCTACTAAGATGTAGCTTAAGAAATTGATGTTCTTAAAAATAACGTAACCCAAATAACTCTCTTAAAGCATGCCTGAGGCTGGTGATTTGGAAGAGGGAGGGGAGAAGATTAAGAAAAGAGGAAAGCATGCTTGAGAAACTTGGGTTTTCTTTTTAAAACTATCATTTATTAGTTGTAAGTATCAGATTCTATTTTTATAGTTTTGAGGGAAAAAAAAAGGCGAGGCTGGGGAAAACATCTAGAAATAAAAGGGCCTCTCTTTAACATTAAGGAGAAGGCTGAGATAGGCTAAAACTATTTTGGGGGTCTGAGAAATTCAGTCCCCTAATTTTAACCAGCAGCCCCTAAAGAGGACAAAAGCTGAGCAGAAGCGCTTTGTCTACTCCACAGCTTATTAAATCAAAAATTGAGAGAATTCTAAATATAGGCCAAAGGGTATAATTTCAGGAGATATTCTCTATTAAAATAAAATTAAGTCACCATGTAAAGCACAATTCAGCTTACTTATGAAATCACAAGGAATGTACACTTATGAAATTATCACCAGATGTAATCGAAGATATCAAAGTCCTCATATGGCTTAACAAGTTCAGTTTAGAAGAAAACCCATTGAATTATCATTACCAAAAAAAAGCCCATAATGGTTTCCTGGTAAGAGAATTTGAATGACTAATGTCTTACCTGGAGAAGTCTTCAACCCAGTCATATTGAACATGTAGATGTTATCGTCTGTGCAATTAGCAAATAAAGTAGAGCCAGTGGAATCCAAAATCAGACTTGAATATCCTGGAAAAAGTAAACTTAAGTTAGCATGTCCTGATGATGGTGAGTAGATTTGAGGTAGAGACAAAACGTACAGACAAAAATAGATCGTTCCTTAAGAAGAATCATCAGAATTCTTTGTCCCCAAAATATACACAAACCAAAAACATTCTTCTGAGTTTTTATCTTTTGAACTTCACATATTAGAATTTTTCATATCAATGTTACTGGAAACTAGCCTAATGTTTGTTTGTTTTTTTTTTTTTTAACAAAAACTCATATCTCCCCCAAAAGACCTATACAAAGGCTTACCAAGTTTTCGAGTGCTGCTACCTGGGTACAGGAAAGACTTGGATGCTATAGGTTCTTGTCGATAAGCAGTATAATTCTTACGTAAATCCCATACTTTGATTATCCTAAAAACCAAGGCAAATAAATATTTTGTAGACCTTCTTCCAACCCCAAACAACTTCAATTACACTAAATGTGAAATGACTTAATCTAACTCTTCTGGCACATTAGCTAGGTACAGTGAGGATACTTAATTGGGAAACAAATCAAACTATCTTACACTGTTGTCTCCAATACCAGGCTTATAATTCTGACAGAACGGAAACAGATGTGATTTGACCCAGTGATGGGTTACTGGAGTTTACTCTAAGGGAACGGAAAAGGAAGATGAAGGTTGAGTGCCGATAGTAATTGTTCCATTGTTTTTAGAAAAAACTCTTCCTAAGCCTTAATATTCTGCATATATCCTTTGATATCATAAGTAGTAAGTTCTGTCCCTGTGGTTACATCTCCGTACATAACTCCTTAAATAATCTAAACAAATTGTTCCATGAAATAAAGTATTTTTTCATTTCATCTACTGAGATAATTGTCTTAACCCTCTACTTCTAGCATGAAGGCAACTTGAAAACACAGACCTGATATGAAATGACAGTATTCTTGGAAACAAACAGAGCAAGCTTTCACAGTCATTCACAAGCAGAACTAATAACTTTTAGATAATCCTTCATTCCTGCCTGATAATTTGGTTCAGAGGGTTTTAGTGCCCAGAGGACACAAGTTTGGTAAGCCATCATATTTTAAATTAAAAATTTTAAGGGAAGGATGCCTTGAGAGATATAATAGGAAGGAAGCTTAAAAAGAGAGTCTCCATTTGCAAAGAATTTATATTCTACAAAGCAACCAACCAACAAGCATCACAGAACAGACTTATTTGGAAGCCAAGAATTCAGATTAATCATGGATGATAGGTATGTGAAAGTCATTAGACCTTACTATCATCAATCTAGTTAGATTACTCCCAGAAATGTTAATTACATCCCCAGAATCAGATTTCTTCTTTTAGGATATTCTTAAACCTGAAGAAGATAAAACCCGAAGTAACAGAAATTTTACTCTTCAAAATGAGAATTAGTGACTAAATTATATTGCATAAGGCAAGCAAGCTACCCAGCCAGCTTTTCTAAGATAGCAACAGCAGCTACCACTGCTCTTACGTGCTAGACAATGTGCTAAGCGTGACACATGTATTCTTTCATTTAACTATCCTTCAAGAGTCCTTCAACTAGGTATTTTCCAATGTGATCTACAGTTCCTTTTCTCATTTGGGGTACTTGCTGTGTTGACAGTTGAAAGCGCACACATTCAATTATAATGAGACTATGTGACTGTACCATCACAGCTCAAAAAAAAGATCTCGTCGGAAGAAATAAGAAATAGACTCTTACCCATCCACAGCTCCTGCTGAGACTAATGTATTCTCGTCTTGAAAGAGGACCACAGTAACACTTTGCTGGAAATCCTGATAGCACAAGAAAAGAAAAAGAAGATTCTATCTTGAGCATCATAATCTTTACCATCAAGAGAACGAGGTGCTAAAAAACGACTTTTCTCCCCAGACTGACTTAGATGAAGTCTTCTCTAATGAGCTCAATCAGATATATATGCTGACCAAGAGGTAATTTTAGCAAGGATCATTAAGTTTTAGTATATAATACTTCAACTTGTACTCAAGAAACAAACTGGTGACTAAAAGATTTTGCTTATCTGAGCCTACTGCATCTAGTTAGACTCAGCCCTACTAATATGCTGTGTGTATCCTTAGGAAACTTACTTAACTTTCTTGTGCTGGTTTAACCTCTAAAATGTTGCTCTACCTAGATTATCATACAGGAGTATCAAAAGAATTATGAATAAAAGATTATTACATGTTCTCTGAAAAAGAGGCCCAGTGGAGTCTTACCTCCTAATTGCTATTACCTAACAAGTTATCTTGGCTCAGAACCCGATTAAATGTCTGAAATGTTACTCATTTTAACTTCATACGGCCTCCACTATCTGCCGCCATTCATGCTTGTGTCCTGTTCATGGTGTATGGTTTTAAGTCTTAATGTCTTAGCAGTCATACTTCCCCCAAAATATTAACTTGTACCCTACATACCACGAATATGAAAAAAAATTAAAGTGAGAAAAAGGGCAATTTTTTTAAAGAAAAAGGATATATCATGGGCATTGTTTGAGCACTGACTGTAAGTTATTAGAGTGGTACTATGTTCTACCCATGTGTTTCTCAATACATTTGATAATATTTTGTCAAATGCTTAAAAATAAGCTGGCCGGGTGTGGTGGCTCACACCTGTAATCCCAGCACTTTGGGAGGCTGAGGTGGGTGGATCACGAAGTCAGGATATCGGGACCATCCTGGCTGACACGGTGAAACCCCCTCTCTACTAAAAATACAAAAAATTAGCCAGGCATGGTGGCGGGTGCCTGTAGTACCAGCTACTCAGGAGGCTGAGGCAGGAGAATGGCGTGAACCCAGGAGGCGGAGCTTGCAGGGAGCCAAGATCGCGCCACTGCACTCCAGCCTGGGTGACAAAGCGAGACTGTCTCAAAAACAAAAAACAAAGAAACAAAAAACAAAAAACGCATCTCTCTGTAGTTTGTATTACGAAAACAACAGGTATTTTTCCCCATAGAAGACTGCATCACAGTACTTAATATGCTTCCTCAAGCTACTCCTCCCCGACTTTTCCTAATGAATTCCACTATACTATAGGGGTGTGTGTCTGTGTGTGTGTGTGTGTGTAGAGAGATTTTTAGGGATGAGACTCAGTAAGGTGAATTTTTAACATGTGCCTCAGGCAACTCTGATGTACATAGTATTTGAGGTGACGGCTATCTCAATTACCCTGATTTGATCATTATACAGTGTGCCCCCCCAAAATATGTACAATTATGTTATTAATTGTTAAAAATGTAGACACTGAAATTTAAAAAAAAAATCATCACTTGAAAGCTTAATGGCATGAGACAACATGATCTTATGTTTAATTCAATCTAATTATTTAAAACCAAAATAAATTTAAAGATATTTATCAACAAGCCTACGTATATTTTAATTCCATCAGTAATATAGGTAAATGTAATTATAATTCAGAAGAACTAAAAATTAGAATTTGAGAACCACAAATGTAGGCACTGAATAAGCAATAAACCATTGATATCAAATGAAAATCATGAAGATTCTCATTCACTTAATCAATAGCCTCCCATTTATTCTATCCTACAGATAAGATCTGCACACATGTATACATCTGTAAAACCTTACCACAGAAGGAGCAAGTCCTTTTGAATTCTGTTTCTTCTTGGGTTTTGAAGGGGTTTGCTTGTCTGAGGTATTGTGAGCTCCACTGATTTGATTCACTTGCCTATAAAACCCATCTGAAAGATATTCCAAGGAAATTTAGGTTTCAGGATTCTTACATGCTGAATACAACATGTGTACATAAAACTTCAATATTAAGTGATTTTTGACCAAATTGGTGAAATTAGAAGCCAGCAGAGCCAGCTACACTACATCTCCTGTGGTGAGACTATAATGTATAAAAAGGGAGAGATGTTTTAACAGCTTTAATAATTGCCAAAACTTGGAAACAACCAAGACTCCATCTCCAAAAAAACAAAAAACAAAGATGTCCTTCAGTGGGTGAATGTATAAACTGTGGTTCATCCAGACAATGGAATATTATTCAGCACTAAAAATAAATGAGCTTGATAAAGCCATAAAATGACATGGAGGAAATGTGACTAGGGGAAGTAATAAGATCAGCGGTTGCCAGGGCTTAGAGGGAGGTAGGGATGAATAATTGGAGCACAGAAGAATTCTAGAGTAGTGAAACTATTTTGTATGATGCTACAATGGTGGACGCGTGTCATTATACATTTGTCAATATCCACAGAATGTGTAATACTAAGACTATATAACACTAATGTAAATTATAAACTCTGGGTGACAGCATGTGTTGATATAGGTTCACTGATTATATAACAAATGTACCACTCAGGCATAGGATGTTGTCAGTGGGGAAGCCTGTGTGTGGGCAGGACAGGGGCTATATGGGAACTCTATACTTTCTGCTCAGTTTTGCTGTGAACCTAAAACTGTTCTACAAAATAAGGTTTATTAAAATTTTTCAAAATAATTTTATTATCTATTTCAAAATAGCTAGAAGAATGGGAGGCCAAGGCAGGCAGATTGCCTGAGGTCAGGAGTTCCAGACCAGTCTGGCCACATGGTGAAATCCTGTCTCTACTAAAAATACAAAAACTAGCAGGGCGTGGTGGCATGCACCTGTAATCCCAGCTACTCGAGAGGCTGAGATAGGAGAATTACTTGAACTCAGGAGGTGGAGGTTGCAGCGAGGTGAGATCACGCCACTGCACTCCAGCCTGGGTGACAGAGTGAGACTCCATCTCCAAAAAAACAAAAAAAAACTAGAAGAATTGTAATGTTTCCAACAAACACAAAGAAAAATGTTTGAGGTGATGGATTTCCCAATTACCCTGATTTGATCATTTCATGTTCTATATATGTATCAAGATATCACATATAACCCCCAAAATATGTACAACTATGTTATCAATTTTTCAAAATGCAGAAACTAAATTTTTAATAAATTAACTAAACGTGAACAGTGAGATAATCATCATTGTCTGCTTAATGGCATCACAAGACAACCATGAGTTTATGTTTGAATTCAATCTAATTCTTTAAAATCAGGCTGGGCATGGTGGTTCACACCTGTAATTTCAGCACCTTGGGAGGCCGGGGTGGACAGATCACTTGAGGTCAGGAATTTGAGACCAGCCTGGCCAACATAGTGAAACCCCATCTCTATTAAAAAAAAAACAAAAATTAGCCAGGCATGGTGGCGGGTGCCTGTAATCCCAGCTACTCAGGAGGCTGAGCTAGAGGAATTGCTGGAACCCAGCAGGTGGAGAGTGCAGTGAGCCAAGTTCATGCCACTGCACTCTAGCCTGGGCAACGGAGACTCCATCTCAAAAAAAATAATAAAATAAAATAAAAAAATAAAAATTCTTGAAAACCAAAATAAATTTAAAGACATTTACCAGTGAGGCTGCGTATTAATATTTTTAAGTCCATCAATAATGTGGGTAAATAGCATTATAATTCAGAAGACAATATGAGATAAATACGTGAGTGTAATACTTGTAACAATGACAAAGATCCTGAGATCTGGAACAGTGAGCAGAAATGGGGAATTATGAGTACACGCCCCCTGGTGGTAATCAGATGAAATCACTAACTCTTTCACTCAAAATTAAGTACAGGGTAATCCCAAATCTCTCAGAATTAAAATCTAACCTTTTTTGTTGCACCTGGTATCCCAGACCATAATGTTGCCATCTCTTCCACCTGTACAGAATACAGCTGTGCGGGAAATAAACAGATTATTGAGAGGTTAACAAAACCAGTAAATGACACATATATTTCAATTTAAATTTCCTAGACTATCTATTATGTGCTAGGTACTGTATCTGGCACTGGAGTCAAACATTTAAAAATATATGGCTCAATAACAAATAGGAAAAAGGATTACGAAGAGCTTGAGATACTAATGTTGAACCAAAACTTTATAGAATCACCCCTCTGTAAATTTTTTAAAACCCATATAAAATATATAGTGGTTATAGTAAGAATGACAAGCAACAGTCAAAATACAGAGTGCTTATTATTCTAAATGTTAGCTACTATCCCACATGTTTTATACAAATTATCTCAATCCTTGCTATCAACCTTATTAGGTAGGTACCAAGAGAGGCACAGAGAGGGTAAATAACTTGTAAAGGTATTCCTGGCAGTATGAATCAGCTTACACTCCAAACCTCTAAACTGTATTGGCTCAGTATAAAAATATGGACCAGATCCGTATGAAGTTTGTGAAAGAGGCTGCCTCTGGGATGCAGTGGGATTGGAGAAGGCACTATAGGAGAACTTCAATTTATCTGTAATGTTTTATTCTTTAAAAGTAAGCCAAAAAACCCCCTGCCTCCTGTGTGAAAGAGTGAGCACTTAAAACTAATCCACTTGCATTAGTTGTAAATGGGATAAAACACAAAAACAACTATCTGAGGGCTCTGTGGAAACTGAATGAAAACATGCAATTTTGCTTACTGATATACATAATAGTTTACATATTTATGGGGTATATGTGATATTTTGATATCTGCCTGGAATGTGTTATGATCAAGTCAGGGTATCTGGTATCCATCACCTTGAGTATTCATCATTTCTATGTGCTGGGAACATTTCAATTCGTCTCTTCTAGCTGCTTGAAATATACAATATTTTGTAAGGTGACAATAGTCAGGTATCGAACAAGGGAACTTATACTTTCTATCTAACTTTATGCTTGTATCCATCAAGCAACCTTTCTTCATTCCACCCTCATACCCACTCACTTTCCAGCCTCTGGTTATCTATCATTTTATTCTCTACCTCCATGAGATTGTTTTAGCACCCACATATAAGTGACAACATGTGAAATTTATCTTTTGTGCCTGTCTTGTTTAACATAATGTTGATGTGAATGACATTTCATTCTTTCTTATGGCCAAATAGTATTCAATTGTGTATATACTACAATTTTTAAAAACTCTTTATTTGTTCGTTAATAGACAGATTGATTCCATATCTTGGTTATTGTGAATAGTGTTGCAATAATGTGACTGCAGTTATCCCTTTGATACACTGTTTCCTTTTGGCTCTATACCCAATAATGAGACTGCTAGATCAATAGTAATTCTATTTTTTTTTTTTTTAAGAAATCTTACTGTTTTCCATAGTGGCTGTACTAATTTACATTCCCATCAACAGTGTACAAGAGTTCTCTTTTCTCCACATCCTTGCCAGCATGTTTCGTTTAATAATAGCCATTCTAACTGGGTTAAGATGATATCTCACTGTGGTTATTAGTCACGTTGAGCAGTTTTTCATATACCTGCTGACCGTTTGTATGTCCTCTTTCATGAAATGTCTATTCATGTTCTTTGCCTACTTTTTTTTTTTTTTTTTTAAGACAGGATCTCACTGTCACTTAGGCTGGAGTACAGTGGTGTAATCACCGCTCAGGGCTCAGGTGATCCTCTCATCTCAGTCCCACCAAATAGCTGGGACTACAGTAGGGCACCACCAAGCCCAGCTAATTTTTTTGTTTTTCTTTGCAGAGTCAGTTTTGCCACATTGCCCAGTCTGTGTTTGCCTACTTTTTAATTGTTTTTTCTACTGTTGAATTGTTTGAGTTCCTTGTATAGATTCTACATATTATTCCCTTATTAGATGAATAGTTTGCAAATACTTCCCATTCAAAAGGTTTCGGCATGCAGAAGCTTTTTAGTTTAGTATAGTCTAGTTTATTTATTTGTTCTTACTGTCTGTGTTTTTGAGTTCTTGGCCATAAAATTTTTGCCTAAACCAATATCCTGAAGTGCTTTCCCTAAATTTTCTTCTAGTTTTGTTTCAGGTCTTACATTTAAGTCTTTATAATCCATCTTGATTTTTTATTTTTATTTTTTTTGAGACTGAGTCCCACTGTGTCAACCAGGGTGGAATGCAGTGGTGCTATCTTGGCTCACTGCAATCTCTGCCTCCTGTGCTCAAGCGATTCTTAAGCCTCAGCCTTCCAAGGAGCTGGGACTACCGGCGCGCCCACCACGCCAAGTTAATTTTTTGTATTTTAGTAGAGGTGGGGTTTTGCCATGTTGCCCAGGCTGGTCTTGAACTCCTGAGCTCAGGCAATCATCTGCCTTGGCCTCCCAAAGTGCTAGGATTACAGGCATGAGCCACCATGCCCAGCCTATCTTGATTTTCTTTAATATAGTGAGACAGGGGTACAGTTTCATTCTTCTGCATATGGATACTCACTTTTCCCAGCACCATTTATTGTATGTTCTTGGTACTTTTATTGAAAAATCAGTTGGCTGCAAATATATGGATTTATTTCTGAATTCTCTTTTCTGTTCCATTGGTCTGTGTGTCTGTTTTTACGCCAATGCCATGCTGTTTTAGCTATATTAGCTTTATTCTTTTTGCTTAGGATTGCTTTGGCATCTGGGTTCTTTTTGGCTCCACATAAATTTTAAGATTGTTTTTTCTACTTCTGTGAAAAATGATGTTGGTATTTTGATAGGGATTGCACTGAATCTGTAGATTGCTTTGGGCAGTATGCCCATGGGAAAATAATTTTTCCCATCCATGAGCATGAGGTCTCTTTCCATTTGTCTCCTCTTCAATTTCTTTGATCAGTGTTTTATAGTTTTCCTTGTAGAGATCTTTCACCTCTTTGGCTACATTTATTCCTAGGTGTTTTATTTTTTGGTAGCTATTGTAAATGAGATTGCCTTCCTGATTTCTCTCAGCTAATTCATTATCAATGTATAGAAATGCTACTGATTTTTGTATGTTGATTTTGTATCCTGCAACTTTTAATGAATTTATTAGATCTGAGGTTTTTTTTTTTTTTGGTAGAGTCTGGTCCTGAACTTTTCTTTGCTGGAAGACTTATTATTGCTTTGATCGTGTTATTATTGATTTGTTCAGGTTTCCTATTTCTTTCTGATTCAGTCTTGGCAGGTTGTGTCTTGTAATCTATCCATTTCCTCTAGGTTTTCTAGTTAGTGTATAGTTGTACACAATAGTTTCTGATGATCTTTTGTATTTCTGTGGTATCAGTTGTAATGTTTCCTTTTTCAGTTCTGATTTTATTTAGACCATCTTTCTTTTTTTCTTAGTTAGTCTAGCAAGTACTTTATTGATTTTATCTTTTCCAAAAACCAACCTTTTGTTTTTCTGACCCTTTTTCTTGCTTTTTAAGTCTTTATTTTATTTAGTTCTGCTCTGCTATTTATTATTTCCCTCTGTTAATCCGGAGTTTGGTTTGTTCTTGCTTTTCTGGTTCCCTGAGGTACACCATTAGATTCTTTTAAAGTCTTTCTACTTTTTTGATATAGATGCTTATTGCTATAAACTTTCCTCTTAGCATTGCTTTTATTGTATCCCATGGGTTTTGGTATGTTGGGTTTCAATTTTCATTTGTTTCAAGAATTGTAAAAATTTCCTTCTTAATTTCTTCCTTGACCCAAGTCATTCATACCATACTGCTTAATTTCCATGTATTTATAGTTTCTAAACTTCCTTTTGTTGTTGATTTCTAGTTTTATTCCATTGTGGTCTCAGAAGATACCTAATATTATTTCAGTTTTTAAAAATGTGTTGAGACTTGTTTTGTGTCTTAACATGTGGTCTATCTTGGAGAATATTCTGTTTGTTGATGAGAAGAATGTGTGTTCTGTAGCTGTTGGATGAAATGTTCTGTAAATATCTGTTAGGTCCATTTGGTCTAATGTGCAGTTTAAATCCAATTTTCTGTCTAGATATCTGTCTAATGCTAAGTGGGGTGTTGAAGTCCTCAACTGCTATTGCACTGGAGTCTCTCTCTCCCTTTAAATCTAATAATATTGGCTTTATATATCTGTGTGCTCCAGTGTTAGGTATATACATGTATAGAATTGATATATCCTTTGGCTGAATTATCATCATTGAATAACCTTCATTTCTTCTTACTGCTTTTGACATAAAGTCTGTTTTATCTGATGTAAATATAGCTATTCTTGCTTGCTTTTGGTTTCCATTTGCATGTAATATCTTTTTACGTTCCTTTATTTTCAGTTTATATGTGTCTTCACAGGTGAGATGCATTTCTCGTAGGCAGTATATAATTAAGTCATGTTTGTCTATTTGCCCAGTCTGTATCTTTTAAATGGAAAGTTTAACATGTTTACATTCAATATTATTGATATGTGAAGGCTTATTCCTAACTTTATTGATTGACTTCTGGTTGTTTTGTATATCCTTTGTTCCTTCCTTTCTCTGGTACTTTTTATCATTGTGGTTTCATGGTATTCTATAGTGGTAACATTTCAGTCTTTCCTCTCTCTTGTGTGTCTGCTTACCAGTAGTTTTTGTATTTTCATAATAGTAGACATTGTTCTTCACTTCCTGGTATAAGACTCCTTTAAGTAATTTTTGTATGGCCCATCTATGGTGATTAACTTCCTCAGTTTTTGTTTGTTTGGGAAAGACTTTATTTCTCTTTTATTTATGAAGGATAATTTTACTGGGTGTAGTATTCTTGTGTGGCAGGGTTTTTTGTTTGTTTGTTTTTGTTTTTTAATTTAAGCATGTTGAATATATCATCTCATCCTCTCCTGGACTGTAAGATTTCTGCTGTGAAATCTGCTGTTAGGTCTGGTGGGGTTTCTTTTACAGGTGACTAGATGTTTTTTCTTTGCTTTTAGAATTTTTCACTTTGTCTTTGACTTTTCACAGTTTGACTACAACGTGACATGGAAAAAAACCTTTTTGAATTATATACTTGTGGGGATCTTGGAGCCTCCTCTATGTGGATATATAAATCTCTTGCTAGACTTGGGAAGTTTTCACCTATTATTTTGTTAAATAGGCTTTCTAACTCTTTCATTTTATCTTTGTCTTCTGGGACACTGAAAATTCATATATTTGGCCACTTTATAGTGTCCCATATGCCATGAGAGCTTTAGTCATTCATCTTTATTATTTTTTCTCTAGTTTTGTCTGACTAGGTTATTTTAAAAGATCTTCAATACTTCTTCAAGTTCTGGGATTCTTCTGCTTGATCTAGTGCATTGTTGAAGCTTTCAAAGGTATTTTGTATTTCATTCAATGAATTCTGTAGTTCCAGAATTTAGCTCTATTTTATAATACCTATCTCTTTGGTAGATTCTTCATTTCCTTAATTATTTTTCTGTTTCTTTGTATTGTCTTTCAGAATTCTCTTGTATCTCACTGAGCTTCCTTAGTGTCAATATTCTGGACCACTTTTCCAGGATTTTGTGAATTCCTTTTTGATTGGGATTTGTTGCTGAAGAATTACTGTGTTCCTTTGGATGTGTCACATATCCTTGCTTTTCAATTTCTCTGTGTTTTTATGTTGATATTTGTGCACCTGGTGTAATAGTTGCTTCTTCCAATTTTTTGAATTTGGTTTGTAGTGGAGAACATTTTCCTGAAGATGTATCTATGGTGATGGTTGGAAAGGATACTTGGCTTTGGTTCTGGATGCATGCAGTAGCATAGTCTCTACCATTCCTTTTGGCCATAAATAGAGTCAGTGGTATCTGTGGTTTCATTGGTAGATTAGAGTGTGGTTGTTAGTGCAGACTGGTTAAGTTTTGCCAGAAACTGAAATACCAGGTAGGCCAGTCTTCAGGCCTCAGTGGTGGCAGCAGTGGTCTGAGCCTGCTTGTCCTTTGGCTCCAAGGCAGCATACACTGGCACTGGTGTTAATGGATCCAGGCAGGTAGATTCTTGGGCCTTCAGATGGCTTACTCAGGTATTGGAAATGGCAGCAGTGGGCCAGGTAGGTGGGCAAGTTCTTGAGCCCTTGGGCAGCAGGTGTGGAGTGATGTGGGTGATGACAGTAGCAGTGATGAAAAAATCCCCTGGAACCCAAGTGTTCCATACTAGTGCTGGCAGTGGCTGTGACAGGTTGGGCAGGCCAGTCCCCAGACCTGCAGGTTGCACGTACAGGTTGATGCCAGCTGTGGTGGTAGCAGCAGATTGAGTAGGCCCAACTTCAGACTCTAAGAGGAGTGCTCAGGCACCACTGGTGATGAACTGAACTGGGCAATCCTCAGGCTTCCCAGATAGTGTGCTTGGGTAGTGGCGGGTATGAAGCTAGGCTGGGTAGAACTGCCCTCGGTGACCCTGGTGGTGCCTGCAGGTGCTGGCTATGGAAGGCAGGGGTGGGGTGATCCCCAGGCTTCCGGTGGAATGCTCAAGTAAAGGGCAGCAGCAGCTATGCTGCAGTACTGACATGGAGAGTGGGGTTGCTTTCCCTGGGAGTATCCATAGGCAGGCAGTAAAGGGACTGGGCTTCGCTTACACCTCTGCCCTGCGGCAGCTCAGAGTGGTGGTGGTTGCAGGCAGTGGAATTTGTCCTTGGGAAGTGTGAAAATGTGCAGCTGCCCCTCCATTCCAGGGGAATGAGGTTGCTGTGTGTGGCTCCTAATTCAGCCTGGGTGGCAGGGCAGGACACAGTCTGGTGGGGGCTGGGCTCTGAAAATCAAACTGTGTTATAGCTGCTTAGGACTTGGAGGTTTGTGGGACCCAGTATATCTCTCTGGAGCAATGCCTTCATGAAGTCTCCAGGCAGCTCCCTATGTTAGTCTCAGGGTCCATGAGCATCAAAGGGGTCTCCCATGGCTATTATTATTAGGGTTCACAGTGGGTATTTGGGCTGCTGTGTGTCTCACTTCCTCTTTCCCTGCATAGGAAGCCTCTCCAGATTCCTAGCTGATCCCAGTCAAATAGGCTGCTTTACTTTTCTCTCCTTCCTTGCTTCCAGAGCTTCTTGTCACTTCCCTGTTGAATCCCAGTGTTCTCCCTTAGATGATCTATTTGAAGTGTGATTATCTACGATCTCACTATCACTATAATATCTCACTATTTGGGTTCCACTCTGTGAAAGAGGTGAGTGCCAGATGCATCTAGTCAGCCATGTTGAAACCATTCATCTAATTCAGCACTTTTTAAGTGTCAGGCACTATTCATTCCTTTTAACAGCTTTGGTTGTACCGACTCTCACTCAGGTTCATTTTCCCCCTCTTTTGTTGGAATTTGTTGCCTAAAGTAGAAACTGTTGTTTGGGGATAAAATTTACTCCTCCCTTTAAGTTACCACTTTCCTCCTTTTTTTTTTTTTTTTTTTTTTGGTATCTCGTTCTGTCACCCAAGCTGGAGTGCAGTGGCACGATCTTGGCTCACTGCAACCTCAGCCTCCCACGTTCAAGCAATTCTCCTGCCTCAGTCTCCCAAGTGGCTGGGATTACAGGCATGCACCACCACACCCTGCTAATTTTTTATATTTTTGGTAGAGATAGGGTTTCACCATCTTGGCCAGGCTGGTCTTGAACTCCTGACCTTAGGTGATCTGCCCACCTCAGCCTCGCAAAGTGCTGGGATTATAGGCATGAGCCACCAAGTCCAGCCCACTTTCCTCTTAAACACACAATTTTTGGAGGAGAGTCAACATCTTTAGCAAATGATTGGCCTGAGATTAAGTTACTGGGTTTTTTGTTTTGCTTTTTTTTTGTGTGGTTTTACCTTGAGGACAGCCAAAGTTGCAGCATTAATACCAGGCAGCTAAAATGCAAATTAAAAAATCTGCCATCTTTCAAGCCAGAAGAACCAGGAAAAGGAGACTGGGAGCAACAAGAACAGTCAGAGAGTGAAGGGATGGGAAAACCTGGATACAGCTAGAGAAAGGGAACCCATGGAATTATGATTCCATGTTTAAACTCAGTCCAAGTCTCTGGCTAACCCCTGTACAATATGGGCAAGAGAAACTGAAAGCAGTTTGCAACTGAGGCTTAAACTAAAGAAAATAATTGAGATAAGATCCACTGTCCTCCTGTAGGTGTGATAGTCTTCAATTTGGATCTAAACAAGTGAACTGCCTGTTAAAAAAGGAACACCAACTCTTTTCTAAGCAATATAACAGAATCTAGAATCCATCATACCATTCACAATGTCCAGAATATAATCTTAAATTACTTACAAAGAGCCAGGAAAATGAATTATTCTCAATGGAAGCCAATCCCAAGATAATCCAGATGTTGATTTATCAGATAAGGTTGTAAAGGATACATATCCATGTTAAATGAGTTAAAGAAACGTACACTTGGCCTGGGCAACATGGCAAAACTCCATCTCTACAAAAAATACAAAAATTAGCCGGGTGTGGTGGTATGTACCTATAGCCTCAGCTACTTGGGAGGCTGAGGTGGGAGGATCACTTGAGCCTGGGAGGCAGAGGTTGCAGTGAGCAGATTTCACCACTGTACTCCAAACTGGGTGACAGAGTAAGACCCTGTCTCAAACAACAACAATAACAAAAAAAAAAAAGGAAGAAAAAAATATATACATTTGCAATCAATAAAAAGATGATAAATCTCAGCAGGAAACAAACAAATGAAGGTCAGGCACCGTGGCTCATGCCTGTAAACCCAGCATTTTGGGAGGCTGGGTTGGCAGATCCCTTGGACCCAGAAGTTCAAGACCAACCATGGGTGAAACTCTATCTCTACAAAAAATACAAAAAGAAATTAGCCAGGCATGGTGGCATGCACCTATGATCATGCTACTGCCCTCTAACCTGGGCAACAGAGCAAGACCCTGTCTTTAAAAAAAAAAATAAGAAAATTTTAGAACTGAAAACCAGTATCTGAAATGAAAACATTCACTTGATAGGCCTAAGAACAGACTGGAGAAAATTGAGAAAGTGAACTTTAGGACAAATTAATGGAAATCATTCAATTTGAAGGAGAGAAAAACAGAACTGAACATTATGTTAAATTAAAGAAGCTCGTCACACAAGATCACATATTGTACCATTCCATTTGTATGCATGTGTATAACGGGCAAATCTATAGAGACCGAAATTACTATAGTGGTTGTATAGGGTTGGAAGGAATGAGTGAAAGTACTGCTAATATGTTCAAGTTTCTTTTTGGGTTGATGAAAAGATTCTACATTTAGATTGTGGTGATAGCTGCACAACTCAGTGAATAAACTAAAAACCACTAAAACGTGCACTTTAAATGGATGGATGTTATGGCTTTTTCAGTTTATCTTAAATTTAGGATAACTGAAAAAAAAGAAAACCTCAAGGACGCATGGGATAATTTAGAAAAGTCAAATATATGAGTAATTGAAAATATATATATACATATGAGTAATTAGGGTACCAGAAGAAGCAGGGAGGAGAGAAAATATGAATAAATTAGGCAGAAAAAATATTTCTTTCTTTTTTTTTTTTTTTGAGTCAGAGTCTCGCTCTGTTGCCCAGGCTGGAATGTGGAGTGCACACTCACGATCTCAGCTAACTGCAACCTCCACCTCCCAGGTTCAAGCAATTCTCCTGCCTCAACCTGCTGAGTAGCTGGAATTACAGGTGCCCACCACAACGCCCAACTAATTTTTGTACTTTTATTAAAGATGGGGTTTCATCGTGTTGGCCTGGCTGGTCTTGAACTCCTGACCTCAGGTGATCTGCCTGCCTCAGCCTCTCAAAGTGCTTGGATTACAGGCCTGAGTCACCATGCCTGGCCCAGAAAAAATATTTCAAGAAATGATAGAAAAATTCCCTATTCAGTAAAAAGGAATTTACAAATACAAAAGGCTCAGCAAGCTTCAAATAGGAAAACTGTGAAGGGAACCATGACTAGACATACCACAGTCAAACTGCTAGAAACCAAAGACAGAAAATCCTGAAATTAGTCAGGAAAAACAGCATATTATATACAGGGAAATGATTTTAACAACCACAGAGTTTTCAATGAAAGCAGAGATGATAGTGGAACATCTTCAGGCAATGAAAGGAAAAAAAAGCTGTTGACCCAGAATTTCATATCCAACAAAAATGTCCTTCAAGAATGACGATGAAATAAGGACATTTTCAGATAAAGAAAAACAAAGGTAAATTATTACCATCAGACTCGCACTATAAGAAATGTTAAATGAAGTTATTCAAGGAAGTGATACCAGAGGAGAGGAAAAAGATGGCATTGCCAGGGAGAAATCATGAGTTCAGGAAGGAAATTGTGGGTTCAGTTTTTGCTATGTTGAATCTGAAGTACCTGCAGAAAGCTTAAGGCTAGGATTATAGATCTGGGTCAACACAAGCAGAATGAAAAACAAAACAAAACTGGTATAGATGAAACTGTCCAAGAAGGTATAGGTTGAAAGCAAAAAAAGGCTAAACACCAAATCCTGGGCCTTGCTAACACTTCAAGCTAGGTAAAAGCAACTATGAAAGAATAAAGAGAAAGCAGAAGGAGTACCAGAGGGAGTGGGATATCACAGATTCTAAGCAAATACTTTTACTGGAATTTTATAAACACTAAAAGTGTAACATATTAGAAACACTAAAAGTGTAGCATATTATACAAGCAGAAGAAAAGACCTGGAAAGTTTCACGCTTTCTGATAATTAGATAATAACCTTAGCAAGAGTGATTTCAGGAAGAGGGCTAGATATGGAAAATAGATTAAACCAAATTAAAGGAGATGGAAAATATGTAACAGTAACTAAAAGAGAACACAGGGTTAAGATATTTGGGAAAATAGGTCACAGGCATTCTTGAGTCTTTCCTAAGGAGAATCAGCCAATAGAGAGGGAGAACTTGAAGATACAGGGTAGTGGGGATACATGCAATGGGGGAAGGTCTTGGGAAGAATCAAGAATGTTTCTCAATTTTAGCTACACATTGGAATCCCTTGAGGAACTTTAAAAAAATAAATGCCTGGCCCATTTCCAAGAGATTCTCATTTAATTAAAACTTGAGAATGATGAGAAAGAAGGTTCAAATATAGGTAAGTTTGTAGGAGAGGAAATAGAAATAAATTTATAATCAATTTTAATTTTCCACTAAAGTTCTAATACTTGCCCTTTTGCCACACAAAGCACTTATCTGAGTCCATTTTCTTTGCTTTTAGTTGGTAGATACTTAGGGAAGGCAAATTCCGTTAGTATGACTATGTCCAGTTAGGATTATTTGTATCCTACCCAGGTAGGGTGGGAAGAACTGGACCAATGATCTTTTCTACCATGCTACCTACAAAAACCCCCACAAAACACTAAGTATTTATATGGTCCCCTGATTGATTATAGACAGATCAATTGATTTAATTTATTTTGAGACTGGGTCTCACTCTATTGCCCAGGCTAGAGTACAATGGCACAATCATAGCTCACTACAGCCACAAACTCCTGAGCTCAAGCGATCCTCCCACCTCAGCCTCCCAAGTAGCTCGGACTACGGGTGCATACCACTGTACCAAGCTAATTTTTTATTTTCTTAGATATAGGGTCTCACTATGTTATCCAGGTTGGTCTTGAACTCCTGCCTCAAGCCATCCTTCTCAGCCTCCCAAGTTGCTGGGATTATAGGAATGAGCCACCATAATGAGCTCAGATTAAAAAAATAAAGCATTCATATTTAACCTCACTTTTATGTCTACAATATTTTTGTGACCTAAATAGAATAGGTATTTATCTCACAAAATTAGAAAATGAAGGCCCAAAGAGGTAAAAATCACTTTGCCCAAGAGTCCAGAATAAAACAAAGGGCTTCCATGTTTAGTTGCAAAGGTTTGTCCTGTAAGAGGGCTTATGGCTGATGGAGTGAATAGAGCTATTATCTGTTCTGTTTTACCAAAACAAACCACAGGGCTTGGAAGTAGTATCTGATCAGATTAATTTACACTAGAGCACCTATGGACTACTGAAAGCCATGAAAAAAGCCACCTGCCCCAATCTCTAACTCAGTGCCTTTTCTTCTACAGCTCATTGTCATAAGCTGGTTCACATGCAGAGTTGTAAAAATCAAACAAAAGGACCAAAAAATATGATGTTTTCCATTATTCTGTAGTTAGGTAAATTTTCATTATTTTAACATTATTTTTACAAACTCAGAGTGAACTCTGACACAGGAGTGTAGAAAACTAGAACACAAGCATACCTAACTACTTAAATACGTTAATAAAGTTATGCAGAAATAAGAAAAATCATGCCATAGTTCTCCTTAAAGGTTCCAGTTTCAACTGCAACCACAGTAGATTAAAACCGACTTTCTTAAAAGTCCAAGCCAGGCTGGGCATGGTGGCTCATGCCTGTAATCTCAGCACTTTGGGAAGCCAAGACGGGCAGATCACTTGAGGTTAGGAGTTCAAGACCAACCTGGTTGACATGACAAAACCCTGTCTCTACTAAAAATACAAAAATTAGCTGGGTGTGGTGGTGCACGCCTATAATCCCAGTTACTCAGGAGGCTGAGGCATGAGAATTACTTGAACCTGGGAGGAGGAGGTTGCAGTGAACCGAGATCATGCCACTGCATTCCAGCCTGGGCAACAGAGGGAGACTTTGTCTCAAAAAACAAACAACCAGTCCAAACCAGCTTAACCTCCTAAATGGCTCAGGTGAATAAATGAAAACATTTGATTTTTAAAATAGAGTATTTTTTTTAAGTGATAAAGGAGATTGTAATGTCTGTCATTATTATTCAGAGATTAAAGTCAGATTACTTCAGAGACTCCTTTGAGATAAATGTTTGTTGGTCCATTAAAAAAAATTTATTTACTGAGAAACAAATGGAAGGAGAAAACAAAACAAAACAAAAAACAGAAATGAAGAGCTTATTCAGACACCACTGATACATTTTTCCCTAGCTGCCATAGTACTGCGCTGTGTTATATCACTCTTAAATCTTCCTTGTCCATTATAACAATAAAATAAACATAGGAAAATCAATTTTAAGTAATAGTTGAAAACATAATAGAAAATTGGACCATTTGGCCGGGTGCAGTGGCTCACGCCTGTAATCCCAGCACTTCAGGAGGCTGAGGCAGGTGGATCATGAGGTCAGGAGTTTAAGACCAGCCTCGCCAAGATGGTGAAACCCCGGCTCTACTAAAAAACAAAAATTAGCTGGCTGTGGTGGCGGGCTCCTGTAATCCCAGGTACTTGGGAGGCTGAGGCTGATGACTGCTTGAACCCGGGGGCTGGAGGCTGGCTTGAACCCGAGGGGTGGAGGCTGCAGTGAGCCAAGATCGAGCCTCTGCACTCCAGCCTGGGTGAAAGAGCGAGACTCCATCTCAAAAAACAAACAAACAAACACAAAACAAAAAACGGGCCATTTAAACCAAATACATGATAAATTGTTAGGTAGAAAATCATGTTCAGTTTATCAGCCTTATAGCTCATTTAGATTTTACAAGTAGAGTTAATGAGTGCCCAGTACAAGGTTTTAACTTCAATGAACAATCAAAGTTAAACAATGGTATCGTAGCTGTTTATAAATCTTCACCTTATGTGCATGACTATATAAAAATTTACCAAAGACTCTTGACTTTCAGAGACAAGCTAGAGATAATGTCCAGAAGAGTGGGCCTAAAACCAATTTAATTTTATTAAGGTTTTCAGTCATATTAGAATCTTAATCACCTGGCTGAGTGCAGTGGCTCACACCTGTAATCCTAGCACTCCGGGAAGCTGAGGCAGGTGGATTGCCCGAGCTCAGGAGTTCTAGATCAGCCTGGCCAACATGGTGAAACCCCATCTCTACTAAAAATACAAAAAAATTAGCTGGGCATGGTGCTGTGCGCCTGTAGTCCCAGTTACTCCAGAGGCTGATGCAGGAGAATCACTTGAACCTGGGAGGCAGCGGAGGTAGCAGTGAGCCGAGATGGTGCCACTGTGCTTCAGCCTGGGCAACAGAATGAAACTGTCTCCAAAAAAAGAATCTTAATCATCTAGGTAGGTAAAGTAGTAACTTTGATAGGGGAAAGGGTAGAAACAATTACAGGTTCTTACCTCCCCACTGTAAAGAAGGTTAAGGAGATGAAAGAGGATAAGCACAAACCTACCTTTCTCAAACTTAGAAAAGGCAACTGACTTGAGGCTGCACTGATGACCTTTGCACGTTCCAATCAGCTCACCAGCTTTCACATCCCAAAATTTGGCTGTTTGATCACCTGCTGCTGTAACCTTTCAAAAATAAGGTAAGCACAATTTAACAAAGCAATCCCTTATCAGTATTTACCCAGATCCTAACGAAATAAAGTCACTTACAAGTTTAAGTTCACCAGGAACCCAGGCCAGGTCAAAGACGGCATTCCAGTGAGCCATCCATTCTAAACAAAGAAAATGGTAAATGTGAAATGTCTAAATTGTATTCTGTGGTAGCCATATTAATAGAAGTTTAAATGCCTGGAAAGCTGTAGTAGTAAAAAGATCAGTAGTCGATCATTAAGAGAAATACAAATCAAAACCACAGTGAGATATCATCTCACGCCAGTCAGAATGGCAATTATTTAAAAAGTCAAGAAACAACAGATGCTGGCAAGGCTGCGGAGAGACAGGAATAGTTTTACACTGTTGGTGGGAATATAAATTAATTCAACCATTGTGGAAGACAGTGTGGTGCTTCCTCAAAAGACTTAGAACCAGAAATACCATTTGACCCAGCAAACCCATTACTGGGTATATACCCAAAAGAATATAAATCATTTTATTATAAAGATACATGCATGCATATGTTCACTGCAGCACTATTCACAATAGCAAAGACATGGAATCAACCCAAATGCCCATCAATGATAGACTAGATAAAGAAAATTTGGTACATATACACCATGGAATGCAATGCAGCCATAAAAAGGAATGATATCATGTCTTTTGCAGGGACATGGATGGAGCTGGAAGTTATTATCCTCAGCAAACTAATGCATGAACAGAAAACGAAACACTGTATGTTCTCACTCATAAGTGGGAGCTGAACAACGAGCACACATGGACAACGAGCACACATGGACACAGGGAAGGGAACAACACACACTGGGGATTGTTGAGGGGGAGTATGAAGAGGGAGAACATCAGGAAAAATAGCTAATGCAGCCGGGTGCGGTGGCTCACGACTGTAATCCCAGCACTTTGGGAGTCCGAGGCGGGCGGATCACGAGGTCAGGAGATCGAGACCATCCTGGCTAGCTCAGTGAAACCCTGTCTCTAATAAAAATACAAAAAATTAGCCGGGCGTGGTGGCAGGCACCTGTAGTCCCAGCTACTCGGGAGGCTGAGGCAGGAGAATGGCATGAACCCGGGAGGTGGAGCTTGCAGTGAGCCGAGATAGCACCACTGTACTCCAGCCTGGGTGACAGAGCAAGACTCTGTCTCAAAAAAAAAAAAAAAAAGCTAATGCATGCTGGGCTTAATACCTAGGTGATGGATTGATAGGTGCAGCAAACCACCACGGCACACATTTACCTACGTAACAAACCTGCACATCCTGCACATGTACTCTGGAACTTAAAATAATAAAAACAAAGATGCACACATAAAAAATCAGTAGTCAGCACCCTTTGGCATGAGCAAAGATAATTTGTGGACTCATAGAAATTACACATTCCCTTATTTACCAAATGAGAACTAACATCTGATGTCAAATTCCTTTCCATGAGTTCACTAGTAATATATTCTCTAAAATGGAATCTTTCTGAAACATATTCCAGTTCAAAAATCTTCATGATACTGGCTGGGCACAGTGGATCACACCTGTAATCCCAGCACTGGGAGGCCGAGGCAGGCAGATTACTTGAGGCCAGGAGTTAACCAGCCTGGCTAACATAGTAAAACCCCATCTCTACCAAAAACAAACAAACAAACAAACAAAAAACAAAAATAAAAAGAACTTCATGATGCTCTCTGAATGGAATGTAAAATACTTTAGTTTGACATTCAACATTTTGCATTCTTCAGTCTTTATCTTGGTTGCAAGCCTCATCTCTCACTGTTTTCGATATCTTATTCCAACCAAATTGGTCATTTTCTATTTTATTATATCCTACGCTTTTCCATCTCTAGACCTTTGCTAATGCTTTTCCCTTCACCTGGAGTACCCCCTTCCATTTCCACTGGTCTAAATACCATAGTCCAACTCAAATGCCCCATTCTTCATAAATTTTCCTAGCCTTCTTTACTACATGAGAGTTTTCTCTTTGACACCAGTGTGTTTTCTTTCTACTTCTGTATAATTTATAGCCTTTGTTTTATTTATTTCAACACTTGACTTATAGGTTCCTAATTATCAGCTTCTTAAGGTTAGAACTTTGCTTTATACCTGAAAAATGTTTGATCAATATAAATATTTTAAAGCAACACTTCTCTAACCACATTAAGTGTTAAAGATTCAACTTTTTGAAGGAATTGTTTTTAATCCTAAAATGTATTTTTCTTAACTTTGAGTAAAGGCATTGTCATAGTTAACAGTTATTGACAGATAGGTAGTCCACCATTCACATCTAACCTGGTCCCTAAAAAGACTTAATCAGAAGTTAACATAATCGGGAATGTGTTATATATACTTCAGATGTTTGTCCCTTCCCAAATCTCATGTTACAATTTAATCCTGAAAGTTGGAGGTGGGACTTAATGCAAGGCATTTGGGTCATGGGGGTGTATCCCTCATGAACAGATTAATGCCCTCCCTAAGAGGTGAACAGATGAGTGACTTCTCACTCTATTAGTTCCCTGGAGAGCTGATTGTTAAAAAAAGAGCTTGGTACTACCCCTTTCTCTTGCCATGTAACCTCTGTATTCATGGGCTTCTCTTTGCTTTCTGCCATGAGTTGGGGCAGACTGAGGCCTTCACCAGATGTCTAATCTTCTAGCCAGCAGAATCATGCACCAAATAAACCTTTTTTCTTTATAAACTACCTAGTCTCAGTTATTCCTTTGTAGCAACACAAGACAGACTAAAACAGAATGTGTTCAAATAATAATACACTTGAGGATCTGTAAAGTTTTTTAAATGTTAAAACAAAAATTGTAGACCTAGACTTACCTTTGAAGCACTTCTTTCTGAAAGTTTGTGATTCAGTGTTATACAATCGAACAAAGCCTTCTTCATTGGCAACTGCTAGTACATGTTCCATATTGGGAGCTAAAGCAGAAATAAAGAATAAAATATATGAAGAGTAACACAAAAATTTTTTTTTTTTTTAGACGGAGTCTGGCTCTGTCGCCCAGGCTGGACTGCAATAGCACGATTTGGCTCACTGCAACCTCCACCTCCTGGGTGCAAGTGATTCTCCTGCCTCAGCCTCCCAAGTAGCTGGGATTACAGGCATGCACCACCACACCCAGCTAATTTTGTATTTTTACCAGAGATGGGGTTTCACCATGTTAGTCAGGCTGGTTTTGAATACCTAACCTCAAGTGATCCACCTGCCTCAGCCTGCCAAAGTGCTGGGATTACAGGCATAAGCCACTGCGCCCAGCCACAAAACTTTTTAAGCTTCCTCAAAACCACCAAAATTTTCTTCACATAATCTCTTATTTAGAGAAGGGCTAAATCGAGGGTTGTACTTAAACAAAACAGGACTGGTACTGGCCAATGGCAAACAAAAGCATATGATGATGTAGGCCACCAGCAGGCTGAGTCTATTAGTTTTGTTTGTTTTTTTAAATCATATTTTTATTTACGTATTTTTACCACAATCATGACTACGTAATAGTCTATTAGTTTTTATTTGTTTTTGAGACGCAGTCTCCCTCTGTCACCTAGGCTGGAATGCAGTGGCGTGATCTTGGCTCACTGCAACCTCCGACTCCCAGGTTCAAGCGATTCTCTTGCCTCAGCCTCCCCAGTAGCCGGGACTACAGGCATGCACCACCACGCTCGGCTAATTTCTGTAAGGAGTCTATTAGTTTTAAATTTCCTTTTCACAACTTTTTCTCTCCCCTCAAAACGATTATGGGTGGAGATAGGTACTTCCATTTCTTTCTTTTTTCTTTTTTTGGAGATGAAGTCTCACTCTGTCACCCAGGCTGGAATGCAATGGCACAATCTTGGCTCACAGCAACCTCTGCCTCTCAGGTTCCAGTGATTCTCTTGTCTCAGCCTCCCAGGTAGCTGAGATTACAGGCATGCGCCACTACGCCCAGCTAATTTTTTGCAATTTTAGTAGAGATGGGGTTTTACCATGTTGGCCAGGCTGGCCTCGAACTCCTGACCTCAAGTGATCTACCTGCCTTGGCCTCCCAAAGTTCTGGGATTACAAGTGTGAGCCACTGAACCCAGACCCGCCTTGGCCTCCTAAAGTGCTGGGATTTCAGGCGTGAGCTACTGAGCTTGGCCCAAGTACTTCTACTTCTGTTCATGTATTCCCCAGTGAGTCACAGAAAGATACATTCTACCAGATCAAAGGGTATGTATCTACTGGGTAAAACAGTTTTCATTGTAGCTGAACCTTTGCAACCATTTCCTTATATTGGTTTTTTAAAAATGGTGCTATAATAATCCTATGCTTTAGAAGAAATATAGTTACGCTAATGATGCATAGAGATTAAGAAAAGTCTATTTTATAAATCAAAAGACAACAGTTTTTACAAAAACTCTAACATCTACCTAGTTTACTTTTTGAAGTATATTTGCCCTGTAAATGTGAAATAGATCATTTCTGTCCAAGCCTTGCCTAGAGAGTAATTCTCTTACCAGAAGAGAAGGTACATCCAAAAGGAGGAACCGGGACTCCCGTTTCTCCATAAGAAGTGTGTTCATCATTACCACTGCATTGATAACCAGTCAGAAGGGATTGTAGAGGGTATTGTGAAGACCATCCTAAAACAAGACAATTCCTTATAGAATTCCAATAGAGCATCACATTTCAGCATTTTTAACAAATCCAGAGGTAAATATTTGTTCTTAAGAAACTTTAGATATTAACATAGATCCACTTACTATTAATACCTATGGAAGACACTGTTTCTGGTATTTCCTTAAAAGAGTCCTAAGGAAAAAATGAAAAAGCACTTCCAACTTCTGGGGAGGTATAGCTTTGGGCTTACTATCTAAAATGAAGACTCTCACTAGCACATTGAGATTAGAAGAAATAAGAGGCCTTTGCATATTAAGAAAGATCTTCCTCCTTCTCCTACCAAAGAGACAACCACAAAAGCATTCCATTAAAACTGTTATCCCTTTCTATTAAATTCTTATGCTGGAACATCATACAAAATCCAGTGGTCAAAGAGCCAAAGAAAATAATATATATCAATGCAACTACTATAGCCAGTAACATATTCACCAAATTTACTTTCTTTTTCCTTTAGTGCTGAAATTGTAGGAATCTAAAATGTTAATAGCAATGCTTATAGTATCTTAAATGATATTAGAGAAATTGTAAAGTGAAGCGTTATGTACCTACCCCTAGTAAACATTTAGTTAGCCCTGGCTAGTGGCAGTGGGTCAGGCAGTCTTTACAGGAGGTCTTGAAAGATGGGTAAATTTTCACTGAATTTAGAACAGAGAACAGGAAACTCAGGGTGGAAGAAAAGTTTATTCTGCTTGGGTCAGAGATCTAACGTGCACTATGGTCCTACATAGTAAGATATCTTCAGAGATTTGTTTTTATCATACTGATTTGTGGTCAAGACATTTTAAACATATAAAAGAAACATTCATTCAACAAGTAATTACTGAAAACCAAATGTTCAATAAGCATTGGAGGAAACACTGAGTTTACAATCTATTGAAAGCATAACAAACTCACATTTTAGGGTACTCTGAATTCTCATTTTTCATCAAAAGTACTATGTGGAGAATACATCCTAGCTTGACATAACCTCAGACAAATCTACATTTGGATGTTCATAGACATAACCTGAAGGAATCAATAGAAGGGCACCAAAAAATTTAATCCAAATTTAATAATTAGTTCTGGGGCCATCGTGTCATAATTTCAACATCAGATATCATTGTAAAGGAGCTGTTAAAGACCACTAAAAGAATGCAATAGGCTGGGCGCATTGGCTCATGCCTGTAATCCCAGCACTTTGGGAGGCCGAGGCGGGAGGATCACGAGGTCAGGAGATCAAGACCATCCTGGCTAATCCGTGAAACCCCGTCTCTACTAAAAATAAAAACAAAAACAAAACAAAAAAAATTAGCCAGGCATGGTGGCAGGCGCCTGTAGTCCCAGTTACTCAGGAGGCTGAGGCAGGAGAATGGCGTGAACCCGGGAGGCAGAGTCGAGACTGCGCCACTGCACTCCAGCCTGGGCGACAGAGCAACACTCTGTCTCCAAAAAAAAAAAAAAAAAGAATGCAATAGTTACGTTGAGTTCACAAGTATTAACCTACAGGATAAGTGTGTAAAAACAAAAGCCTCTGTTCAAAGGTTATGTAAATATACATGTTTTGGAATTAAAAAAAAATCAACTGCAAAATGCAAACTCAAAAGGGACTTTTGAACAACTTGGTTGAAATGAAGATGATACACTCCAAAAAACCTGCAATTTTTTACAATTAAACAATGACTTTAACTCTGGGTCACTGCCTACAATTAACATCCAAACACCAATGAATGGTGAGTGATTGGTCCTTGCCTACTCCTCTACTTATGCAATCCCTGCAGTACACACTTCACTGATGAACCACCCTAAGCTAGTTTTGGATCCTTATTGTGTTATGAACATGAAACTGTAATGCTTATCTCCACAACACATTTGGAAAAAGCTATTATTTCCTCATTGTACAACTTAAGCCCCTAGAGTTACATGCACATATTCCAAGTAGTATACAAGAACATGAGAGTTTTCAGAGACTAAATTTCCAGATACAGTAGTCACCCCTCATCTGTGGTTTCGCTTTTTGTGGTTTCAGTTACCTATGGTCAACGATAGTCTGAAACTATTACATTGAAAATTCCGGAAATAAACAATTCATAAGTTTTAAATTGTGTGCCATTTTGAGTAGCAAGAAAATTTCACACTGTCCTACCCTGACCTGTCCAGGGTTATGAATCATCTGTGTCCAGAGTATCCGTGCCATATACGTTACCTGCTCTTTAGTCACTTCGCTGCTTTGTCTGTTACATAGTTGGAAGGTCAGTAGTAGCCTAATGTTATAACACAGTGCCTGCCTACGTCATTCATCTCACTTCATCTTATCATGTTGTAGGTATTATATCATCTCACATCATCACGAGAAGAGCAAGTATAGTACAATGATATATTCCGAGAGGCCACCTTCACATAACTTTTATTATAGAATATCGTTATAATTGTTCTGTTATTATTAGTTATTGTTAATCTCTTACTGTACCTAATTAAACTTAATCATAGGTATGTGTCTGTATAGTAAAAAACACAGCATACATAGGGTTGGGTCTTGGAACATATCCTTCAAGGATAAGGAGGTACTATTGTACTCAACTACGATATACAGTCATATGTCATGTAATGGCATTTTGGCCACAGACAAACTGCATACACAATGGTAGTCTTATAAGATTATAATGAAGCCTAAAAATTCCTATTGTGTCTTAGTTTTTAACAAAAGGTTCGAAAAGTTAAGAAGAAAAAAGAAAAAAATTTAAAATAAAAAAACTTATAGAATAAGAATATGAAGAAATAAAATATTTTGCACAATTATACAATGTGTCTGTGCTTTATGCTGTTACCACAAGGGTCAAGAAGTTAAAAAATTTAAGATGTTTGTAAGTTTAAAAGTTACAGTAAGCTAAGCCTAAGGTTAATTTATTATTCAAGAAAGTATTTTTTAATCAATTTAATGCAGCCTAAGTATAGAGTGTTTATAATGTTTACAGTAGTATAATGTCCCAGGTCTTCACACTGACTGACCACTCACTCATCGATTCACTCACAATAACCCCGAGTCCTGCAAGCTACCATTCATAGTAAGCACCCTCCACAGGTGTACTATTTTTTATCTTTTATATCCTATTTTTACTGAACCTTTTCTATGTTTAGATACACAAACACTTACCATTGTGTTACAGTTGCCTACAGTATTCAACACAGTAATATGCTGTACAGGTTTATAGCCTAGGAAAAATACACAGCTTAGGTGTGTAGTAGGTTACACTATCTAGCTTTAAGTATACTCTGTGATGTCTGCACAATGATAAAATCACCTAATGATGCATTTCTCAAAATGTTATCTCCATTTATAAGCAATTGGATACTATATATGCATTTCTAAAACTCACATATCTGAAAAACCTGATGTCTCTGAGAAGGTTGAGGTATCACTTTTTTCCTTTCCCTTCATTACTTCCTTTCTTCCACTTTATAAAAGAGAGGCATTCCCGTGCCCCAATCTTAAACCTTGCATTGATCCAAAGAATAAAAACTTTTGGGTATCAAATATTTTTAAATAAAAACAAATAAACTTTTGGAACCTTAACAGATAAATAATTCCTTCAATAAAGGAATCATAAACACCCAAATTCATCTCTTTAAAAGATGTACTTCCAACAAAATTTTACTTTTGGTTAATAATTACCAAAATTGGTAATCTATATTGTTTTAAACAATCATATAGTACTAATAATTGAATTGAAAATTCAATCCATAAAGAAGTTTTAACACTCAGAGGCTTATGACAGAAAACAGCAATTTAAATACATCTTTTGACACAGAGGGGTATGACAAGAGTGATCAGTAAAAGAGCTTTTCAAGCATAAAATTAAATTACTGTGGGAGAAATGAAATGGAAATAAATTCAAGAGGAAAAAGCAGCTATATGGAATTTCTAGCAGTTAAAGAGTTTGTTCGTATGTTTCTAAAAAATGGATGACGTGATTATCAAATCACTACAGTATTTACATTATATTAGATACACTTAAAAGAGTGATATAGCATTTTTATTTTAAAATGTCAATATTCCCAATATGGTCAGAAATTATATTCTTTGCATTTGTTTAAATTTATGATAAAAACTTTTAGATATCAATTTGAAAATACACAGAAGAGTCACCAGATTTCCATTTTAGAAGGATCATTAGCAGCAATGTGGAGAATAAAGTGAAGACAGACAAACTAGGAGGCCATTTGGGAGACTTCTTACAATCCAGACAAGAAGGCATTAGGGCCCAACCTAGGGAAATGGAATGGTAAAAATAGAACACATCCAGGATACAGTAAAGATGCATAATCACAGAGATTTTAACGAAATGTTTTGAATGTGTAACTATGAGGAAGATGAGGAAGTCTTTAATTGACTCAGGTTTCTGGCTGGGAAAACTGGTTTAAATAATGAGGCCACTCCCTAAAATTGGTAATATAGCAAGTTTGGGGGAGAAGTTGAGTTCAGTTTTGGGTATTTGAGTTTGAGATGCTTGTGGGATTGACAGTCTGCGTGATAATCAACCCACACAGAAATGAATCTCAGGTACATGAAGTCTTCCAATAACATCAATTTGTACAATGTCATTTCCTCATACTGTTCATGAGAAAAAAAATCAATTCCTATTTGAGGCCACTGGCTGGGTGGAGTTTGTACATGTTCTCCCCATGTTCACAGAGGTTTTCTCCAGGTACTCTCGTTTCCTCCCACATGCCAAAGATGGGTATGTTAGATTCACTGGCATGTCTACATGGTCCCAATAGACAATGGATGTGTGTGAGTGCTTCCTGTGATGAAATAGCGTCCGGTCTAGAGCTGGTTTCCACCTTGTACCATGAGCTGCCAGGATAGGCTCCGGGCACCCACAGTCCTGAGCTGGAATAAGTGTGTCAGAAAATGAATGAATACAAATAATTATATAATAAAAATGGTAAACTTTACAATAATCATACAAACGAATGACAATAAACGATTTGGTATGAAAGGGCTCAGTGAGCTGCCATATTTGTGATTGTTTTTGAACTGGGTGGTTGTAGGAGGTGCTCCAATTTTCAGTTTGCAAACATTTATTTCTTGATTTAGCCCACCACTACTATGATCGAGGTCACTCACTGATACGCCAAACTTGGGTAAATAATTATCTCACTTGTTTTTATTAATCTTTCTCAAATGTATGTATAGCACACAATTATTTCAACATTTAATATTAAAAGTGTTTTGGGTCTTTATTTAGAAGTTCAGTGGTGTTTGTATGACCAAAATATGCCACTGGAACTTAATTCTTGTTTATATCAAGTAGCCTATGGTAGAGTTGGTTTAGTTATACACTGTTTTCCCTAAAGTCACAGTTTCCAAGAGCCTATCTAGACATTAAGTGAGGACTTACCGTATAAGAAATAGAAAGTTGTATGTACATAGAAGTGGAAGAAGCCCTGGTTATGGCTGTGATCATCCAAAGGAGTAGGAAGAAGAAGAAAAGGGGCCAAGGAGGGAACACCAACACTGAAGAGGAAAGGAGATGATTCTATAGATTTCAGTGGGTAACATATAATAGTGAATGAATTTCAGTGTCTATTGTGTAACAACGAATGAGTACTTGTGAACAGGAAAGAGGGAAGGGAAAGGTAAACACATGGAGAATTAGGAGAAAATCTGTCACAAAACAGTCTGAACAGCTCCCCCAGGACACACATATAGTAAGGTGTGGAGGTATAATAAAACCCAGGCAGCACTGTGCATACTGTCACTCTTAAACAGAGGACAGAGAAGTTAGTCAAAGTCCCAGAAGAGAAAGAGGAGCATTTAGAGTATAATTACAAAGATTATCTATGAGGGAAAGAAATAAGAATGGTATAAAGTTTCAGATTGCCAGCAGGAAGTTGAGGGACGACTACTCAGTCTCTTTCTCAATATCATTTTCCTAGACTCATCCCTGAACATAAAAATTCCCTTCTCAGGTTCCTTTTCCACATGGTTTCAAGAGGAAAAAGAACCTCTGGCTATAGTCGATGTTCACATGAGTGAGATTTTATTTCTGTCCAAGGTTAGTCTGCCTACTTACCTTCCTTATCAGAAACTTACCAAAAAGTTTAAGTTGATGCCACCCAAACCTAGCCTCAAATCTCTTATTGCCAATGTTTTAGCGTAAGAAAGTTAGATTTCTACATATTAACATGGGAATACGTTCAACTTATACCATCAAAGTGAAAAAACAGGACATTTTGATCCCATTTCTGAAAATAATAGATATTACCTCTAGCGTCGAAAACATCTGGAATAATATACTTCAATCTATTAACAGGGGTCATCTCTAGCGGATGTGGTTACAGGCATCTTTCACTCTAAATGTTTATGACCATGTAGTAAACGGGGAAAAAAAGATTTTGATCCTGTTAGAAGCAGATATCCTGTCTTCTCTGCTTGACTAAGTTCCTTAACAGTGGGTCATATTCACTGGTATATACCCATAGCAAATAGCTGGGCTCACTAAGATTCTACAACAAACGAATGAATAAATCAATGAGTATGAGTTTTGACCATCTCAAATAACTGTTGAGAGAAACATATACACACAAATGCATGCATTTTCCCGTTAACGCGCAATGGAGATGTAAGCTGTAAGAGGCCTTGGAAGGCAGTTATTTCGACGTCCATGCCTACGTTACGATTTTAAAAGCCCGATTACGATTACAAGTGTTCCGAGGAGATGAAAGCACAGCTTTCTTCAGTAGTCCCAGCTAACCCTAATTTACCCTTCCCATGGGAGAACTCAGAAGCTGAGTTCAGAATTGGAGTCGGCCCTGGTCGGAGGTGGCGTGTGTTTCGGGGTAGATGAATCCCGCCAGCCCCGAGCAGCGGTTGGGACCGTTACTCACCATTTCTCAGGACGCCAAGCTGGGGCTGGCGAAGCACCGAATTGAAGAGCATCAGGGCCAGAGGAAAAGGCTCAGCTGAGAGAAAAGTCGTATAAATGCCTCCAAGTTCAGCAAAAATCGCAGCTTGCGCCTCTCACAACACAAATCGTTATCGCCTCCAACTCCCGCCACTGTAAGCCCCGGCCGCCAAACTCCGCGCCAAACTGACGTCACGCTCTCTGATTGGCTTCCGAGCGACGTCCGGGCGCCTCAGAGTCATTTCCCCCTTCGGATCCCCGCCTCCTTTTCTCCCAGCCGCGGGAACCTGGAGTCCAAGAGCTCCTTGAGCGCCTGCGCAGAGGGCAGCAGAGGCGACTGCGAACCGCGGGGTAACCAGGGCGCATGCGTAACAGGGCTTGACAGCGCGCGGAGGAAAAACCAACAAGAAGGCGGCGGGAGAAGATGGCGGTTCTGGGGTAGAGTTTGTAATCTTTCTGACTAGGCTAGTCGAGTAACTATTCGGGTCATGGCGTCAAACTCAACTAAGTCTTTCCTGGCAGATGCCGGCTATGGCGAACAGGAACTGGATGCCAACTCTGCCCTTATGGAGTTGGACAAAGGTATTCGAAAGAGCGGGCTGAATGGGTGAAACGGGCGTGGGGGGAAGTGGCGCCACCACGTGGTGGTAGCTTCAGAGGACGGGTAGGCGCATGCGCCTATCTTCGCTGGGCGGGGAGTGCCTGTGCTTTTGCTGGGGCGTGGGCTTTGACCCCTTCGGGAGGTTGCGGGAAATTTGCAGGATTGTTTAGCCTCACACCGGCTAAACAAGTGGCGAGCTCTAGTGAGAGGCCCGTTTTGACCACTTGAGGGAACAGCCCCCTATTTTCTAAGCAGTGACAGTGGCTGGTTTCTAAGAAACACTACAAAGAAATTGTGAAATTGGTTTTCAGTCTGTTCAGTTGAGACGAGGTCACCATGAAATGTGCTGAATAGTTGTCTTGCACCGACTTGACAGCGATTCGTTTGATTTCCGTAGCTCTGTTACCTGCGGGTTACAAGGCAGGCTAACCATGGCCGAGACCATGCAAAAAGCCCTGCTCATTCTCTGCGGACAAGTTCCAGGAGTTCTGTTTCCTTGCTTACAGGGAGCAGTTTGGTGTAGAAGGAGCTTTGGGGTTGCACTGAGTTAAATTTCAGTGCCGCTAATTTTATGATTAATTTCATCTAGCCTCGGTTTGTCGTCTACCAAGTGGGTACAGTACCATTGAGCCGGCAGAATTGTTGTATTAAGTGACTTAATGGTATGCAAAACAAGCATTTAGTAAATGCTGAAGAGATATAGATATGGATTTGGGACGCAAGGTCGGAAATTTGTCAGTAAAGAACTCGACTGGTGATATGAAACCTGTTTCATATTAAGGATTTTTATTGTACGGGAAACATTTCGGCAGCTGGTATACAATTAAATCTTGATTAATCGTAGCCAATATATAATGTTGGAGAACAGGACTAGAACTCAGAAGGATCTCTCTTTAAGTCCCCTTTGAGCCACTTCTTAGTTTTCTGAGTTGGATATGTCTATTAACGTTTTTGGGACTCTTTTTCCGTTTATTTTTTAAACTGTGAATATTTTTAGTGGGTTAGTCTAAATAAGAGTTTTTCAGGCTCTTATAAAAGCTTTTACCTCCTGATAAACACAAAAATTTCACAACCCCCAATGGGATATTCCTTTGGTTGAGTCTCAATATCTTTAGTGCACTCCCATCAACCAAGAAAATGATGTTGAACTTTTCTTTCTCTTACCAAATCTATAGGGTTTTTCTCCTCTGAAAAATAAAATTATAGTATTAAATATGTTTTTCTTTTCTTTTTTTTTTTTGGAGACGGAGTCTTGCTCTGTTGCCCAGGCTAGAGTGCAGTGGCGCGATCTCGGCTCACTGCAACCTCTGCTTCTCGGGTTCAAGTGATTCTCCTGCCTCAGCCTCCCGAGTAGCTGGGATTACAGGTGCCCACCACCACGCCCGCCTAATTTTTGTATTTTTAGTAGAGACGGAGTTTCACCATGTTGGCCAGGCTGGTCTCCAACTCCTGACCTCAGGTGATCCATCCGCCTCGGCCTTCCAAAGTGCTGGGATTACAGGCATGAGCCACTGCGCCCGGCCTTCAATGTGTTTCTCAAACACTTTCCTCCTCATTCTGATACATCTCTTTCTTATCCCTACCAGTTCTAAGGACATTTTCTATCATGCTGGTCCAGCTGAGCTTGTACCATGCTGACAGTAGGATAGTGGTTGTGGAACAGTGATCAAGATGGGGCACTGAAGAGGAGTCTAGAATTGTTTAATTCCTCAAATTTTACAGTTGTAAGAAAAAAGTCACAATTTTCCTTTTTAAAGAAAAGTTGAAATGAAAATATTTTATATCTGTAAGAAAGAAATCAGGTGTCAATCTTAGACACAGAGTAAGTGATCATTTTCACTCCTCCCAGCAATGCCCGGCGTATTTTACAGATGAATCTCAGGCTCAGAAAGATGACTTGTTCTTTTTCATCTCACCTATAGTATCTTTTAAAGCTGTTAGGGAATTAAGTTATAGAAATAGCCAGTTTCATGTAGAATATAGTTGAGTATTTTAAATATTGAGTCATTTCATCTTGTACCTGTTAAAGTACTTCTGTTTTGTGAGCTAAAGGTCAGAAGGCTACAAGTTACAACTCTTTTTTTGTTCCCAAACTCCAAGGAATGCTGTTTCTGAAATATCTCCCCCACCTCAGCACAGACACTCAGACACATGACCTATTTGATCAGGCTTTGTACTAGGAACATGGCAGTTAATGAAACAAAACAAAACTCCTGCCCTTATAGAGCTTACATTCTAGACAGCAGATGCAGACACTCAGCAAATACAGCAAACACGTGACAGTTAGTGATACATATTCTAAAGGAAAATGAAGCAATGAAGGGGACTGGAGAAAACTGATCAGGGGCTGGAGTTGATTTCTTATTTTATGAAGGATAGGCAAGAAAGACCTCCTCAATCAAGTGGAGGAACAGCAAGTGCAAAGGCCCTGAGGTAGAAGCCTCCTATGCATGCAGTTATCTGGAGCAAAGTAATAGACAATGAGTATAGAAAGATAACCAGAGTTGGTTGGGCACGGGTGGCTCACACCTGTAATCCTAGCACTTTGGGAGGCCGAGGTGGGTGGATCATGAAGTCAGGAGATCGAGACCATCCTGGCTAGCTCAGTGAAACCCTGTCTCTAAACAAAATACAAAAAATTAGCCGGGCATGGTGGCGGGCGCCTGTAGTTCCAGCTACTGGGGAGGCTGAGGCAGGAGAATGTCGTGAACCTGGGAGGCGGAGCTTCCAGTAAGCCGAGATCACACCACTGCACTCCAGCCTGGGCAACAGAACAAGACTGTGTCTCAAAAAAAAAAAAAAAAAGAAAGAAAGATAACCAGAGTCCAGTTCAGGTAGGGCCATGCAAGCCATCAAAAGGACTGGCTTTTATTCTGAGTGAGATAGGAAACCACGGAGGATTTTCAGCAGGTGTGTGACATGATCTGACTTTCCTTTGGAAAGTATCAGTCTGGCTAGTGTGGGAGAATAGACTGAAGTGGGGAGGGTCAGGGACCCAAGTAGGGAGACCAATGAGAAGGCAACTATAACAATCCAGGGAAAAGAATATAGTGGCTTGGACCAAGGTGGTGACACTGAAAATGTGTGAAGTGCAGAGATTCTGGATATACTCTCAAGGTAGAGCCAACAAGATTTGCTAATGGATTAGATGAGGATATAAGAGTAAGTGGTCAAGAAAATTTAGAGGTTTTTGGTCTGAGCTACTGGGAGGATGTATGTATGTTTAGTGAAATCAAATCAGTTTGTGATATGTTAAATTTGAGATGTCTCTTAGACATTCAAATGGAGATGAGTAGACAGTTAGACATCAGATGTAACCTTTGAACGCTATTTTAAATAAATATTTTGTGGCACTGGTGTCGCTGGAAACACACTCGGGAAATGCTGCTATTCATAACCTGTTATATATTTATAACCTATTGTACTTTATTCTGAGCCTTTTGAGCAAGCATTGGCAGTAAGCTGGTTGTTTCTGATCTCTATAGGAATAAGTGGATGCTATTTTGAAGCTGACTCAATTCCATTACTTTAGGATGTAGTTAGTAACAGGAAAATCATCCTCCATATGATAGCCATTCATTTACTCAACAGATATTTACTGACCACTGCATTGTCTCAGGCTCTGTACTCAGACTAGGGGCTATATTGGCAAACAAGACATCTTTAAGGAGCTTGCATACAAATATAAGGAGATAGACAATGCTAGATCAAATGTGGCGCTGTTAGGACAAGAAGTTGGATTTTGCGCAGAGTGCAATGGGAAGGCATTGAAAGTTGTAGGCTGATGGCCATGCTGACTGAGCTTCTGTAAGACTGAGCATACACAAGCAGAGTTAAGTGTTATAATCAAATACATTACAGCTTATGTTTATCTGACACATTTCATGATATAATCATTACTGTACGTAATTGGCAATATGAAGAATGCGTCTCACAAAAATTAGTGTAACTTTTTCACTAATATAATTTCTTAGTCTAAACATTTTTAGATCAGCTGATGGGAGGTTATCCTGATGATTTGGGAAAACTTATGCAAGATCTCTTTCCACCTGGGAAAAGAGGAGTCTCTTAAATGACATTATTCAGCCTATCTGCCTTCTGCAGTGTTGACCTTGGAAAGGATGAGATGAAAGCAATGGGGAAGAGAGCAGTGACTCATTCCTTTTCTTGCAGCTGATGCAATGGGAAGGGAGGAAACATAGAGGGTAGATTTGTTACTAGAGGTGCTGGTGGACGTAATGCTGCGTGAAAAAGCTTGATGGTGTGCTTAATGAAAAATTTAGTTATGAAATAGAGAAATGATGTGAATCAGGAAACTATCTCTACACTCTAATTCCCCCTTAGACGCTGTCACCTCACCTGTATTCCAGAATTCTCAGACCATCAAGATTGTCAAAAAAGACCACAGATTGCTTTTACATTATCTATATGGCTCAGATGTCGTTGGTGTTTCAGTAAACAAATATGAGGCCTTTGAGGAAGTATCTTCATAGGCCCTTCTGAAGAGAAAGGCCTCAGCAGCCAGATTTGTTTCAGGTGACTAATTCCCTACCATAACTGATTGATTCAGAAGGAGGCGTGTGACCCACACGGAGTCAAATTCTTTCTCCTAAGAATCTCTGCTGCCAGACCACACAGTCTGAGAGTGTTGAGAAGCGGACCTATAAAATCATGTAGAATTAGGCCGGGCGCAGTGGCTCACACCTGTCGTTGCAGCACTTTGGGAGGCCGAGGTGGGCGGATCACCTGAGGTCAGGAGTTTGAGACCAACCTGCCCAAGATGGTGAAACTCTGTCTCTACTAAAAATACAAAAATTAGCTGGGGGTGGTGGCAGGCACCTGTAATCCCAGCTACTTGGGAGGCTGAGACAGGAGAGTCACTTGAACCCAGGAGGCAGAGGTTGCAGTGAGCTGAGATTGTGCCATTGCACTCCATCCTGGGCGACAAGAATGAAACTCGGTCTCAAAAAACAAAACAAAACAAAAAAAAACATACAGAATTGAAGCTAAGGTGAGACTCTGGGCAACTTAATGCCACATAAAAACCAGCAGCCTGATTGGTAATTCCTTCATGGACTATGAACTAATCCAAAAATTCAAGTTTTTACTGAAACCCACAGACTCATTTTTGTATATTACTAAGATTTACTGTCTTGGAATTTGCAAAATAAGTTATTAAATATTCCTAGAAGTTGGTATACATAAACTCAAATTTGTTTAGGATTCTAAATTAGTATTCCCATGTGCATACTGGATGACGTTGCATATATCTTACCATGTACATTTACAGACATTTTCTGAAATTTGGGGGATGGATGCTGCCTTATTAATGCCTCATTAGTTTTCACTATCATTTTACTTGTTTCTATTTCTGCTTTTTAAATATAAAAATTGGCTTTGCCATCAATTTTTTAAGCTGTGGGTTGTATGCTTGTGTTCATATTTGTACCCATGTCCCCCCGACACCTTTTATTAATGTATAGATTTCAAGATTTGTTTGTATTATGGTTCAATTTCGAATCATCCTCATTTCTCAGCAAATGTATGTCACAAATTCTCCTAAATTGTGTTTGTTTGGTAAGGTTTTATTTGCAGTGTTCTTTGTAGTGGATGTTAGTTATGTTGATGGTTGCTTAATATCTTTTGAACACTCTTTTTGTGCTTAAGGAATGTCCCATAGCATGAACCTTGTCTAACCAAGGTAGAAGCAAAAACTCATTTCCTAGTTTCCTTTGCAAGAATGCAGGATCTGACTTAGGCTCTGTTAGTCAGACACACCTCCTTCTCACTGTCTGATTTAGAAGTTAGAGATGCAAGAAGGAAGAGTTGAACTGTCCACTCACAGTTCTGCCCTGGCAGCAGCGGTATTTCTAGTGTACAGTAGCAACAACAATGGCTACAATATTCCTAGATGACAGCAGAGCTCATTGTTGCATCTGGTGTTTCCTACCAAAGACAGGGTTCCTCCATCCAGTTGTTTGGGTAGTGTGATATTAGGTGTTCCTAGAAATTTAACCTTAAAAATGGTTCGTAAGCTTTTAATAAACTCATTTTCTGCCTAATAAGCCAGAGTTAGCTTCTGTTGCTTGCAACTAAGAACTGCTGACAGATGCAACTTGGAGATTTGTGCTGTTTTGAAAACTTGATTAATGTATATCCCAAACCCCAAGTTTACCATAATTTATGGCATTCCCCTAATTCCCTAGAATTCATCACCTCAGAATTCCACTATTTAATCACTCATTTAAATGTCTCATTCTTGAATCTTAATCTCTTTCTTTCTAGTTGCTTGCTATAGATATATTTTAGCATAATGGTTAGCACTATAGCCTCTGGAGCCACATTGCCAGAATTTGAATCCCAACTCTGTCATTTGTTAGCATTGTTGTTTCTTATGCAAATTGCTTAACTAGTCTGTGCCTGTTTCCTCACCTTTCAAATGGGGAAAATAATGGTGCCTAATTTATGTGATTTTTAGTGAGACTTTAATACATGTAAAGTGCTTCAGAGTGACTGGCACAGAATAAGCACTTCATGTGTATTATCATTATCATTATGATTAACTGCTATTTTGGCTGGTCTTTATTTTCATTCAGACCTCAGTATTTCACCTCTCTACTTTTCTGTACCTGTTTTACTTCTTTGTTCAGCTTAGATTTCATGGTCCCTCATTTTATTAACTTCATTTACTTTCTTACCAGTACTTTAAATTCACATCCAAGGTTCCATTCTTTACTATCCTTAAAGGCAGTCAAAAATTGCTGCAGAAAGTCATACAGTAGGGTACATGGCTATCATCATAAATGGCAGCCAAATACACACTGGCCTTCACGGACCTGCAGTACTGTAATGTTTCTGCAGTACTACTGTGTTTCTTTGGTCAGACACTCCTACCTTCTTCAGTAACATTTCAGATCTTTTACTTTTCTAAAACCAGAGATCCTGGGGTTTTATGTGAAGTATGGTTTGTAAAACCTGACAGTGTGTTCAAAACCTTTAAAAACATTGTGCCTGTCAGATAACAGCATTCTGAGGACCAAATTCGGCAGCCTAGCAGTTTTCTAACTCCAGTGTAATCAGTGTGGGCAGGCCAGTCAAATAAGTTATCAGGTGGCAGAAGTTAACTTGAGAATCTAGGTGCTGGCTGGGCACAGTGGCTCATGCCTGTAATCCTAGTATTTTGGGAGGCTGAGGCGGGAGGATCACCTGAGGTTGGGAGTTTGAGATCAGCCTGGCCAACATGGTGAAATCCTGTCTCTACTAAAAATATAAAACTTAACGGGGTGTGGTGGTGCACACCTATAATCCCAGCTGCTCGGCAGGCTGCATCACAAGAATCACTTGAACCGCGGGGGCGGAGGTTGCAGTGAGCTGAGATCGCGCCACTGCACTCCAGCCTGGGCGACAGAGTGAGACTGTCTCAAAAAAAAACAAAAAAAAACCAACCTTTTCAAAGTTAAACAGATGCCTGGGACTCTGCCCCATATATTTAGTAGATTTGGAGTAAAACCCCTAGCATAGATATTTTTCAAAAACTTAACAGATATTGCTGATGCAGAGCAAAGCTGAAAACCACTAGCATGGCAAAAAGCTCTGCACATTTTAAGTGCAAAATAAGATTAGAATAATGCATGCTTTACTTCTGTCAAATGAATTTTGAATGAATAAATGATTTTACAGCCTATTTTAATTCCCCTGGTCTACATGCATGTTGCAACTGAGTTAAGCGCTATTTAAGTCCAGGCACAGAAAAGCAGGAGGGATCTGTTTTTGTTTTTGTTTTGTTTTGTTTTTTTGGTGGAAGAATACAAAATAAAATGTAGGTATGGCAATCACATCCATCCTTCTTAATCTTATCTCTGGGCTCACAGTAGTATTCTTATGATTAGTGGTCTTATGACCAGGGCATTCCTCCTGTAGCAAGCAATACAAATAAAATGTCTAACCCTCTTATACTAGAACTGGAATGTGCTGAGCTCCTGTTTTCCAGTGCCTACAAAATTGGCCTAGAGCAAGCAAGATGAGTACCATACTACGCCAACCCAGGGCTGTTGCTAAATAATAGGCTTTTAAAGCACTTTTTCCTTCTTTTTCACCTTAACTCCTATCCTTCAGAGCCAGCGTACTTCTCACTTCCCCTTTCCTAAGGAGGGCTCTTACATCAGAAAATACAGAAGAGATTTAATATTCTTTAACTCATTTACCCCATGGAGTTGTTATAGAGGAATGAGAGTCTACTTTATCTCAGATAAAAAAGTTTGACGATATTAGATAAAACATTCTCTGGCTTCATTCAAAATAATCTTTGGTACATTTTAAATCAGCATGTTTAAACAAATCAATATGGTCTTTGGTTCTGTTTTTCAGGGAAGATAAAACATGATTATATTCTGTCAAGGAGACTACCTGTACATAGGCTGTTTCCTACTATGCCTTTTTCATCTCAGCCAAGGTTAATTCATTACAAACAGAACTTTACCATCCTTTGTATGTAACTCAGCTACTGGAAGTAAGAAGAAAATGAAACAATCCAATTACTGTGGATTGTTTCAACCCCTTTGCCAACACATACACATAAGCACACATCTCTGTTCCTTGTCTCTTCCTCTCACCTCCATCCTCAGCTATGTCTTTCCTCTTCTGTGCCTTATCTGTGTGTCCCTTGACCCGTTTTTCATATCAGGCTTTTAGAAAAGCCTTTAAGGCTATGTGAGCCACACTCCCAGCTATGTGGAATTACCCCTTTTGGCGTTGTGTGTTTGATAGGAAAAAGATTTCTAGAGCTTCAGAGGCAGTTCTTTGTGTGTGTATGGGGGTGAAAGGGAGGAGGGACCAGATGAAGGAGGAATGTGTTCTATCTCAGTTAGAAATGTTAATTATCCCATAGAAACTTTTATTATAAATGGTTATTAGGTTCCAGAGTACTATGAGTGCTGATAGTGCTATTATTTTCCTATGAGGAAATAATGTTCTAAGTACTGAATAACTAACATGAGTGCATTACAGAACATCACTCATTAGTAAATGAGAGAAATTACCTATGCAGTTTTACTTTGTGGTTGTCTTTTGTATGAAACATTGTGGCAACTAGGAAGAGCCTTCAGATTTCCTTTGTCTTTTTGGTTTTTGGAGACAGGGTCTCTGTCACCCAGGCTGGAGTGGAGTGAGTGGCGCGATACTGGCTCACTGCAACCTCTGCCTCCAAGTTCAAGCAATTCTCGTGTCTCAGCCTCTTGAGCAGCTGTGATTACAGGTCCCTGCCATCACGCTGGGCTAATTTTTGTAATTTTTTTTGGTAGAGACGAGGTTTTACCATATTGCCCAGGCTGGTCTTGAACTCCTGGCCTCAGGTGATCTGCCTGCCTCGGCCTACCAAAGTGCTGGGATTACAGGCGTGAGCCACTGCGCCTGGCCTCCTTTCTTGTTTTTTTAAGAATAATCAAAGGTTACTGGACGGAGATATTCTAAGATACTTATTCCTGTGAGGATATAATTAACATTTTATGACTGGTAAAATACTAAACAGAGACATTTGAAATTGATGGTATTAAATCCTTACCAACGTATTCACTCTTAGTGAATTTTTTTTTTCCTGGTTCAGCTGTGACTCCAGGCAGGATCCAGAGGAGTGTTCCAATCTCTTCTCTGGGTTTTGTAGAGACTTATTTTATCCTTCTATGTTAGCTTCTTAAAGCACTACATCAACCTTAAAAGGGCATAGGAAAGGGCCAATTCCTAATGAATTTTTTAGAAAATTGAATATTAATTCTTTTTTGTTGGTTGGGTTTTTTAAATTTTTTAAAAAATCAGATTTAGTGAGGTATAATTTGTATCAGATAAAATTCACCAAATGTATGTAGTCATGAAACCATGACCATAGTCAAGACATAGAATATTTCCTTTACCCGAAAAACTTTCCTTGTGTGCCTGTGCAGTCAGTTCCCTTTCTCTAGCTCCCAGCTACCACCAGTCTATTTTTTGTCACTATAGTTTTGCCTCTTCCAGAATGTCATATAAAATAGAATCATACAGTAAGTAAGTGTAGTCTTTCGGGTCTGGCTTCTTTCACTCAGCATAATGATTTTGAGATTGTTTTATGTGGTTAAAATAAGGTATGATTTCACAAATCACATGGTTTATTACCATACAGAAAGAGTTTTCCCCACCTTGTTCACAATGTTTAGAGGGGGAGAATAATAAGAACAAATCTCACAGGGAATACATTTGATAGACAAAGTCCATCAACCACATGTGAGTAAATACTAGTTTCATTTAGAGTCCAATTAGTAAAGTCTAGTTGTGCATTTAGGATGGAAACAGGCCACTGTGAATGTAAAGTCTAATTGAAGTTTGAGGTGTACCTTTCTATGAGATGTTCTCTGGAGAGAAGATCTGACCAACACTGGAGATCTATGATGACAACAAGGTTTTCAATGCTAGGAGCCATGTCATCAGGGAGGGAGATTACACTCCATGTTCTTACCACAGCAGAACATTTCACTCACAATTGCAGACTATTGTAATCATTTCAAAGCTACACAACAGAGATACACCTTTGTTGTTGTATGCGTCAGTAACTGGTTCGTTTTTTATTGCTGAGTAGTAGTTCATTGCATGGATATACCACAGTTTGTTTATTCATTTACCAGTTGGTGAACATATGTGTTTCCAGTTTGGGGCTATTAATGAATAAAGCTGCTGTGAATATTTGCATACAGATCTTTGTGTCGACATATGTTTTCATTTCATTTGGATAAATAGCTAAAAGTAGCATTGCTATGTGTCTAGTATGTTTACCTGTATTAAAAAAGAACCAACAAAAAATAAAATGCCTAGGGATACCTCTAACCAAGGAGGTGAAAGATCTCTACAAGGAGAACTACAAAACACTACCAAAAGGAATCATAGGTGACACAAATGGAAAAACATTCCACGCTCATGGATTGGAAGAATCAATATCGTTAAAATGGCCACACTGCCCAAAGCAATCTACAGAGTGCTATTACTGTCAAACTATCAACGTCATTTTTCACAGAATTAGAAAAAAAAAAACTCTTATAAAATTCATGTGGAACCAAAAAAGAGTCTAAATAGCCAAACCAATCCTAAGGAAAATAACAAAACTGAAGGCATCACATTACCCAATTTCAAACTATTCTGTAAGGCCACAGTAACCAAAACAGCATGGTATTGGCACACACGCAGTCACACAAACAGCAGAATAGAGAACCCGGAGATAAAGCTGCACACCTACAGCCATCTGATCTTCAACAAAGTTGATAAAAATAAGCAATGGGAAAAGGACTCGCTGTGCAATAAATGGTACAGGGATAGCTGGCTAGCCCTATGCAGAAGAATGAAACTGGACCCCCCTCCCTTTCACCATATACAAAAATTAACTCAGGGTGGATTTAATATTCAAATGTAAGATCTCAAACTGTAAGAATCCTAGAAGAAAACCTAGGAAGTACCATTCTCGACATCAGCCTTGGGAAAGAATTTATGACTAAATCCTCAAAAGCAGTTGCAACAAAACCAAAAATTGACAAGTGGGACCTAATTAAGCAAAAGAGCATCTGCACAGCGAAAGAAACTATCAACAGAGTAAACAGCCTACAGAATGGAAGAAAATATTTGCAAACTACGCATCTGACAAAGGTGTAATATCTAGTCTATAAGGAACTTAATTCAACAAGCAAAAACCAAATAACCCTATTAAAAAGTGGGCAAAGGACATGAAAAGACATTCTCAAAAGAAGACATACAAGGAGTCCACAAACACGAAAAAAATGCTCAGCTTCAGTAATCATCAGAGAAATGTAAATTAAAACCATAGTGAGATACCATCGCACACCCGTCAATATGGCTATTATTGAAAAGTCAAAAAATAACTTGCTGGTAAGGCTGTGAAGAAAAGGGAATGCTTATATATGTGCTGTTGGTGGGAATGTAAATTAGTTCAGCCGGTGTAGAAAGCAGTTTGGAGATTTGTCAAAGAACTTAGAACTGCCATTCAACCCAGTAATCCCATTACTGGATATATACCCAAAAGAAAATAAATCATTCTGCCCAAAAGACACATGTACTCATATGTTTATCCCAGCGCTGTTAACTATAGCAAAGATGTGGAATCAACCTAGATGCATGTCAATCATGGATTGGATAAAGAAAATGTGGTACATATACACCATAGAATACTATGCAGCCATAAAAAAGAATGAAACCATGTCTTTTGCAGCAGCATGGATGCAGCTGGAGGCCATTACCCTAAGCACATTAATGTAGGAACAGAAAATCAAATACTGTATGTTCTCACTTGTAAGTGGGAGCTAAGCTTTGGGTACACATGGACATAAAGAGAGGAACAGTAGACACCGGGGACTCTAAAAGTAAGCAGGGAGGGAGAGGGGAAGAGTTGAAAAACTACCTATTGGGGTACTATGCTCACTACCTGGGTAATAGGATTATTCATACCCCAAACTTCAGCGTCTCACAGTATACCCATTAGCAAACTTGCACATGTACCCCCTGAATCTAAAATAAAGGAAAAATGAAAATTAAAAGAAAGAGCCAGAGGGTTGTCAAAAGAGCTGAACGGTTTTACATTCCCACTAACAATGTGTGAGAGTTATAGTTACCCCATATCCTCATTAGCACTTGCATTGTTGGTCTTTTTAAAGTTTTTGCCATTCTAGTGAATGTGTAGTGGTATCTTTTTGGAGTTTTAAATCTTCATTTCCCTGATGACACTGTTGAGCATCTGTTCATGTGCTTATATTTGCCATCCATATATTTTTCCTCAATGAAATTTCTCTTTAATTCTTATCCATTTAAAAAATTGGTTTGTATTATTGATTTACAACAACTGTGGATGAAGTCCTTTATCACATATGTGTTTTGTAAATGTTTTCTTTCAGTATGTGGGTTGTCTTTTCATCTTCTTAACAGTGTCTTTTGAAGAGCAGAAGTTTTAAATTTTGATGGAATTTAACTTACCACTTTTTAATTTTATGATTTATGCCTTTTGTTTTATCTAAGAATTCTTTGCCTAACCCAAGCTCATAAAAATTTTCTTTATGTCTTCTTCTACATAGTTTATAATTTTAGCTCTTACACTGAGCTCTGTTGTTCATTTTGAGTTAATTTTTGTGTATGATGGAAGGGAGGAGGTTGATTCTTTTTGCTATGCTTATCTAGCTTTTCCAGAATCACATGTTTAAAAGATTATTCTTTCCACATTGAATTATGTTGGTACCTTTGTTAGATCATTGATTTTAGAACTTTCTTCTTTCTTAATATAAGCCTTCAATGTTACAAATGTTCCTTGAAGCACTACTCTAGTTGCATTCCATAGATTGTGCTTTTATTTTCATTCAGTTCAAAATATTTTTCTAATTTCTTCTTTCAGCTGTGAGTTATTTATTTATTTGTTACTTAAAAATTTTTTTTTGAAATGGGGTCTTGCGCTGCTGCCCGGGCTGGAGCACGGTGACACAATCACAGTTCACCGCAGCTTCAACCTCCCAGGCTCAAGTGATTCATCCACCTCAGCCTCCCCAGTAGCTGGGTCCACAGGCGCACACTACCACGCTTGGATTTTTTTTATTTTTTTATTTTTTATTTTTTTTCGTAGAGACAAGGTCTTACTATGTTGTTCAGGCTGGTCATGAACTCCTGAGCTCAAGCAGTCCTCCTTTTCCCAGCCTCTCAAAGTGTTGAGATTACGGGCATGAGCCACCATGCCTAGCCTAGACCTATGGGTTAAAGGTGCTTTTTTTTTTTTCTTTTTTCTAATTTAATTCCATGTGGTCAGAAAACATGCGTTGTATGATTTCAGTCCTTTTAAATGTGTTGAGCTTTATTTTGTGGCTTTGAATATTCTTAACTCTTACCTTAAAAATTGTTTTCATTATCGTTTATCTAAAAGTAGTGATTTCCAGATTACTATTTGATATACCATTTTTACTTTTAAAAGGGTAATGAATTATACTTTACCTGCTTCTTAAGAATGATTATTTCTTCACTATCTAGTAAATTAATATTTGCTATTTTTGCTTTGTAGCCACAAATATGCAAACTGTTCTTCCCTCTCTGTGCTTTTTTTTCCATAGGCCTAAGATCTGGCAAACTTGGTGAACAGTGCGAAGCAGTTGTTCGCTTTCCCAGACTTTTTCAGAAGTATCCATTCCCTATTCTTATCAATTCTGCATTCCTAAAGTTAGCTGATGTTTTCAGAGTTGGGTAAGTCTTTTTAAAGCCTCAATGTTCTAAAGTACTTTGTTCATATTTCTTGTTTTCTATTGTGGTCTTTTTCTTTTTGCCTTTTAGGACTTCCACCTGGTTAGTTACCATTAGTGGATACACATGACTGTGTGCAGCACATCAGTGTGAGATTTAATGACGTTTAAAGCAAAAATGAAGAGTATAATTTAGACAATACTTATTTCTTTGGAGAACAGAATAAAATTAAGACAACCTTGATATTTTAGTGTATACTTCAGGAAAATCTGTGGCTTTGTACAGATTGTTTTTGAGAAGTTGCTGATTTAATAATTTATTTTATAGCATGAGATGCATGTCTGTGAAGTACCTGAAACATATAAGTACTGAATACATGCCTGTTTGCTTTTTCGCCCCCACCATTCCCTCTTCTGCTGCTTTCTGCCATTCTCCATGTGCTCATGTGCTCATATGTACGCAGTACCACACTTGAGGAGAAGAGAAGTTGTGGAATAAGCCCAAGAGAAGAGAAAGACCATCTGACTTCCTGGCCTTGGTTATAATATAGTTTGAGGAGATTTAGTTCTGCTCTAGGTTTTCTCCTTGTGTCACTGCCATTTTGGTGTCTTGCAGCAACACTATAGCATAGCTAACTGCTTATGCTTAGTGTCCACGTAAAGTACAAACTTTAATTAACTCTTTTAGTAGTGAAACAAATAATGATAAGATTGAAAAATATTTGCTGTTGCTAAAATTTAATATTATTAGTGTTGCTTTGATTCCTAATTAAATATTACTTTCTAAAGTGACCTAATTTATTTTATTTCTGGTTTTTCTAGAAATAATTTCCTGAGACTGTGTGTTCTTAAAGTTACCCAACAAAGTGAGAAACATTTGGAGAAGATTCTAAACGTGGATGAATTTGTGAAGAGAATTTTTTCTGTGATTCATAGTAATGATCCCGTGGCAAGAGCCATCACCCTCAGGTATACTGTACTGTAATAATTCACTATAAGATTATTTGAACTGTAGTTATGTACAAAAAAGGCAGTATATTTACATTTTTCATTTTGAATATTAGGAGTTGTTTTTGGTTTTTTGACTAAGAGTCAAGGCAAAACTGTGATAACCATCCCAATCTGCAAATGCTTTTTAGTTAACATCTATGTTAACTGTTTTGGTTATAAATTGTTGCCTAACTTGTGTTTGAAATGCATCTCTATATAGGTAGGTGTTCTGATCAAATAACTTGGTGGATCTCAATATAACAGCCTCAGCTCATTTTGAACTTTGCCTTCCTGACCTTGTACTTAATGTTTTCTGTCAGTTTTCTATATTCTTCCCTGATTATGTGATCATTTTTAATGTGATAAATCATATTTGATCTCACCGGAGAATATCAGATATAACCACTATAGTTTCTTTAGCTTTTTCTTTTCTTTCTTGGCGTATTTTTAAAAATGTATTTGTTAGAATTTCATTTTGTAAGCCTTATATCCAGCTTGAACCATATTCTCTTTTTAGCTCTGCCATTTATAGAATCATATCTATAACTTTTTATATCTTTTGAAATTCACTTTTCTAAATTATAGGGTTCATTTCTGACCTACCCTGCCCAGACAGTTTTCTTTTTAACCAGGAAGTTCGGGATGTCACATCTTCCCTGAATGTCCTTTTTTCCACACCAAGAATCAGTTCTTCTTGTTCAGAGTTTAGTCATTTCTTTTGAAGTCAAGCTTTTGTCATTTCTTTGCCTTTTGAGTGATTAAATTGTGAGCAGTATGTGATATTTTAAAGTCAGTTAATTGATTTTCATCTTTTGAAAGCTATATTCAATAGAATTTATTTATTTATTTATTTATTTATTTATTTATTGAGATGGAGTCTCAGTCTGTCGCCCAGGCTGGAGTGCAGTGGCGTGATCTCGGCTCCCTGCAACCTCTGCCTCCTGGGTTCAGGCAATTCTCCTGCCGCAGCCTTCCAGGTAGCTGGGATTATAGGTGCCCGCTACCACGCTCAGCTAATTTTTTTACTTTTAGTAGAGGCACAATTTCACCATGTTGGCCAGGCTGGCTGGTCTTGAATACCTGACCTCAGGTGATCTGCCCACCTCAGCCTACCATAGTGTTGGGATTACAGGTGGGAGCCACTGCATCTGGCCCAGAATTTAAACTTAAGATATTTTTGCCCTTTACTTCAGCAAATGTACCTGTAGGAATTTTTAAAATCATTTTTAAAAGTTGGTGAATATATGTATATAGATGATTATAGTGTCATTTTTGTGGAATGAAAAATTGGGGAAAAATCAACGTGGGAATGGCTATTTGTGAACTACTGTATAACTTTTAAAGAGTAAAGTGAGTTGTGAGTCTATATATGCTGACATAGAAAGATACTAAGTTTTAAAAAGTTGTCAAATAGTATCAATTTCATTAACTCATTTTGTCAGTTAATACTAATATATATGTTTATATAGGCTCAGAAAAAAATCTAGAGGAATATATACCGTTAACAGTGATTATTTTTGGTAGAGTCTTTGGGTTATAGATTACAAGAGGCTTTTTCATTTGTCTTTTTTTGTAATGTTTGAATTGTTTTTCACAAATGTGGTTTTTTTTTAAATCAAAAGATAATAGAATTTAACTGGTGGAATGAATTTCATAAATCATTTAAAGCTAGCCTGAATATTTTGGTAAGAATGTAGATTAATATTTGTTATTCATTTTGCATGCTTGCCCTTCTCTAAGTCATGGCAGTTGACTCTTGCCTCAACTCTTTTTTTAAGCACTATGGTTATCAGTAAAACCAGCGATCTCTAGAAAGCTTCCAAAAAGAAGGATCACTTTAAAGGAAAAAAAAAATTAGATTTAAATCAGATTTTTCAATAGTAACACTTGTTGCAATAAGTATTAAAGGAAAATTGAGCTAAGAATTTTATATCTATCCAGTTTTCATTTAAAAGAGTAGTAAAATAAAAAGATTCTCAGGTACACAAGGCCTTAGGAGGTTTGCCATATAGGACCTATTTTGTAAACGTTCTAGAAGGAGGTACTCAAGTAGAAAGAGAACAATTAAGCTGGAAGCAGTGGGAATAAGTCGTTAAATGTGTCAGTATTAGACTAGTCTAATCTTTTCTGGTATAATAGATTAATAGTCATTTGTTGTTTCTTTTGAAAAATGTATAATTTCAAAACCTTCAAATTAAATATAAATTACATATTTAGTCCATTTTAGTTTCTTGCTACTAATAGTATTACTTAAACTTAATAGTACTAGGACAATACTAATTAATTGAGTGTAATTACAGGGAATAATTAGGTGATTACATGTCACATTGGAAGGTTATTTAGGATGTTGACTTTGAAAAAGGTTGTCATTGTAGGAACATTGTAGGTTTTGTTTACTGCAGTGTTTTGCAAATTTCTAAAATTTATGCCTTTCTACTGAAAGGATTTTTCAAACTACTGTCTGTGGTTTATATCACAAACAATAGATTTTTTTCCTTTCTAATTGTGTAATTTTATTATGAAGTAGACTGTTTTCTAAACTTTACCGTCTGCACCATTGTTGATTCTGGCATGAGCCCCAAGGGTGTACTCAACCACTCCTTTCTTGATCTTGAGGACATTTGAAAATCATCATACCAATATTTACTGATGTGGGAAAAAAAGATTGGGAGGTCTTACTTTTTTTTACTTTGTGTATCTGCTTAACAGCAAAAATGTAGTATTCTTAATGCTTTGCTGAAATGGACTTCTTTATGCAACATTGGAAAATTGATATTTTGATGCTTTAATAATTCAGAAGTTTCCTTTCTGGGCTGTTTGGTACCTGGAATGTACTTCAAGGTGATTGTTAAAAATTTTGCTTTTTAGATAAGCCGTCTTAATTTTTCTGACATATTGAAATATGTAAAAGTGTTTAAAATTTGAGTCATGGATTTCTAAAGTTATGCTTTATTAACCAGAGTTACATGGAATTACCTATAAACTTTAGTTTTGATAATCTGGCTTTGCCTGGCCTCTTCCTTTTCTGACCTTGACTTTATCATATGCCCGATATTCTTGGCTTTCTCTATTTCTGTAGGATGTTGGGAAGTCTGGCATCAATAATTCCTGAGAGGAAGAATGCTCATCACAGTATTCGTCAGAGTTTAGATTCACATGATAATGTAGAAGTTGAAGCTGCTGTTTTTGCTGCTGCAAACTTCTCTGCACAGTCAAAGTAAGCATACAAAAGCACATCCCTAAATGACAAGGTATATTTTCTGAGAAGGTTTACCTTACACTGGGGAAACAAGACTTAAATTCATAAAATAGAAAATGTAAGTACAAATGTTGGCATTAATTGTGTAAATGAAATGAGTTTCCAGAAGGACAGGATCAACATAGATTAGTTGGGGAAGGCTTCATTGGGTAGCAGAGGTTTTATTCACTAAGGAGCTTCTCTCAGACATATACATCTGTAATACTAAAATGCTTACCCACTGTCTTCTAATGTTAATTTGTTTTGCATTAGAGCTGTCCACAGTTTGGCAAAGACAATAACTTGAATTAAAACCAATTTTAACCTATTCAGAATGTCATATCCTACACTTGTTTTACAGAACAGTATTTTTTGGAGGGGGGCCGGAGGATTAAATGTTGACCATGGTTTTATTACTATGTTTGATTGGCTTGTTTCTCTTCTGTAACATAAAATATAATATCCCCCTGACTGACAGGAAAAGTAGCATTGCCTTCTGGGGAGTGTTTTGGTAATATGTGTGAAAAGCCTTAAACAGGTACATCCCTTTGACCCAGGAAATTCACTTCCAGAATTTATCCTAAGATATCAGTAATATGTACTGATAATTATTTGTATGGATGCTAGTTGTAGTGTTACTTGTAACAACAAAAGAAATGAGAAGCAACCTAAATTTCTGCCATTGAGCTTAGATAAATTATGATCATACAATAGAATACGGTAAAAACTTAAATGTTTTTAGAAACGTATTTGGAAGCAGTTTACATAATAGGTTATGTAATATGACAGGTTTGTTTAAAAAAAAAAACCCTAATAACTTACGTAATATAACAGGTTTGTTGAAAAAACAAAAAGGCCTAGTATTTATATTTATGCAATAGAAAAAAAGACTGGAAGGATATATATAAAAATCTTGTCTCTGAGTGGTAAGATTGTATATAATTTTTGTTTTCTTTTTATAAATTTCTCTATATCTTGGCATGAACAAGTTCCAGTTTTATAACCAGGTGAATAATAAATTTTTTTTAACATTAAAAAAATTAGTATTTGCATACCCTTCTCTTCAGCTTTTGTTTTGTTTTGTTTTTTGAGATGGAGTTTCGCTCTTGTCACCCAGGCTGGAGTACAGGGGCACAATCTCAGCTCACAGTAACCTCCGCCTCCCGGGTTCAAGCAATTCTTCTGCCTCAGCCTCCCAAGTAGCTGGGATTATAGGCGCCTGCCACCATCCCTAGCTAACTTTTGTATTTTTAATAGAGACGGGGTTTCAGCATGTTGGCCAGGCTGGTCTTGAACTCCTGACCTCAGGTGATCCACCTGCCTCGGCCTCCCAAAGTTCTGGAATTACAGGCGTGAGCCACTGTGCCCGGCCCCTTCAGCTATTCTTATCAAACCTTCAGAGTTCCAGTAATTCTTATTGAAAAAGTAGATAATAGAAAGCATATAGTTTTTAATTTCATGGATCAAAATTAATAAATAGATGTGGCAGTAATTGATGATCAGAAATATCTGAATAAGTACAGTTCCTTTTTGTGCCTTTGAAAATAAGCATTTTTTTTTCTCATTGAGAGTCATTGGTTTTGAGGACTTTTAAAAATTTCAGTCACATGTCTCTTAACTATGAGGTTACATTCTGAGAAATGCATTGTTAGGCAATTTCATCATTGTGCAAACATCATAGAGGACTTACACAAATCTAGATGGTATAACCTACTATACACCTAGGTTATATGGTATAACATGTTGCCCCTAGGCTGTAAACCTGTATAGCATATTTCTATACTGAATACTGTAGGCAATTGGCAGTGGTAAGTATTTGTATATCTACACATAGAAAAGGCTCAGTAAAAATGTGGCATAAAAGATAAAAATGGTATTCCTGTATAGGGCACTTACCATGAATGGAGCTTGCAGGACTGGAATTTGCGCTGGGTGATCAGTGAGTGAGCGGTAAATGAAAGTGAAAGCCTAGGACGTTACTGTATTACTACTGTAGACTTCCTGAACACTGTACACTAAGGCTTCACTGAATTTATTTTTGAAGTTTTTCTTCCTTCAATAATAAATTAGCTTTAACTTACTATAACTTTTTAACTTTATACAGTCTTAATTTCTTTTAACTTTTTGACTCTTTTATAATAACACTTAGCTTAAAATGCAAACATATAGCTGGATAAACGTATTTCTTTATATCCTTATTCTGTAAGCTTTTTTTGTTAAAATTAAGACATAACTGGGCACAGTGTCTCACGCCTGTAATTCCAGCCTGTAATTGGGAGGCTGAGGCCGAGGTATCTGCTTGAGCTCAGGAGTGCAAGACCAGCCTAGGCAACATAGTGAGACCCCTCAAAGAAAACACACAGGGACACATACATTAACCTAGACCTACACAGGGTCAGACATCAAGACATCTCTGGTCAATATGAATTTTTCAGCTCTGTTATAATCTCTTGAAGCCGCTGTCATATATGTGATTTGTTGTTGACCAAAACGTTATTATGCTGTACATGACTGTACTTTTACTGATTAAGAGTTGTGCCTAGTGAATAATTATCATCTGATTACCATTGCCAAGGTGTCAGTGCTTCATAGTCTGTCAGATTAAATGTGTACTTCCAGTGCTTCCAAAAATAGTTTTCTAAATTTAGTTTCTAAATTTGGATGATAAATTTGTAATTTAGTGATTAAATTTTATATATGAGAATCACTTTTAGTTCAGTTTTTCTCTTGTGTTCTTATTAGAAGCTAATTTTATTTCAGTCTGTGTAATTACTGGTTTTGGAAAATGATTAAGACCAAGTAAGAGAAACAGCAAGATTCTTCACTTGTGGAAATGATGATTAAACATCTAAATTAGCAGTTTATGTAGAAACAGTTTTTAATATACCATGCTTTAATGTGATAACTTGTAATTTATTGTATTAAAAAATACCAAATGAGTCTCTTGTCACCTAGGCTGGAATGCAGTGATGCAGTTATGGCACACTGCAGCCTCGAACTCCTGGACCCAAGTGATCCTCTCACCTCAGCCTCCCAAATTTCTGGGATTACAGGTGTGAGCTACTGTCACCAGCTGACAAGATTTGTATTTTTGAGATCAGTGTTCATGTCTTCTCCCAGAAATAATGACCTGGCTTGAGATCACATATCTCGGTCAGTGCTGATAGATTTTTTTTCTGGTGTCTGTATTGATCGGTTTTGGATATTAAATCAGAGTAACAAGCCAAATAAGACCTTTAGAATTTATTTAATCCTTTTCTTCCCCTGTCTTCTACCGTCACCACATCTGTTTTATTCTGAACCAGAAAATTTTAAATTGCTAGTGTCTGGGTCGCAAAGCAGGAGTTACAAGCTCAGATGCTTTCAGGGGCCAGGTGAACATTGTCAGTGAGAACAGTGTCCCCTAGTGGCATCTGTGGTGAACTGAAGCACATCCGCTCCATCTAAAGTGCCCCATGGCACCAGCCTGTCATTAACAGTGCGGGAATGGATGCCCAGTGCTCAGGTCTCAATTTTTGGCAAAGGAGAGGGGATAATCTGAAAAACCAGATTATTCTATTTGGACTCACTATATTTAAATGTTGACATTAAGAATTTTTAAAATGTTATTTAAAAAATAGTTTTGAAAATATTGTTACACACAAAAAGCCTGCAGTCTCCTAGTTTGCAGTTTCTTGGCCCTAAAGGTATGTAACTGATTTTTAAATTTCAAGTTGTTATGAGAAGTCTTTTTATGGTTATTAAAGAAATACTTACTGAATATCCACCATGTTCAGACACTTTTCTAAGTACCAGAAATATAGGGGTGAAAAAGGTCAGGCCCTGTTGTTATATAAACACAAAATAATTTCAGATGCTTGTTAGTGTTATGAAAAAATAACACTGTATTGTGATAATGGCCTAAGTGAGCTGCTTTACAGCAGTGTTGACATAGCCCATTTGGTTGCTGGAGTTTTTGTTTTAGTTGTGTTTCTTACCACCTCCTCTAATCCGAGCACCTGACCTTGGAATGTTAGTTGCAGTTTGGAATATTGGATTTCTTCTGTGCTAATTGTGTTTTATTTCTTTTAAGTCTTTAGAAAATACAAGCAAGTGTAATTTTTTGGTTTTAAAGTTTTTTCTGTTCTCTTTTCCCAAAGGGATTTTGCTGTAGGAATCTGTAACAAAATCAGTGAAATGATTCAAGGTATGTATTCTTCATTTAGTATTATGAGTGACTTAATGAGATTTATAATAGTTGCTAACACTAATTAAGTACTTATTATTTGCTAGTCACCATACATTCAAATAATATTTATTAAGTATCTTCTATGTGCCCACACTGTTATAAACGCTGAGGATACAGGAGTGAGCAAAACAAAGTCCTTACCCCCATCTAACCTACACTCTAGTCAGGGGTGGGGTGTGTGGGGATAGACATGTGCATGTGACATTTCTGGTGCTATGGTGAAGGAGTGAGAGAATAAGGATAGAGAGTCTCAAAAGTAAGTCGGTGGGGGGAGAGAAGGGACTTAACTATTTTATATATATTGATCAGAGAAGGGACTTTCTTGTATATATTGATCAGAGACGGTCTCTAATGAAGTGATATTTGAGTGAGACATGAAGGAGAAAAAGGAGTGAGCCATGCTGATATAGTCCTGCATTGCTTAACAATGGGGATCCTGTGTGAGAAATGTGTCCTTAGGCAGTTTTGTTGTTTGAACTTCATAGAGTGTACTTACATAAACCTAAATGGTATAGCCTCCTATACACTTAGGGTGTACAGCTCCTATTGCTCCTAGGCTGTAAGCCTATGCAGCATGTAACTATGCTGAATACCATACGCAATTGTAACAAAATGATAAGTATTTGTATATCTGAGGTAGAAAAGGTAATATATTGCACTGTGGTGTTACAGTGACTACAGGATCTCTGAAGTTACTCGGAATTTTTCAGCTCCATTATAATCTTATGGGACCACCGTCTGTCATGTGGTCCATCATTCACCAAAGCATACTTATGGGGTGCATGATTAGTTTAGGGAAGACTGCTCTGTCTGAGAGAGAGTAATGTTATTAGGAGCTCTGGAACTCTCTGCTAATGTCCCTCCAGTGTCTCCCAGTTGCAGTTAGAATCAAATCCAGATTCCTTACCATAGATTACAAACCTCTGGTTTTCCAGTCTCTTCTTTTATATCATGAGTCATGTGTATTAACCCTATTTATCCTTATAACAGTCATTATGGGAGCCCACGAACTCCCATAGGGTTAATACCTGTGTCTTACCCCTAATTTATCCTAGCAGTCATAAAAGGGAGCTTTTGGGCTATAGCATTGCATGACTCTAGAGAACACCACTTTGTTTATATTCTTATAAAGAGCATTCCTTTGAATTGTGCAACATGGCAGCCTTGGATAGGTAATACTATTATGTTCGTTTTACAGGAAAGGAAATGGAGCCACAGTAAAGCCGAATGATTGGTTCACAGTCAAAAAGCTGATAACTTGCAGTTTGGCTTTGAGGCCCACGCTTTTAACCACTATGCTATTGTGTCTTTCTAAGGCATGAATTTCTTAGTGTAGTTATATTTTGCATGCATTTAAATTGTCCTTCAAATTAAAATGAAAGAGAACTTGCTCACTTGCACAAATAATAAAAATCACTTAAAGACCAAGCTACAGTGAATGAGCTTTGTTGTTTTCCCCTTTATTCCTTTGTCTTTTTTCTTCCACCATTAGCAAAAGGGCTTTCCTGCAGAAAGGTATCCTTATGACATTAGAAGGAAGCATCACTTATTCATTGACCAGGATTTTATCAATTGCCTGCTATATCAGACAAGATCTCAGCAGGAAACAGGTGGCACATTTGAATTAAGATAACTCAAGGAAGGTGTAATAAAGGAGCCATTCACAAAGGCATGGCCAGGATATACTATAGGGGATAATGTAGCTTTTGAGCCTGTAATAGCTTTTACCACACCTCTAAGGGTATAGGTTAAAGAGAGGTTACTAGAAACTTGGAGTCATATCAGGAGGGCCACTTTGAGAAACTAACCTCCAGGAGCATGATGTGACCCTTCTGTGAGAGAACCAGGGAATAAATACTCTGACCTCATTCTCTGCAACTCCTGCTGGGCTCTCCATTGGTTAAACTCAGAGGGCAGATAGCAAGGGAATTGATGAGAGCTATACAGGTGAGCCTTCTAGGATGCTGGAGTATTCTGTGTATCTGATGGTAGTTATATGGGAATGTACATATGTAGAAATTCATTAATCTGTACACTTAAGATTCATTACTTTATTGTTCCTTAAATTTTATCTTAGAAAAATCTAAAAGAACAGGAATTAGGAGAAGAGAGAAGTAGAGGAAAACATAGGAGTGTGGGTGGAGGAAAAGTGGAGGAAAATTGGAACCCAAGACATGGAAACGGAAGAGGAGTTTTAGGAACAGAGTATCCTGACATTTGGTTTTAAGCCGCTTGTGTTTCTGCCAAGTAAAATCTCCGAGCCTCACTAAATCTTTAGTAAAAATGCCTGTAAGCACTAAGATCCCTCTGAGTACTGGGTTGAGAATAAACTTGCAGTAGAGGAAAGGGGGGATATGAGAGTGGAGTCTGCCATAGGGAAAAGCCTAAGTAGGGAGAATACTTAGGAGACTTTCTATAATTTAGTCAAGAGATGGTAGTGGAAGTGGATCGGCATGGTAACAACGGAGGTAGAAAGAGTTAGTTTTGGATTTTATTTTGAAGATAGAACCAGTAAGATTTGCTAATACATTTGGAAATGGGATGTGAGAGAATCCTTCTTTCATTAATTAAGAAAGACTCCAGGGTCTAAGGAGCTGTAATGATGTCATTTACTGAGACAGGAGTATTTTTGGAGGGTCAGTTTCAAGGTGAAGATCAGTTCTCTTTGGGCCCTGTTAATACAAAATTCTTCTGAGACCTCCTAGTGCAGATGACCAGAAGGTAATGAGATACATGCATCTGATGTCCTGGGCAGGAGGACGGGTGGGTGGCAACCTTTCACATTTAGCTAATAAGGGAAACCATGGAATTATATCAGCTCACTCAGGGAAAGCACATACAATGAGAAGATAATTTATTACCAACCTATGGGAATATCAGAAATTAAAGTGTAGACAGACGAGGAGACTGCAAAGGAGGTTAAGAAGGAACAGCCAGACAAAGAGGTCAGAAAGCAGTAAGAGTGGAGGAGCCAAAGCCATTAGGAGAGAGTTTCAAAGATAGAATGGTCAGCAGTGTCAAGTGCATTCAGAACCTTAGGAAACAAAATAATAACAACATGAGCATGATGTGACCCTGCAGAGAGGAAAGCAGGGAATACTCTGATCTCATTCTTTTCCCCCTGGCAAACCCAAGTAGAGGCCATCTAGCAATGGAGTTTGTTGATGTAGGCAACTGTTGGACATTGAAGTGCTGTCTTATGTTCATACCCACAATTATTTCACCATGGAAAAACTAGCGATATGCAGAGTATAATTAGCTTGTGGCATGTATGTGGTCATACATTATGACTGAGAAATTTGTGTTCACCATTACCACAAAGCCATGCCATAGAAGAAAAGATTTGTTGGTTTCACTCCACTGTTGACAGGAAAACGTGGATTAGGGTTAGTCTTCATGGACCCAGTTGTGTATACAATAAAGAAAGGCGTTTACTACACAAAGTTCAGAGGATTTCGAAACTGTTCTACACACAGTTTATTCATATCCTGATTCTAATTTAGTTGTTGAAGGAAATAATTAAAATCATAAGTATAATCAGACTGTAGCCATCAAGTGTGTGTGTTTGTGTGTGTGTATATATATATGTATATGTGTATGTATAATTTTTTTATTATGATAATGAGAGGAAATAGGCAGCAAATATGACTTTGTTTCTACTGTGCTTTTTAAAGACAGTTTTTATTATCAGCATGTAGTTTTATAATCATTGAAAAGTTAATATCAAGATAAATACTTTGGAAAAAATACTGAATTTATTGATTGGTTCTAGTATAATCTTTAATGTTACAAATATAATATTAGTATACTGTGTTTTTCAAGTGCAATTTTGCTAATTGAGTCACAGCTTTTTAATCTGGAATATTTTTAAGGATGATGATCACAGATACCTTGAGAATTCTTTTTGTGTCTAGGTTTAGCAACACCAGTAGACTTGAAGCTAAAATTGATACCCATCCTACAGCACATGCACCATGATGCAATCTTGGCTTCCAGTGCTCGTCAGCTTTTACAACAGCTGGTCACATCCTATCCGTCCACCAAAATGGTGATTGTGTCTTTGCACACTTTCACTCTACTTGCAGCTTCATCTTTAGTTGATACACCTAAGCAGGTAATTTCGATTTTCTTTAAACTGTCTATTCTCTGGTAAACTTAAATATATGATTAGAAATAAGAAAGTGGCCCATAAGTCTGGAGGACATTAAGGTTCTTTTCTGTAATAAAGGTCAGATTAATTTCCTTTTGCTTGCTTTTTTGTTCTCTCTATTCACAGTACTGATTGTTGGGAGCCCTTGAGGAAAATGAGATGTTGTGGGGTACATGGCTGGCTGTGAAGTTGGCCATATTAAAAAAAAAAAAAGAAAGAAAGAAAGGATTGAGTATCTGTTAAATGCCAGGTCCTGTGCTAAAACTTTAAAGTTAAATGGTAGTATTTTACAAACATGGAGAAAGAGGTCCAAATGTGGGCACGTAGCTAATGAGTGACAGAGCTGTGATTTGAAGTGAATCCTGTCCCTTTATAAGTTTCACTAAACTACACTGCATTTCTAATGATCATTTCAGTTACAGTATTGTTTATGGAGTGACTTATTTCCTTTATAGATTCAGCTTCTGTTGCAGTATTTGAAGAATGATCCCAGGAAGGCAGTAAAGAGACTTGCTATTCAAGATCTGAAATTACTTGCTAGCAAAACACCACATACTTGGAGTAGGGAGAATATTCAGGTATGTAGAACTTGTAACATTTTATATAGAAAAAATAATATAACATTACAATATAGTAAAATGTTTTGCATTTTTATATTGTCTTTGTCATCTAAGTGGTTGAATATGAAAAACTTCTAAAGCATTGTTGATGTTTGTGGCTGAAGTTATTTTATAAGTGGCACAATAAATATATAAAACTTCTATACTTCAATGTTTGTTTTAGTCAATGAAACTTGCCACTCAGTTGCTTGTTCATTTTCCCATAGTGGCACTAAGGCTAATTGAGAAGCCCAATTACATTGGTTTTTTTATTCTTGTATTTTTCAATCAATTTGGGGAGAAAAATTTAGGGGCTGACTGTTATCTGTAATGGAGATGGGGCTGGATGGACAACTTGGGAAGTATATTTCTCCATGGAGAGCCGAAGACATTCTTCAGTCTTCTTTTGTAAACAGAAGAGCAGATCTCACTCTTTAGACTTTTAATGTGACATCTTTGACACCATCTATTACCATCTGTTAGGTTAAATTAATATTTTATGTTTATTGTTTTCTCAAAATAGAACCCTGTTTACCCATTACCAATAGAGACACATCATTTTGCAAATAATGCTATTTAAAATGGAATGGAAGTTTTTATCTCTTAGCATCATCATGACTCCAGTGGATCAAAAATCTTTGAATTTCAGATTATTAAAACTAAACTGCTGTGTTTGTTTTTCTGTTTGTTTGCAGTTTTCTAAACATCTTTTAATTTACTATATTATGATTTGATGGTCACAGATATCCCAAGATAAGGACAGTTGTTAAATCTACATTTCATAGATAAGGACTTAGGGTTCAGAGAGACTTCATATGCTTAAGAGAGCATCTTAAGAGAAGTAAATTAAGAATTTAATTCAGAGAGCTTCTGTCCTCTGATCCCTAGTCCTACTGCTTTTTCTACTAAATAATGCTATCTTTCCAAGAAGAGAATGTGCCCAGCCACTTTAGTCATTTTAGAGAATTTGTATAAAGAACCAAACCCAGTTATTTAGAAAGATCAGTGAGAAGCACGGTATTATTCCTTCTCATTTTTTTCTTATTGTGAGATAGATCACACATACGGAAAAGTATGTAAAATGTATGAATAGTTTAAATACTTCTAAGCGAAAACCCATGCAACTGCCATCCAGCTGGAAATAGAACATTACAGGATCACAGAACCCTGCTTCCTTCCCTTGCGTGGTCCTTCCTGATTGAAACTTTACACCTACCAAAAGCAAACCACTATTTTGACTTTCGTGATAATAATTTCTTTGCTCTTCTTTTACCTTCTTCACATGTATTCCTAAAGAATACTGTTTAGCTTTCTTTTTGTTTCTTTTGCTCGGCATTACACTGGTGAGACTTATCCATGTCTTTTCCCTTTAATTGTAATGTAGTACCCCATTGTATGAATGTATCACAGTTTATTTGCTCTCGATGGGTTATTTCCAGCATGGGCCCTTTGCAAACAGTGCAGAACATTCTTCTGTTTGTCTCCCAGTGCACACATGCAAATTTCTTTAGAGTGTATACCTAGGAATGAAATTTCTGACTTATAGAAAATGCGTATCTTCAATTTTAACAGATAACGTCAAACTATTTTCCAAAGTCAGTGAACCAGTTTACATTCCTGCTGTGTATGAGGGCATCCATTGATCACATCCTTACCAACACATAGACTTATCAGACTTAAATTTTTACCAGTTTAGAAATTGTACTTTTTATGTGTGACTCCTTGATTATTAAAGAAATTGAACCTTTTTAATATGTTTATTGATCATTTGGATTTTCTCTTATGACATGGCTATTCAGGTCTCTTGCCTATTTTTCTGTTGATTCGTAATTATTTTTTATATATTTTGAATACTCATACTTTGTTGGTCCTTGGCAATTCTGTATAAATTTCACAACCAACTTGTCAAATTTAACAGTTTGATTGGGATTACACTGAATATAAAGATCAGTTTGTATGGTAACTTTATAATACTGTCTTCCAGTGCATGAACATATTTTATGTTTCCACTTATTTTAGGTCCCTTTAATGTGTCTCTTGCCCTAGTCTATTTCGTCTGATATTAATATCACTACTTTAGCTTTCTTTTACATTTTTTGACATGATAGGTTGTTTACCATCTTTTTAGTTTCAATCTTTATATATCTTTATGTTTCACATGTTTCTTATAAACAGCACTTAATATTTAATTGGATTTTTTTTTTTTTTTTGAGACAGAATTTTGCTCTGTCACCCAGGCTGGAGTGCAATGGTACAGTCTTGGCTTACTGCAACCTCCACCTCCATGGTTCAAGCGATCCTCCCATCTCAGCTTCCCAAGTAGCTGGGACTACAGGCATATGCCACCACACCCGGCTAATTTTTGTATTTTTAGTAGAGAATCATCATCATGTTGCCCAGGCTGGTCCTGAACTCTTGACGTCAAGCAATCCACCTACTTCAGCCTCCCAAAGTGCTGGGATTACAGGTGTGAGCCACCATGCCCGGCCTAATTGGATTATTTTTAATCCAGCCTGGCAGTCTTTTGTCATTTTCAGATGGAGCATTTGATTCACCTGATTTACTGTGATTTATCACACATTTGAGTTTAAATCTACCATTTTATTTTGTGTTTTCTCTCTGTCTCCCCTGTTCCTTTTCACTCTTTGGAGGAGATGGGGGTTTCTTTCTGGATTGATTATTTTTTATATCTTACCATTCCATTGGACTTGACTAGTCTGGAAATATACAGTCTTGTTAAATATTCTTTTAGTTGTTATCCTAGAAATGAAAACATAACTGATAGTCATTTTTATCAGTCTAAAGTTAATTCTGCTGAAAGTCCTTTGAACACACTTGAATGCCCTTTTCATCACTCTAAACTTTTATGTATTGTTTCATCACTCTAAACTTGTAATTAAAATACAACTTACATGAAATACAATTAAACTATTTTTTCTTATATAGTTTTGTTATTGTTTAGGAAATTAATTGTTCATTTGGACCTTCCATTGTCTTTGCTCTCTTGCATCTCAGCTATTTCCTAGTTACTTTTCCTTCTGCCTTCGGAAGGTCCTTGAGTGAGAGTCTGTGGTGGTAAACCCTCTCAATATTTGCTTGCCTAAAAATGCTTTCATTTTGTCCTCAATCTTGAAAGATGCTTTCTCAGGATAGAATTCCCAGGGCGTTGAGGATACTATTCTGCTGTCTACTGGTTTTCTTTATTGCTGCTGAAGAGTAGTAATACTCTTTGGAAGGATTTTTTTTTTTTTTTTTTGCTTTAAAATTGTTCTCTTTGACTTGATTTTCTGTAGTTTCACTATGAAATGTCTAGTTGTGAATTTCTTTTTAAACTATCTAGACTGTGTTTGATTTCTTGAATCAGAAGATTGGTATCTTTCAGCAATTCTGGGAAATTGTTACTTGTAATTTCTTCAGATATTGCCACTGTCTCTTTTTCTCACCTTTTCTTCTGGACCTCCTATTAAAGGTATGGTAACCCTTCTCCCGTTAATCCTTCATGTGCCTTATCTTGTTTTCTATTTTCTGTCTCTGTGCTGTGTTCTCGGTAATTTCTTCTTATATATGTTTTAGTTCAATAATTATTTTTTCAGTTTATCTAAAGTCTGCAGATTTGTCTCTGCTTTCTGTTTCTATACCCTTTTTCCTTGTTTACCTGGTTGTTTTTCACTTCGAACTACTCATTATTCTTGGAGAAGTATGTGTGGGAATTATTTGAGGCTCAGACTAAAAAGTACTTTCCTGTAGAGATTTGCATTTGCTTCTGCTAGGCAGAGACGTCAGATAGTGATAAATGCTGCCAAGAAAAAGTCAGGAAGAAGATTAGAGAATGTGGAAGGTGGAGGTTGCAGTTTTAGGGCTGGTTAGAGAAACCCTCACTGAGAAATTGACATTTATGGAAAGACCTAAAGAAAGGAATATCAATTTTGTGGGCCCCTGAAGGTAGGGTATTATCAGCAGGAGAAAAGCCTGAAGGCCCTTAAGTGAGAACATTCATGAGTGTGAGGTCAGTGTGACTGTTAGTAGGGGAGATTAGTAGGAGGTGATGTTAGGTGATGATAGGGAAGAATAGGCATTTAGGGCCTTTGAGTCCTTCTTAAGGACTTTAGCTTTTTATTCTACATGAGATAGATTGCCTCTGGAAGATTTTGAGCAGAGGACATTATCTGACTTAAGTTCTAAAATATTATCTCTGGCTTAGCTATATTGAGACTAGGTTGTAGGGGCCCAAAGGCAGAAGCTGGGAGAACATTTAAGAGGCAGTAACAAATAATTCAATTAGAAAATATATAGTTACCTGAACCAAGGTAGTTGGGGTGGTAGTGAGAAGTGGTAATCGTTTGGATATATTTTAAAGGCTAGAGCTGATGGATTTCCTGGCATAGTGTAGAGAGAGAAAGGTGGCTCTAAACTTTTTGCCATCAACAAAAGCAATTGTCATTTACTTGGAATGGGCAAGACTCTGGGAGACTCATTTCTTGAAGATCAAGAGTTCACTTCTGAGTATATAAAGTGTAAAATGTCAGACATCCAGGTGGAGATGTCAAGGACATATGTGCCTGGAGTTTAGTGGACAGATACAGCTGAGGTTATAAATATGAGAGTTATCAGTTTATAGATGGTATGTGAAGCCATGAGACTGGATGGCTCAACTAGGGAGACAATATGGCTAGAGAAGATTTCGGGAGTGATGAGCTGAGAAACAACCAGCAAAGGAGCCTGGAAAGGAGTGGCCAGTAATACATAAGTCAGAATAGTATTTTATAGGGAGAAGACCTTGATCTACCATGAGAGCTACTGCAGCCATATTTGCCAAGATAAGGACTGATAGTTCACCTTTGCGTTTGGCAATATGAAGTCATTGATAACCTTAAGAGAGCAATTTTGCTGCAGCATTTTGGGTAAAAGGCTGATTAGAGTGGATTCTGCAGAAAAACAGGAGAGAGATTAAGGCAGTGAATGTACATTGGTCCCTCAGTATCCGCTGGAGATTGATTCCAGGACCGACCCTTCTCAGGATTACTTATAATACCTAATACAATGTAATTTTAAGTAAATAGTTGTATTATGTTGTTTTTTTATTTGTATTATTCTTTTTTATTATTAATATTCCAAATATTTTTGATCTGGAGTTGGTTGAATCAGTGGATGCGGAACCCATGAATATTGAGTGCCTACTGTAGAAAACGTTTTAAAAGGAATTCTGGGCTGGGCGTGGGGGCTCATGCCTGTAATCCCAGCACTTTGGGAAGCCAAGGTGGGTGGAGTTAAGACCAGCCTGACCAACATGGAGAAACCCTGTCTCTACTAAAAATACAAAATTAGCTGGGCGTGATGGTGCATGCCTGTAATCCCAGCTACTCTGGGAGGCTGAGGCAGGAGAATCGCTCGAATCCGGGAAGCGGGTGTTGTCGTGAGCCAAGATTGTGCCATTGCACTGCAGCCTGGCAACAAGAGCAAAATCTGTCTCAAAAAAAAAAAAAAAAAGGAATTCTGCTCTCAAGGGAGCAGAGAAATGATATGGTATTGCTAAAAGGTATGCTGTTTGTTTTTATCCTGGGAGGAGTAAACTTGTTTTTTATTAATGGAAATGACCTGGTAGAGGGCAAAAATTGCTAGAGCAATGTCCTTGAGTAGGTGAGACTGGAAGGGACCCAGAGTAGAAGTAGATAGGCTTTCTCTAGTTCACATAGAATTGGAAGGAAGACCTTAAGAAGCCTAATGTAAGTGAGTGAGTAGGTATTATGGTAAAAAGTTACAGAAAATCTCTTGTGATGGATTTTTTTGGGTTTTGTTTTGTTAGGTAATTAGGAAACCTGGTAATTAGGTATGGGTAAAAATGGGGGAGGCAAAGAGAAAGGTTTTAAGGAAACATAGAAATTCAAATAAACTAGGGAAATAGAGGATTGCCAGGTAAGATATTTGAGTAAAGCAATATACAATGTGTGTCTGGCACATACAAATAAATGCTTTTTAAAGGGTAGCTGTAAGTTATATTAAAGGTAAGTTTATTCTTTAGTTTTCCTTTTTGAATACTTTGACAGATTGTAGGGTTGGGGTTGTGCTGTCTTAATAAAATGAACTGGCAAGTTTCTCTTTCTATACTCTGGAATGGTTAAGAACTATAACAGAATTTTCTGTTTCTGAAGGTATAACTTTAAAAGTACCATAAATCTGAATCTAGAACTTTTTCCAGCGATAGTTGTTTTGAGAACGTTTCCAATCACTACATGTTATTTTCCTGTCAGTTTTTTACCTCTTCTGGAATCAGTTTTGGTCATTTGTTTCCCATTTAATTTACTTCTCAAATTCATTGGTATCAGCATAAAGAGTCTTTTTAACTTCTAATATCTTTGATTTTTAAAATTTTTTATCTTGTACATTTGTGTTTATATCCCCTTTTTCTTTTTCTTTCTTTCTTCTTTTTTTTTTTTTGTTGGAGATAGAGTTTCACTCTGTTGCCCAGGCTGGAGTGCAATGGCACCATCTCGGTTCACTACAACCTCCGCCTCCGGGGTTCAAGCAACTCTCCTGCCTCAGCCTCTCAAGTAGCTGGGATTACAGGCATGAGCCACGCTGCCAGGCTAATTTTTGTATTTTTAGTAGAGACAGGGTTTCACCATGTTGGCCAGGCTGGTCTCGAACTCCTGACCTCAGGTGATCCACCCGCCTCGGCCTCCCCAAAGTGCTAGGATTACAGGCGTGAGCCACCACGCCCGACCTATATATCCCGTTTTTCTTGATTAGACTTGCCAGAAGCTTTGCTTTCTCATCTTTTTGAAGTGCTTGGTACATTTTTTTTTATTTTTCTTATTTAATAATGAAAGCAGTTAAGACCATTAATTTGCTTCTTGGTACAGATTGACCACATTTCATAAATTATGTCTTGTGTTGTTCTTATTACCATTAGTTTGAAATGCATTTCTTAAAAAGCCGGATTTATTGTGGTATAATTTATTTACAGAAACTTTTCTAGGTATGCAGTTGGATAAGTTTTTACAAATGTACAAAACCACTGCCACAGTTGAAATACAGAACATTTTCATCATCCCTCAAAGTTTCTGCAGGCCCCTCTGTAGTCAGTTCTTTCCCCAGCCCCTGACAACTACCAGTCTGATTTCTGTTGCTGTGATTTTTGCCTTTCTAGGATATAAATAGAATCATATGGTATATGGCCTTTTGGATATGGCTTCTTTCACTTACCATAATACTTTTAATATTTATCCATGTTGTTGCATGTAGCAATAGTTCATTCCTTTTTATTGCTGAGCAGTATTCAGATATATGGGCATACAACAATTTGTTCACAAGTTGATGGACATTTGGATTATTTCCGTGTTTTTGGCCATTATGAATAAAGCTGCAATCATACATGAAAATCATACACGATTTTGTGTGACATCTCTTGGGTAAATACCTAGAAATGGAATTGCTGGGTTGTGTGGTAAACACTTATTCCATTTAACTTTGTAAGAAACTGCCAAACCGTTTTCCAAAATTGCGATACCGATACCATTTTACTTACCCACCAGCCATATATGAGTTCTAGTTCTGTATCCTTGCCAGCACTTTGTGTTGTATGGTTTTGTAATAGGTGTGTAGTGGTATTTCATCATGGTTTTATTTTGCATTTTCTTAATGACTAATGATGTTGAGCATCTTACAGGCTTGTCATCTGTATCTTCAGTGAAGTGCCTATTTTAATATTTTATTTTTTTATTAGGTTTTTTGTCTTTTTGTTATTGTTATTTATATATTCTTGATATTTTATCAGATGTATGTTTTACAAGTATTTCCTCTCAATATGTATCTTTAGTATCTGTCTTTTGAAAAGAAGTTTTAAGTTGTGATAAAATCTAATTTATTAATATTTTTTTCTTTTATAGGTTGTATTTTATCTAAGAAGTCTGCCTAACCCAAAATCACAAAAGTTTTCTCCTAAAAGTTTTGTAGTTTAAGTTTTATATATAGCCCTGTGTGATCCATTTTGAGTTGACTTTTGTGTATGGTATAAGATAGGCATCAAGGTGCATTTGGATAGCCAGTTGTAGCACCCTTTCATGGGGAAAACTTTTCTTTTCCCATTGAATTACTTTAGCATCTTTGTTGAAAATCAGTTGGCCATATCTGTGTGGATTTATTTCTAAATTCTATTCTGTTCCATTGGTCTGTATATCTGTCATTAAGCAAATAGGACACTGTCTTGATTACCGTCATTTTATGGCAACTCTTGGAATCAGATAGTGTGAGTCCTCTACCTTTGTATTTCTTTTTCAAAATTGTTAGGCTGGGTGGGATGTGGTGGCTCATGCCTATAATCCCAGCACTTTTAAGAGGCCAAGGTGAGAGGATCACTTGAGGTGAGGAGTTTAAGAGTAGCCTGGGCAACATAGTGAGACTCTGTCTCTACAAAAAAAATTTTTTTTAAAAATCAGCTAGGTGTACTGGTATATACTTATAGTCCTTACTACTTGGGAGACTGAGCTGGCAGGATTGCTTGAGCCCAGGAATTCAATTTGGGTATTCTAGGTCTACTGCCTTTCCATGTAAAATTTAGAATCAGTTTGTCAATTTCTACCAAAAAAAGGCTGCTGGGATTTTTATTGGTCTTTACATCTAAAGATCAATTTGGGATGAATTGACATTTTAATAGTATTGTGGGGGGTTTTGGTGTTTTTTTTGTTTTTTGTTTGTTTGTTTGTTTGTTTTTTTGAGATGAAATCTTGCTCTGTCACCAGGGCTGGAGTACAGTGGTGTGATCTCAGCTTACTGCAGCCTTCACCTCCCAGGTTCAAGCAATTCTCCTGCCTCAGCCTCCCAAGTAGCTGGGATTACAGGTGCACACCACCACCCCCAGCTAATTTTTGTATTTTTAGTAGAGATGGGGTTTCACCATGTTGGCCAGGTTGGTCTCAGACTTCTGATCTCAAGTGATCTGCCCGTCTCAGCCTCCCAAAGTGGTGGGATTATAGGTGAGAGCCACTGTGCCTGGCCAATAGTATTGTGGTTTTTTTTTAACATGGTATATCTCTCCTTTTTTTTTTTTTCTTCTTGTTTGGAGCTAGGTTTCACTCTGTTGCCTAGGCTGGAGGGCGGTGGTGTGCAATCATGATTCACTGCAGCCTCAGGTGATCCTCCCGCCTCAGCCTCTGAAGTAGATGGGACTACAGGTACATGCCACCACGCCTGTCTAATTTTTGTATTGATGGTATTTTGCCACACTGCCCAGGCTGGTCTCAAACTCCTGGTCTCAAATGATTCACCTGCCTTAGCCTCTCAAAGTGCTGGGATTCCAGGCATGAGCCACTGCACCTGGCCTATCTCTCTCTCTCTCTCTTTTTTTTTTTTTTTT